>NC_058087.1:158191263-158541516 GCF_014858855.1 Bufo gargarizans | reverse complement strand
TACCAGCAGTTGGGGCAGTGTGTTGCTCTACAGCAAAAGCAGGATTGAAGTGCTCACCACGAAGTTTCTGTACTCTAACTGGACAGTCATCGGATCTATTAGCGTTTTTTCCCCAGGCAGGTTTATGATGGTTATACGATGAGGCATCAGACCTCCAACCCGTGAATATTTCCCTGTCCAAAGAATATCCGATTTGCACTGGCCAGGAGATAAAAAGATAGCCCAGACTGATCTCAGGTGGTCAATATCTAAAATCTTTATTCCACAGCACATACTTATAGGGCATTGGGGGTGGGAACATGGTGTCCTGCAAGATACAAGTGAAACTCCGTTAAACAATACTGGTATCTGCTATATACAATACACGAAAGGGTTATTTTACCTCTTGACCAAGGTTCATCTAAATGCTAATACGTTGAATGACTTGTCATAGGTTGCGGTCATTGTATGTGAGATGTGATTTTAAATAGCCTTATGTTAAGGGAGGAAGGTGCTATTGTGTTCACCAAGTTGCAAAGGGTGTGAGATGTGTTAATTCGGGGTGCTGTATTCCACAAGAGATGAGGCTTGTAGACCTTGTATAATCTGTGATGTATCAATAGTAAAATTATGAAAAATCCCTTTCAGGATCCTAAACAGAACCTGGACTCCTCACTATAGATAATGCTGTTGCAGTCCATAGCAGTCCAGGTTTCTCATTTCACAACATTAGTGCAAACAAAGGTGAAATTGTGGGAGCTGATCATGCTTGTTGGATCAATGATGCCCTCTACTAGTGGTCTGCCTGGGCCGTCCAGAGCCTGTTTGCCGTATTAGCATGCCCTTACTAACCATTGCTCCCAAAACCTAGGTCACAACGGCCTAGATGGTGGACAGTTTGTCAAAATAACCATCCTGCTTTTCTCAGTCAAGTATTGCACCCCCTCCCAAATCAACTGGGCAAAATGTCTTGAAGTACGTCATAAAGGCATGTCTAGCAGTCAGCGATCTCTCACCAAGAGGTACACTACCCAAATGTAGCCTCTGAAAGCCTTTTTATAGGGAAGTGGGGGAAGCACTTTTACACCCTCTTGTGGCAGAGCACACGTAATCATTACACATCTGCCTGAGAAGTAACTACATGCTGAGTTTTACAGCAATCCGACATTTGTCTTGTGCATAATATTTTTTTATATCGGTGCATGTTTTGGTCTAGCTTCTTTACTGCATCATATATTACTGTATTGTATATATTGACTCTTCTAATGCCTTGTTTTGTTTTTTTCTCATAGGAACAATTGTGCACTGGTCGTTGTTGATTTCCCTAAACAAAAATGGCTTCTATGCTACTTAGCAGACATATGACACAGGCGTTGCAGCAAAACTCCAGACTACTCGTACCATGTAAGTAAGCCGGCATATACCTTGTGCAGGCTTTTTGGGACAATAAGGTTTTAAATTTTTTAATTTTGAAGGTTTATGCATGTTATCTATACACTAAGGCCTGTTTCACACTGGCGTTAATGGTTCCGGCAGAGAAACAACCTGCCAGATCTGTAATTCCCGTGTGCTGCTGGAAGTCAGTCCAGTCCCATTCACTATAATGGGACCAGCGGAGATCCGGCCGCAGCACAGCAAATATGCCGAGAGGAGGCTGGACAAATACCCCTGCCGGAACCATTAACGCCAGTGTGAAACAGGCCTAACCCAACAGTCTTGATCCCGATGTAAGTATTTCTTTCTTTCTTACAAAGCTGTAGAAGAATTGGCTAGAGCCAGGTATACGAGACTTGTGTACAGCAGAGGTGTGTATGGATGGGTTTTCATGGCATGGCTTCATTGTAGAAGAAGACCCAGAGGTCCACAAGATAACGCAGGCTACACTTACATGAAGATCCGTTATCTTTTCATTGGGGGGTCATGTAAAATGTAACTTCCTATTATCACGCACTCTTGCACAGTATATTGGCTGGCGGGGCTGCATGGTATGTGATCATTTGACTGCAGGGGAAAAGAACTTCACAGCGGCCATTAAAATCGATGAGCATCTGATTAAGGCAGAGGTCAGCCGTCCTCTACATGGTGATGTGTGTGTATATACTGTATGTATGTATGTACTGCATCTGTGTGTATGTACTGTATGTACTGTATGTGTGTGTATATACTGTATGTGTATGTATTTACTGCGTGTGTGTATATACTGTGTGTGTGTATATACTGTGTGTGTATATACTGTATGTATGTGTATATGTACTGTATGTGTGTATGTACTTTATGTAGGTATGTACTGCGTGTGTATATACTGTATGTGTATATGTACTGCATGTGTGTGTATATACTGTATGTATATATGTATGTACTGCGTGTGTATGTACTGTATGTGTGTATATATACTGTATGTATATATGTATGTACTGTATGTATATATGTATGTACTGCATGTGTGTGTATATATGTATGTACTGTGTGTGTTTTAGTTTTAGTACTTTTTGTAACAATTTTCCACCACTTTGAGTGGCAGATTTTTTCCAGATTTACAGTATAATTAAGGTGGCGTTACATAATACTTTTTGCATTTCATGGCTTGTCATACTGCTGTCAAGTTCTTTTCTTTTAAAGCGCTATCTTTGACAGTTTTTGTCATTTGCTAGATGAGCTCTCCGACTGAGAAAGGCAATGCATTATAGCACAGCAGCGGTCTTATCTGAAGGCTCAAGATTGTGGATTTTTACTTCAGCCTAGATTTACTTTATGATGTAATGCAATCAATCCAGATCTCGATGGGGGTTATCCTCCTTTCTATTGACCAGGCCATCATGGTATAGTTTGTCTTAAAGGGCATCTGTCTGTAGATTTGTACATATGAACCCGGCTGACCTGTTACATGTGCGCTTGGCAGCTGAAGTCTTCTGTGTTGGTCCTATGTTCATATGTGCCCGCTTTGCTGATATTCTTTTTTTATATATATGCAATTGAGCCTCTAGGAACAATGGGTGCGCCCTCTGCACTTTGATTGCCAGGGCCAGACAGTGAAAATATCATAACGCCTGGCCCTGTCAATCAAAGTGCAGAGGGCACAGCAGTTGTAGAGAGAGCAGAGCCTCTAGGTGTAACGGCAACGCCCCTGTTGCTCCAAGAGGCTCAATTGCATATATTTAACACTATTTTTCTCAGCAATACGGCCACATATGTATATGAGACCAACACCGATGTCTTCAGCTGCCAAGTGCACATGTAACAGGTCAGCCAGTGTCATAGGTACAAATCTGCTGACAGATGCCCTTTAAGGTGTTCCCACCACAGTTAAGGTGCCAGCCACTGGTACTCAGTGTATGATACCATCCCTCTAATTTTGTGAGTAGCTTGGTATTTCAGGTGCACTGGAAGTTTTGGGTGTGATCTGATGTAGCAATAGACTTTCAGGTTTACTCTTGTATGTACAGTGCCTTGCAAAAATATTCACCCCTTGACTTTTTTTGTATTTTGTTACATTATTGCCTTAAGTTCAATGTTTTGTTAATCAGAATTTTATGTGATGGATCAGAACACAATAGTCGGTGAAGTGAAATGAGAAAAATATATAAATAAAACTATTGTTTAGAAATAGAAAACATAAAAGTAGCATGTGCGTATGTATTCACCCCCTTTGTTAGGAAGACAATAAAAAGCTCTGGCGCAACCAATTACCTTCAGAAGTCACATAATTAGTGAAATGATGTCCCCCTGTGTGCAATCTAAGTGTCACATGATCTGTCATTACATGTACACACCTTTTTGAAAGGCCCCAGAGGCTGCAACACCTAAGCAAGAGGCATCACTAACCAAAAACTGCCATGAAGACCAAGGAACTCTCCAAACAAGTAAGGGACAATGTTGTTGAGAAGTCAGGGGTAGGTTATAAAAAAAATATCAAAATCTTTGATAATCCCCAGGAGCACCATCAAATCTATCACAACCAAATGGAAAGAACATGGCATAACAGCAAACCTGCTAAGAGACGGCCGCCCACCAAATCAGAGAGGCAGCACAGAGACCTAAGGTAACCCTGGAGAGTTCCACAGCAGAGACTGGAGTATCTGTACATAGGACAACAATAAGCCATATGCTCCATAGAGTGGCCAGAAGAAAGACATTACTTTCCGCTAAAAACAAAAAGGCACTTTGTGAGTTTGCGAAAAGCCATGTGGGAGACTCCCAAAATATATGGAGGAAGGTGCTCTGGTCTGATGAGACTAAACTTGAACTTTTCAGCCATCAAAGAAAACGCTATGTCTGGCGCAAACCCAACACATCACATCACCCAAAGAACACCAACCCCCACAGTGAAACATGGTGGTGGCAGCATTATGCTGTGGGGATGTTTTTCAGCAGCTGGGACTGGAAAACTGGTCAGAGTTGAGGCAAAGATGGATAGTGCTAAACATATGGATATTGAGCAAAACCTGTACCACTCTGTGCGTGATTTGAGGCTAGGACGGAGGTTCACCTCCCAGCAGGACAATGACCCCAAACACACTGCTAAAGCAACACTTTGGTTTAAGGGGAAACTTGTAAATGTGTGGGAATGGCCGAGTCACAGCCCAGATCTCAATCCAATAGAAAATCTGTGGTCAGACTTAGATTGCTGTTCACAAACCATCCAACTTGAAGGAGCTGTAGCAGTTTTGCAAGGAGGAATGGGCAAAAATCCCAGTGGTAAGATGTGGCAAGCTCATAGAGACTTATCCAAAGCGACTTGGAGCTGTGATTGCCGCAAAAGGTGGCTCTACAAAGTACTGACTTTAGGGGGTGAATAGTTATGCACATTGACCTGTTCTGTTATTTTGTCCTATTTGTTGTTTGCCTCACAATAAAAAAAAAAACATCTTCAAAGTTGTGGGCATGTTCTGTAAATGAAATGATGGAAATCATCAAACAATCCATGTTAATTACAGGTTGTTAAGCACCAAAACATGAAAAAATTCAAGGGGGTGAATACTTTTGCAAGGCATTGTAGCAAAAAAGTCCAAATGGATCCAGCGAGTAAAATCAATGATTCTTTATTTCTTCATTAAAAAAATAAATAAACTAGTTATCCTCCTGCATAAAATCCACGCGTTTCAACCATAAGACAGGTCTTCTTCATGGATTCATAGTATAAAGTATTCAGATGTGTGTAACTGCTTTTTAAGCAAAAAGGGGGGAATTAACTCAATTGAAAATGTTAAGGTAACGCCCGCAGCGCAGGTGTAGGGTAAAATATGAGTAAATAATATAATACAATAATGCAGGAATGAGAAACAACATATATTAATAATGTAATAAAATATCTGAATGATAATTCATTCCATAAGGGTGAACTGTGTTTAAGGTAAAAATCCAGAAAGCTTCTCTCTCCAATAATAATTTATTTGAAACTGCCCCCTCGCTTCTATAATTTTACTTTTCCTATACCAATTAAACTGAGGAACGTAACCTTACCATTATGTTGTTCCAAAAAGTGTCTAGATGCTTCAGAGATGTTACGATTTGTATTTTTGATGGTGATATCCGTCAGGTGCTCAAGAAAACGCAGCTTCCGTTTTCTGGTTGTACTGCCTATGGAAGCTAAATCGCATAGTGTGCACATGGCCATATATATGATGCCTTCTGTAGCTTTTTATTTAGTATTTTATTTCTCTTTGGGTGTGTGTGAATTCTTTGGTTGAGTGAATGTAAGAGCGGGTTTTGCAGGGATGATTCCCACAGGGATAAAATCCTAAATTGGATAGCCGTGTGAGAGATTTAGAAAAATTTGTTTTAAAATCGCTAGGTGCGATTTCTTGGCCTATTGTTTGAGCTTTCCTGTAAGACCCTCTAAATCCTTCTGATAATATGTGGTGTCATTTTTCATCTTCATAAAGTATTGGTATATATTTGTAAATTAAAGAGCGTACTTAATAAAAAAGAGGGTTATATTGTAAAGTGAGTGTTGGTGTGAACTTGCTTTTATTTTGTTCCTGTTTTCATTATGTTCTTTGTTAATTGGATTACACGGGCACTGGCTTGTTTTACATCCAATTAGGGTAACCCTTGGCTGACAATCTATTGTGTATAGCTTTCTGTTCACATTGGTAGTTTTTTTCTGTGCTGCAATTACGTTTGGCTCTGATTAATTCGCCAGTGGGAATAGCTTTCAGTATGTTTTGGATGGAATGTACCTGCATGAAGAATTGCATTACCTGAGATGGGTTTTCTATGTGTAGCTGTGATGATCTCCTGATTTGGTATACCCTGTAATTTTCGGTCCTAAAAATATAATATCATATACATTTAGAGACATCGAAAATCTGTTCTTGAGGTGAAAACTGCAGCATCTGGCTGCTATGCCACCTTTGGATACATACTGGCTTGAAAGGATGCCTGATATTGAAAGGTTAAACAATGACATTCGAGAGCTTCTTCACCTTGAACTGGGTGGATGATAAGTCTGGATTAATATGGGATACCTTTAAAGCATATATGCGGGGGAAGCATATAAGCAGGTATTGATACAGAAGAGAAAGATTAAAGAGCAAATTGACGGTAAAAAAGAGTAAAAGTAAAAAATAAAAATAAAAAAAAGAAGTAATCGAGAAAGAAAGGCAGTATGTTTAATACCCTTTCACAGTTAACCAAGAAAAATACAGGTAGAGGTACAACAGAGAATAACTGAACATCTGGATGAACAAGCAAGAAGATGCATCAAACGTACCAAAATCGATTGGTTTAGCCTGGGGGGATAGCTCATCTGAACTATTAGCAAGAATTATGAAAAAAACAAAAAACGATATGCAGGTAATTTAATTACAGCCATTAAGAATAATTAGGGTGTGATTATAACAGATCCTGGTAAGATCCAAGAGGAGTTTACAGCATTTTAAATAAACAATCTATGTCCAAGATGGCATTTTTTTAAACAAAATAAAACTACTTCACAGCTTCGGAATCTGATAGGGAGATGTTAGGTGGTAGGTTACAGGATAGTGAAAAGACCAGGGCGATTGCAGCCTTGGGAAGAGAGAAAGCGGTGGGAATGGACGATATTCCAGGTGAGGCTTATAAGAAATGTAGTGTTCTATTAGTCCCAACATTAACTAAAGTGTTTAATTATGCCTGGTACTCGGATACACATCCCAATTCGATAACTGTGACCCTTATTATATTGATTCTAAAAGAGGGTAAAGATAAGTTAGAGGTAGACTCCTACCGCCCAATATCTCTGCTGAATATTGATCATAAAATCTTGGCAGAGATATTGGCAACCAGATTAAGATGTATAATTCAGAACTTTGTAAACAATCGGGCAGGTTTTATGCCTGGAAGAACATCCCATAATGTTAGAAGACTATTTCTTGATCTCCAGGCTATCCAGGATGAAGGAGAGGACTGGGGTGTTCTCACTATTTACGTGTTCAAGGCCTTTGACCGTGTGGAGTGGGAATACCTCTGGGGGAGGTCTTGAATGGTTTTCATCTTGGTCAAGGATTCATCTGTTGGGTAAAACTACTGTGTAAAGATGCTAAAGTCAGAGTTAGTATTAATAAAAGTGCCTCTCGGGTATCTATCCAGAGGCACTCGGCAGGGATGCCGCTTGTCGCCCCTGCTGTTTGCACTGGTGGTGGAACCTCTGGCTGAGTGCCTTAGGTGTAGAAAAGAGATTGTCCCACATAGGGTCTTTGGAACAGAGAATAAGATCTTACTCTATACCGATGATCTTCTCTTGTTTACTACACAAATTATGAGTGTTGTCCTCAAGGTAATTGGGATCTTCAACCATTTGGGGTTTTTCTTGGGCATAAAAATCTACTGGCTTGCTTTGTTTATTTCAATATAACTCATCACTGACTCGCATAGCTAACATCCCAATTGTTGACAAATTCAAATATATAGGTATAACCGTTTCAAACAACCCTTTGGATTATCTGAATATCTTGCTGTGGATCCATAAACTTAGGGAAATATTAAAATATGGTGCAAGTTGCGTTTATCGATGGCAGCGCAAATGATTATATTACCACAAGCTTTATATTTTTTACGAAATAGCTCAATTTGGATTCCAAGGTGGGTGTTTAATCCTATGGAGATGCTTCTGAGAGATATGGTATGGTCTGGTAGAAAACCAAGAATTGAATTTCAGACCTTGATGTTGCATTGCGATAAGGGAGGGCTGAACGTTCCAATAATTTTTTAGCAACACGATTGACACAGCTAGTTGATGCAGGTAGCACACTGACTGCTTGGGATGCAGTTAGAGAGTTTTTTGGGATTAAGGGGTTCTTCACATTCACTCCACTTCATTTGTGGGAATAATCGTTTCCATATTGATGTGCCGTACATGACATCACAGTGGGGGGAAGCGAAGGTTAGGTCATATTGTACAGTGGTTTGGTAATGACCAATTTTAAATAATTTGCTCAGATATGAAAAGGGAATATGAGTTGGAAAATCAGAACTGGTTGTGGTATCTTCAGGTTTAATATATCAGTCTTCAGACTCTAAAGTATTGCTTAAATTGGAATCTGTACAGTGTGGGGACTCGCCCTGGTAGACAAGATAAGCGGACGCAGTATAGAGGCACCAACCAGCTCTTAAATCAAACAGTTCGGTGTTTATTCACACTCTTGGCAAGTTCATAAACAAAGTCACATTCAACACAATAAGTCACCTTTTGGTTTTGGTGTTAGTTTACACCCAGCTGGCAGTTCTGCCTCAAAGAGTCCATGAACAGACTTTAGGTGGCCTGTTCCCCTCACACTGGTCTCAGACCTCCAAGCCCAGCACAAGCCTCAGATCCCAATACAGAGATCCTTTATGCTGAACCTAGCTGTCTTTTAAAGGCAGCTAGGTGTTGTCAAAACCCGGACCGGCACATGAGTCCAGTCCGGTTTTTGACCCCACCTGGCAGCACACACTGGGAGGAAAATACCTGCCTCCCCATACAACTCCCTTTACTGTGTCACAACAGTTATTCGATATGCTCATTAAGACCATATCTAGGAGGAAGCAGTCCTCGAGGATATATTCAAATTTGATCAAGCATACCTCCAATAATAAAGAAGAGTCATATAGGAGAAGGTGGGTAGAAATGTCTGGAGTAATACTCTAGAAGTAATCCCAAAGGTTTTCAGGAATAGCACAGTTAGGTCCCTTTCACACGAGCGAGTTTTCCGCGCGGGTGCAATGCGTGACGTGAACACATAGCACCCGCACTGAATCCTGACCCATTCATTTCAATGGGGCTGTGTACATGAGCATTGTTTTTCACGCATCAGTTCTGCGTTGCGTGAAAATCGCAGCATGTTCTATATTCTGCGTTTTTCGCGCAGCCCTGGCTCCATAGAAGTGAATGGGGCTGCGTGAAAAACGCATTGCATCAGCAAGCAAGTGCGGGTGCGATGCGTTTTTCATTTTTCACTGATGGTTGCTAAGAGATGGTGTTTGTAAACATTCAGTTTTTTATCACGAGCGTGAAAAATGCATCAAAACGCATTGCACCCGCACGGAAAAAACTGAACAACTTAACGCAATCGCAGACAAAAGTGACTGAACTTGCTTGCAAAATAGTGTGAGTTTCACTGAACGCACCCTGAACGCATCCGGCCCCAATCCGCAACGCCTGTGTGAAACCAGCCTTAGTGTCATTTTTACTATACCGTGTTTATTATACTCCCAAGTTACTTAGCAAATTTGATGTTGCACAAGATTATTTTTGTCCTAGGTGTAACTTGTCAAACACTGACCTGGTCCATATGGTGTTGCGGTGCCCCAAGCTTCATATCTATTGGTTCAAGATAATAGCTAAGATGAACAACTCTCTTAGTGTTTCGATCCCATATGATCCAACTCCTATAGAGGTGAACGGAGAAGTGGCCACACTTAAGCATTGCACTCTTCGAAACTCCCATAAAAGTGAATGGAGACCATGCACTGTCGTTTATTTTGGGGACTCTGTTCTAGAGATTGGTGCTGTTCTAGAGGTGGGACCAACACCAATCTGGCATTGGTGGCATACCCTAGCGATATGCCACCAGTGTGTGAGATGGGCTAACCCCTTGAAGATTATCTGTCTTTGTGCAGATGGCTCTTGCACAGCGAGGCTGATGTGCCTTTCTTGGAATAGGCTGCTTATATCACAGTGTCTTTGAACTCCTCCTGCTTTATAACAAGCCGTGCATTTTGAAATAATTTTGTACTGCAGAAGATTCAACGTGTCCCCTTTAGCACTGTTATATTTATCTCACAACCTCCTAACACAGAAGACATTTCTATGTTTTTTTCATGCTTAGCATTAGGTCAAAGACTCCCTGGAGCACAATGAGAACATGGGCGTAAGCCTGGGTTTCCACGGGATAATTTGTTTTTCTTGCATGAGGGAGGTTATCTCTGTGATGGCATCAGTAATGTAGTGTTCAGGGATAAAAAAAATCACGAAAAGACAACTGAGAATGTATTTAAAAACTGGTTTTAACCTCGACATCTTCCTAAACTTGAAGAATGCTTGAGGCCTCCTCCGTTGTATCAGATGAATAGAAATGAGGCCTGTGAATCATAGATTCAGTTTTTTTTTTTACTTTTTAGCTATTGTTCAGTTTTTGTTATGTGGAGCAAACATACTGTAGTTACTTGGTAACCTTGGAAATTCCATTAAGAGGATGATGTGGGAAAGCCAAGTGAGAACAACTGACGAAAAAGAGTGCAATGCAGGGGCACCGCGGTAAACAGCCACGCCATTGCTGATCTGTTGCTATCCTGAACTTTCTTTCTTCAGTATTCTTGGGATACTGAATGCCTGAGAGAAGGATTGTGTGTGTTTGTAGATATACTATGTGTATTTCTGTTATTCCATTCAAGAGAAGGGGACTGAGCTGCAATTTCAGACATAACCAATCGACAAAAGTGGTGCTGTTTCTGGGTTTAAAAGCAATAAAAAAAATAGTAATAATATATAAATATATGGAGCAATGGAAAAAAATAATTCACATTATTCAGTGAAAAAAGCGTAGTGTCCTTTATTCACCCATATAGCGGTGTTTCAGTCCTTTTTGCCGGGTGTGTTCTCAAGCAAGTGCCAAGTATTTAAAGGTATAATTAACATTAACATACATAATTGATAATTAAAAAATACATATTGTTGCCATCAGTGATCAAACAAATGCAATATTTTAGTGATAATAATGTGTAGCAAAGTGCAACAAATACAGTTACATAACCAGCATATCACACATAATTAGGCTATTTTTTTTATTTTTATTTTTTTTTACCTTTTTGCAGCACTCTGGTACAGGCAGAAGTAGAGGACTGGCAAGGGATTAATGGGGAAATTTATCAAGACTGGCATTTTCTACATTGGTCTTGATCTCCCCAGCACCGCCAGAGGATGTGTTTTATTTATGATGACAGTCCATGCGCCAAGAATGTAGATGGCGTAGATTTAAGTCATCATTTACGTCAGTGGCTGCCATATAAGCACTTGACCCCAACACACACATTACGGTCGTAGGAAGCCAATTTGCCTCTTTGTATATTTTTGGAGTGTGGGAAGAAAGTGGAGGAAACCCACACAAACAGATAACCCACCATGCCGATGGTAAATCTGCTAGGATCAATGGCCTCACATCACGCCCATACAATGCCCTCTTTTTTAAGTGACAACAGTGGCATAAAAGTGCCATTTGCACAATAAAGTCACAAGCCTATGGTTTGTCGCTTTTTTACTCCAGTTTTCTGGCGTTTAGGCGTTGATAAATCTCCGCGTGAGTTCTCCTGCTTGACTTATTCCTTAATCACATGGAAAGCAATAACATTCCAGAATTTGTATATTTGTCTGGCATTGCCCCCACTAATGTCTGTGGGGACGACCTGCAGTGAGTTCTCATCAGTATCGGACAATATAGAATAGCATTAGTATATTGTTTTGGTTACCTGTATTGCCCAGAATTCAGATTGACAATTGTAAGGCCAGTTTCAGACGAGCCAGTTCACTGCGGGAAACGCACTCCGTGTAGGAGCCTGTATTTCCCATTATGGACACTGCTCATCTGTGGATTTGCAGCATCATAATGATTTATGATATTGTGAATTCCTTCCTGATCAGGAGTCTGCTGAACTGTAGTCACGTAATGCCGTGACTCCAGTGTATTAGATCCGCGGTGAGACGGGAATTCAGAACATCATAAATTATTGTAATATTTGCTTGAGAAAGACCCTGTAAAGTCGAAACTTCGCACAGTTGGTGAAGAAATCTCCATACTATTGAAGACAGTGAGTGCTGCGGTCATCAATCTTCTGCCACAAATCATCAGGGGCCCGTCGGGCTTGGGCTCAACACCGCTGGCTCCGCCACCACTGCTATAGTGAATTCAGTGAGTAGTGCCGACTCTCCTTTGCATTCATTTAATGTAATACTGCGATTCCTCTTCAGATGAGCAGTGTTCATTCCAGGAAATACAGCTCCCACACCGAGCGTGTTTCCCGCAGTGAACAGTCATCTGGAAGTGGCCTAAGAGTTTCCAAACAATAGGCACACAATGAGTTATATTGCAAGTCATAGATTTCATAGTAATTTTGTTCTGCTTTTGGAAATATCTTCATTCCATCTTGTGGAGACCATTAATAAAGTCTGTTAGACTGTGAGTAATTAAGAGCCACTTCTAAGTGAACTAATGCAGGTCCATGGTGCAAATATTAAAGAGGTTTTCCACCCAGGAGAAAATTTGTTTAAAAAAAATAAATAAAAAAAATTAATTGGTTATCCACGTTATTTTTTTTACTCATGGAAACAGACCAGGCTCTGATAAAATATTAAAAGCACTTACACTTTCCTTCCCGGCCCCCTCCGATCCAACGCCACCACTCCTTCCTCTCTCTGGGCTGAAGCCAGTGGCATATTATTGTGGCTCCAGTGGTGACATGCCAATCACTGGCCCCAACGGTCATGTGCTGTACACTGCTGAGGCCAGTGATTGGCTGCAGTGGTGTATAGAACATTACCGCTGCAACCACAACAATACATCACTGCCTGCCGCCAAGAGTGCAGACAGAGTGTTGGCATTGGATTGGAGAGGCCAGGAAAAAGGTAAGCGTAGGTGCTTTTATTATTTTATCAAGGCCAAGACGGTTTCTATAAATTAAAAATAAAATAAAGTGAAAAATTCCTTTAAAAAAAACAAAAACAAAGAAGCTTTACTCAACTCCAGCAATCTCCTGCTTTCCCATGCTGCTTCGGTCACTGCTGCTCTCCAAATCTTGTACCGGAAATGGCAGGCCAGGCACGCTCAGCCAATCACTGGCTTTAGTGTTGACCTTCATTAGCCAGTGCTTGGCTGAGCCAGTCGTTCTTGTCATTTCCATCGTGTCCAGTCAGGATAGGGAGTGGTGGAGAGCAGTGGGGACCCGAGGAGCGTCGGAACAGCAATAGCATTGGATCAATGAAGCTTAGCTTTTTTTTTTTTGCCATTGTTAACATTGAATGACCTGTTTTCTTTCTTTTTTTTTTTTTTTATGGTTTCTCAATGGAAACCTTCTTTAATATACCGTACAATTAGTGAAAGTGTTATCTCCTATAGTCCTTGGACATTACATCTATAAGCTGCCTAGCCCTATACTGTTTACAGAGCATACTTCTCATATGATGCATTCAGAAATGAAGATCATTTCTGTAACAAGGGCTAATTTTCCAGTAACGAACGCTGTTCGACGTTTACTTCCATATTACTGTAAAAATCATTGTTCCCATACAGTTTGCATCACTCTTGGATGCACATTCTGGTGTACAATAGGGGGGTTCTGCCAACAAATTATTATTATTACATCCATGTAAAAGATTTGATCAGAGATGAGCTCTTGTTCAGTCATTTGTCACCTGGTCACTGGACGTGTTTACACAGGGTTTTGATCGATAATGGAGCGTTGGAGCTACGATAAATCCAAATGCCACAAGGCTATCTGTAGACCCTGCCTGTTAAAAAGGAGGCCTGAATTCACCTGATGATTTGCACACTGGTGATGGAGGATTTGATTTTTCTATATCTGCCCAATGAAACGATTCTGATAATAGAAGCATATTGGGGAACAGATCACTGCATAGATGTTTGAGAATTGGAGCTGCTCTTTAAGGCATACCTGAGTTTTGCAAAATAGCTGTGCTTCATTGTACAATCATAACTGTGAAGGAATAGGTCTTTTTGGGGTTTCCCAAATGTCATTTTCAGCAATTTTTATTCATTTTTTTTCAACTGCACAGCTAGATGCATTTCACTCAGAAACAGGGGGTGTATCCCTTCTGTGAAAACTACCAGCACTGTGGTGCTGGTAGTTTCTTTTGCTTACTTCCCACAATATTTTTTTGTCATCTCCAGTGCTCACAGAACAGATAAGGAGAGAGAGATCACACAGAAGGGAAGGAGGCTCCTGTGATGTTCAGAAGCAGTGCAGAAGCAGTTGTGTTATCAGGCTCAGGATCTCTGCTAGCTCTGACACACCACCACATCCTCTCTGCCGTATCTGTTACTAAGGCAGTGGACTGTAAATTAGGTGGAAGTAAGACCCCTAGTGGCCAGGACTTTAGAGCCTTTTTTTCAGGTATATGCAGGCAGACTTTTTTTAATGAAGTGATTTAGAAATGTGCTAGTTATACCATTCTCTTTCCAATGAAATTAAATTGTGTGAAAATACAGTGACTCGTTAAGCCCTTTTTTTTATCATTTATATTTTTATTAGTCATATAAGGAATTCACAGACCATGAAATAATGCTGTGTAAAACAAAGGATAGGCGTGCAGGCCTGCAAAGTGTTCCATTATCATCACCACATCACGGACACCATAAAAATATATTCGGCCTGGAAGACTACTGACACGTCCATTTTAACAGTAAATTGGACATTGAAGTCTTAGGGCTGTTTCACACGAGCGGATGCTGTGCGTGGCATCCGCTCCGTGAATGACAGCCAAGACCCGATGCAGACTGCAGAGGCACGGAGCATTAACATGACTGATAATGCTCCGTGCCTCTCTGTGATCTCTTTACTACGAAATCACAGTTGTCACTGTGATTTCGTAGAAGATGTATTTAGCAGGTTTTTTAATTCTGTCCTAAGCAAGATCAAGGTAGCAAGCTGTTGGGTAACTAAGGATTGTTTATGAGCTTTTTCTAGTGTGTGGATTTGGGCCAACAGGGAGGCTAGGCAGGATGCAGCCGACTTCTTGACATGAGTGCCTAGGCTAATAAGGTGTCCTCTTATAAACACTTTATGGGTGTCCCTTAAAGTCTGAGGGGAAATGTCTGGGGATTGGTTAAGTAGGAAGTATTCCTTAACCTCTTAAGGAGCCTGGGATTTTCCATTTTTGCGTTTTCGTTTTTCACTCCCCGCCTTCCCGTAGTCCTAACTTTTTTATTTTTCCATTCACATAGCCTTATGAGGGCTTATTTTTTTGCAGGACAAGTTGTACTTTCTAATGACACCATTTACGGTTGCATACCATCTAGAAGAAAGGGGGGGAAAAATTCCAAATTGGGTAGAATTGTGAAAAAACGCAATTCTGATAAAGGTTTTTCTTTTATTTTTTTACACTGTACACTATGCGGGGTCAGTACGGTTACAACAACACAACACTTGTATAATTTTTCTTGCGTTTTAATACTGAAAAAAATTAAAACCTTTTGAGGAAAAAAAAAATCTTTTTTTATAACCATTTTCTGACGCCTAACTTTTTTGTAGTTGTGTACAGGGCTGTGTGAGGGCTCATTTTTTGAAGGACGATCTGTTCTTTTCAGTGTGTGTGACCTTTTTTGATCACTTTTTATAAAAAAATTATTGGGTAGTTGGTGACCAAAAAAATGGCAAATTGGCTTTTTATTTTTTTTCACATTACGCCATTTGCTGTAAGCTATTAATATTGTTATATTTTAATTGTATGGGCATTTATGCACGTGGCGATGCCCATGATGTTTTTTTTATTATTTAAGTATTTTTATTTTAAGGAAAGGGGGGTGATTTGAACTTTTATATTTTTTGACATTTAAAAAATTTAATAAAATTTAAGTTCCCTTGGGTGACAATAACTGGCAATCATTAGATTGCCTATTGTGTTCATGAATGTCTATATAAACATAATTGAACACTTCATTTGCACTATACCAATACAATGCTGCCACCTAGTGTCCTGTATTGGTATAGTCATCTAATAGGCTCTGAAGCCTGCTTGAGGTTTCAGCCTGTTAGTGCAAGGTTCCCCAATCTCTGCCGGGGAACGCTGTCATCGGAGCGGAATTGCGTGACTTCAGATTCCGGAATGCGCAGACTACGGCATCTGAAAGGGAAAATGTAGGTGATCAGCCTTATGGCTGATCAAATACATGTGCCGCGGGTCTCTGCTATTTGGGACCGGACTTCCGCCATACATGTACGGCGGAGGTCCTTAAAGGGTTAAGGAGGTTTGTAATGTGTGTTATGTGCTTTTCTGTGGCTATACGTGATTCATGGACTAGAAGCCGGTGCAAGGGTACAATACAATAGACAAGGGAGTGGCCAGATAAGTTCATACTACCAATCCGTGAAGCAGAACACAGTTGGTTGTTCTTTGGAAATAAAGAGATAATCAATCCTGCTCTAGGCGTTGCAAGCTGCAGAATAAAAAGTGTAGTCAATTATTGTAGGGTTTAGGCATCGCCACACATCTATCAAACCCATCTCTGCTAGTTTGGATCTAAGTGTTCTTAGTGCTCTATAAGACAGCTTTTTGAAGTAGTTGCAGGGCTAAATTGAAATCCCCTGCCAGTATGACCACTCCTTCTCTAACGGAGTCTAGCACTGAGAGGACCTCAAGGAGCTAGTTTTCTTGCTCAGAGTTAGGGGCATATATGTTGGCAAATGTGGAGGTAATAGGACCGAACGAGCCTTTCACCATGATGTAACGTCCATCTGGGTCTTGGATATGGGTGTTGTAAATAAAAGGGAAACCTTTTTGGAACCCAATGCTCACCCCCCTAGAGGCAGGCCCATCCACACTGCAGTGATACCAGAGTGGGTAGTTAGAAAAGGTCTGGTTAGGGTATTTATTTAACTTAAAATGGGTCTCTTGCAGGAATATAACTGAACACCATTCTTTTTTCAAGAGGGAGAATATTTGACACCTCTTAGATGGTGGCCTCAGACCTTTGACATTATAAGACACTATATTTAGATCAGCCATTGGGAGTATAACTATTTTGCGGGTGGGCAAATCTTAGTAGCTACATAGATGGAACCCTCCCTCCTCCCTGGACAGTATTATGTGCTAACTGGAATCCAGGCCTCCCATGTCCCAGGAGAAAGACCGCAAAATAAAACATATTTACTTTGGAATAAAGAAATAGTGCACGTTGAACCTGCAAGGTTGAACGTTGTTGTAAAAACAGGCAATTGCATAGAAAGTGGTGGTTTCACTAAAAGGGGGTAATTGTGCATGTATACATGTAGAAACTGCTCCTAACTGGATCTAGATAAAGATATGGCCTAGAAAGATAAACATTAGTACAATACTATGGTGCAGATTAGTACCAAAGCTGACCAAGGGTGCGGTAGATAGGTAAGGTGGTTAGGGAGAAAAGGGGGGTATCAGACCATAGTAGACTGTGTATAAATTGTTAGATAGGCATATCTATCTTTGAATGAAGTAGAATGAAATAAAATAACCAGAGGGGTCCCAAAGTCCTAAGCGTTTATCCAGGAGATCTTCTTTGGGGTCAGTCCTCCTCAGCGCCTCTTGTGCCTCTCTTGCTTTGGAGTGGACACCTTTTCCCATGGGGTGGACTTTGCGAGATCTGAAAGCGATGAGAGATCTTTGACAGTATCCCAGCTCTCAATAGCCAAGGGGGAGATGTCTATATAAGTATTGGCCTGTTGCAGGTCTGAAAAAGAAGAAATCACCATGCTGCGACCCGAGAACAAGAAAGTAAGGCCAAATGGAAATGTCCATCTATATGGGATCTTCTTCGCTCGTAGTAGATCTGTCAGAGGTTTAAGTGCACGTCTCTTTTGTAATGTGGCAGGAGAGAGATCTTGAAAAATAGCAATGGGGGTGTCTCCCGGGCAGAATGAGGTTGCCGTTTTAGCTGCATTGGGGACCATTTCTTTGTCTTGAAAATTTAAGAAGCGGCATATGATGTCCCTTGGGGGATCAGTGTCCTTGGGACGAGGCCGCAGGGCTCGGTGAGCTCTTGGTTATGGCTGCAATATGGCAGCCTGGACGTCCTAAGGCATGATTGACTCTGGGACAACCCTAAAGCGGAGATTATTTCTTCTACCCCCGAATTTCCTGGGCTTCTACTGCCGCATATAAGGAGTTGAGGTGCAGTTGGTACGCAATGAGACATTGGGATACTGCTTCTCCATGTTCCGCCACCGCGGCCCGTGCTGTCTCTAAAGCCTCCACCCTGTGACCCACTTGCCTTATTTCCTGTGTCAGGCTAGAAAGTTCTTGCTTTAGCGGGCCCAGGGCTTCTTCCAGAGATTGTCTGATGAAACGCCTGGAGACTGGTAGGCTAGGGTGTTCTGAGGTGAGTTCGCCATTGCTTTCTGAGTCCGATACTCCTTCCCCTGGTTCGTCTTGGGCGTCGCATGCCACCGTCGCCATCTTGGAATCTTTTGCCGCTGTGTTTTTTTTTAGGAATTTTGTCATTCCATTTATTACATGTGGGTTTTTTACCAAAGCAGTAGTCTCTCCCTGCTTTGCCCCACCGATTTTGACCATTTTACTAAGCTTGCGTAAGCAGGATCCAGAGCAGATAAAAGAACGGAGCTCAGTGAAGTGCAGCCATTCAGCTCAGGCACACTGACTCCAGACTCTTTAAGCCCTTAATCATATGGAAGTTTTATATTATTCGACATGTTTCTTCCATTGCTTTTACTTTCCATTAGAGAGGAAACATATGTACAGAGCATTATTGACCCCTTTTGCCTAAAAGAGCTTACAGTATGTACAGTATACTAGCACTCCCAAAGACACAAGTGGTAGACATATCTTCATATCTATATTCAAAAATACACTGGATCGCATGTTTTAGTTCACTGATACACCAGTGGTTCAACTTCGGAGACCCTAATCTTGTTCCATGAATCCTAATCCTTTGAAAACTAGAATTCATGAATTGATGGGATTAAAGTCTTGGCCTAGAAATCTAATATAAATGACATTATTATGTGTCTCAGATCATACAAACACTTCCGGTTACTGGGGGCCCACTCCTCAGCTCAAGAAAGGGGTCCCCAGTGTCCCGAACCACATTGTATCTATTGATCTACATTACTGTACGTTGATATGACTCTACTATGCAGGGATGGACTCACCATATACCCTACAGGGAAATTTCCCTATGGGCTGACACCGAGAGGGCTGCCCAAGCCCTCCTTACGGCCGCCATCTGGGTACATAATGGTCTGATTCTCTCATCATTAATTTGTAGGAGCAACAGGTACTTATCCCCGGGTGCCCTTCTAAATTCAATCGTATCACCATCCTCGGGATGGTCATATAGTTGAACACTCTGGCAAAGGCGATTAGTGTTTTGAGGTGCACTGTGGTATTTGGTTCTGCTGAGGCAGTAGTCTGTGCTGCTCTGTGGTATTTGGTTCTGCTGCACACTGTGTGATATTTTATTCTGCTGGGGTGGTATTTTGTGCTGCACTATGGTATTGCTAGTCCTGCCTACTTCTGTTGTCCCTGCCTACTTATGCTGGTCCTATCTACTTGTGTTGACTCGCTTTCTGTCAATTTGGACCTGCCTACAACAAGGGGCCACTTTTAGGTTCTTTTTTCCAGGGCCACTTTAAGTTCCCAATCCATTCTGTATACTGTGTGACCAATATGCAGTATAATCACTCTTATGGATTCAGCTAACAAGAGTTAATGTACCTAATGGAATAGAGAAAATAAGTTTGCATCGCTTTGATTTTCAAAGTATTGATTTTCTAATTCCTTTGGATGGGCCATTTTATTTACAAGGCAACATTAATTGTTTGTAGTGATTGGTTCCTGCAAATAGATAAAGAAAATCTATGTGGATGTTCAGATGAGTGAAACCTTCTTCCAGGTTCATTATCGATCGATCAAGCGTTAAAAGAACTGTATAAAGCATTAATCAGATCAGTGGAGTCTTTTCATTCTTCTTTCTCAAAGGATATCTTTGAAGTACAGATTCTGTCAATTATACTTCGTCCATCCCTTGGAAGTGCATATGACGCTATATACAACCTGAGCGTCCACAGAGGCTGCATATGGATTTCCCCTGACAATTAATGATTTTATTTTATTTTTTAAAGGAATCGGTCACCAGAAAATTCACCATTGAACCAGACACAACGCCTTATAGGACTAGCTCAGCTGAGACCTTTCACTTAGTGATCCATTGCTTCCTTCTGGAGAAAAAGTACATTTAAATTGGTATTCTGGGTATAATAAGTTATCCCCTATCCACAGGATAGGGGATACGTATCAGATTGGTGGGGATTGTACTGCTGGCTCCCCCACCGATCATGAGAACAGGACCCCCGTTCCCTGTGGAGCGCCTTCAAATGGACACATCAGCTGGTCGGAAATGCGTGGTAGGTCCCCTACCGATCTGATAGTTATCCTCTGTCCTATGGATAGGCAATTAATTGTTCTAACTTGAATCTATGTACAAATGAGCAGTTAAGTGCACCAAGGGCGCATCTGTGCACCCTTGCTCCTTCTTCCTCCAGCACGTTCCTCTGTTTCTTTACTGTCAGGGCCAGGAGAGGTGAATTTGCAGTAACCTGGCCCTGCCAATCAATCAGGAGAGGAACGGTTATGGCATAGGAAGCAAGAAGAGCAAGGGTGCACAAAGTGGCTTGGGCCCGCCCTCACTGCACTTTACTGCTCATTTGCATATGGATTAAAAGTACCTTTTTCCAGAATGAAGCAACATATTGCTAAAGGACCTTTTATATGGACCAATATTCAGGCTGATTATTGAGGATGCGCATTTGTAATGCTCCCAATAATTTGGGCATATAAAATTGTGCCAGCGATCACCCAATAAATGAGCAAATGCTGTCCATTCGGTGATCGTGTTGTTCTGCCAGCACCAAAAATCTGCGTTCTTCTGAAGCAGATCCTGCTGCCCAGGAGCAATGATTTTCTATGGGGACAAGTGAGAGATTGTCTCCATACAGCAGAGGTGATTGCTGCGTGTAAATGCAATTATCAGGAACATCTCATTCATTCCCGATAATTGCACAACAGTCCATGTGAAAGGATGCTTTTTTGAAGGTATCGTTACATTCAGCTGAGGTAGCCCTACATGTTTACAGATTCCCTTTAAACTAAGGGGTGGTGAAATGATAGAGACTTTTCTGTTTTACTGTACTAATTCCATTGGGCAGAGAAGTATTACAATTAGGTTATTCTCCACAAAATGGAGCAAAGATTGGAAGAAGAGTGAAGAGCGAAGGATGGCTATATTCACACAGCAGATTATTAATTTGCATGTGTCTACCCGCCACACTTTCCAAGAGGAATCCATAGTTATCATTAAATTAGAATGCAGCAAATATGGGGGTGCGTTTCTATAGAGCCGGCGAACACCAAAAGTTTATTTTTGGTGTGCATATGACAAACTTTCATTTAGGTTTCTGAATATTGAAGCCTATTACATGATTTATAACTGCAAACAAAGCATAAGTGATGCTTTCTTAGGTTAAAGAGGTTGTTTGGTGTAGGACCCTCGTTCTCATGAAAGGCAGGGCTCCCAGTGGTCGAACTTCCAACGATCAGACACAAATTGCCTGTCCCATGAATAGCGGATTTCAAATCTTGGGACAACCCCTGTAATTGGAACCAAACATTTATATAGAATATTGATTTGATTATGGATAAAGATTGAGATATCTTCCATATTTCCTGAACCATAAAACACACCTAGGTTTTAGAGGAGGAAAAATAAGATCAGCCTTCAGATCAGACCCCCATTGCTAATAAGACTTCAGATCAATCCCCCAAATCAGACCCCCATTGCTCATCAGACCTCAGACTAGATATAAAATAAATAAATGAACTCGCCTCTCCTGCTCCGGGCGGTGCAGACACTTGCAGATTCTTGGACTCGCCGCCCCCTGCTCTTTTGCCAGCGTCAAGCGCTGTGCTTATGACCTGAAATTGCACAGCGTCAGGTCATAGTGCACGCTTACAATGTATGGCGTCAGGACACAGTGGAGGCAGAAGACGACCGGGGAGCAGTGAGTACAGCTAGCACAAGGAGGTCTGTATTCACCACTCCCTGGGCCTACTGTGTACTTTCACATAATGCTCTCACTAGTATTCGCATCAGAAGACGCATTACCATTCCCCCCACACACACACACTTTTGGGGTAAAAATAGTGCGTCTTATGGAGTGAGAAATACAGTAAATAGAAAACTAGTCATGCAGAATTCAGCATGCTCTAGCAATCTTACCTCATAGACAAATTCAAAAGTGACAACAAGTATGGCTTTTCCTACCGGGTAATACAAAATATTGCTGGGTATTCAGCTGGCCAGACATACTAATCAAATGTTGGTTGATTTCCACAAGTTTAACCATTGACAACTCAACTAGTGATCTAGTGTGATGGTGTCTCCTGATGGTAGGCAACAAGGATCACACAGGTTGGATTTTCATATATATATTTTTTGCATTATATTGATTTCCCTGGAGATAAATGGCAGCAGATATGCCTGGCAGCAGTTTAGTGCATTCATACTTGAGGATAGTTGGTAAGTGCCTGATCGGTGGTGGTCCAATCACTGAAATCCAATATGAATGGAGTCACAGGTTGAGCATGCGTGCTAGCTCTCTATTCATATCTATGAGGAGCGGAGTACAGTGCTTGGTCATCTCTGTCAGTCTCCTAGAGTTCAGTGGCAAGCCAGTGCACATGCTTAAAGGGAATCTCGGCTACTTTGGCTGTATATATAACTAAAGCCAATGTAATATAGCCGTGTGTACCATCATTCCAACGATACCTTTGTGCGGATGATCCATGTAGCTAAACGTCCAAAAATAACGTTTGTTAGGTATGCTAATGAGCTTCAAAGTGGCCAGTGGAGCGTAAATAACTGTTCCAGGAGCACAAGCCACCTCCCTCAAGCCCACCTCTTCACTTGTGCCCATTACCTCCCTTTGGTGGTGCAGCCCCCCTAGTATTATAGTCATTGGTGGCAGTGGCCACAGGGTCCCCTCCTCGTTGGTGGCAGCTTCCGATAGGAGCCCCAGCAGTGATATCGCGGGGCTCCGATCGGTTACCATGGCAGCCAGGGCGCTGCTAAATCCTTGGCTACCATGGTAAACTTCCTGCTGCTGTGTGCACAAAGCCCAGTGTGAAGTCCTATTCACCCTAATAGGTCTCTATTAGGGTGAATAGGACAAGGGTTCTAGCCCCATAAAGGGCTAATAGTTATTAAATAAATAGTAAAAAAAAAAAAACACAACAAAATATGAAGTTTAAATCATCCCTTTCCCAATTTTACATGTAAAATATATAAACAATAAAAAATGAACATATTAGGTATTGCCACATAAAAAAAAATATATATATCAAACTATAAAAAAATATTTCATATGCGGTTATCACTGTAACTAAATAGGATAGGACTGTTCTATTATGGGCCTGACGTTCCATGAAATGCGAAACACATGCAACTTTTTTGTGTTTTATTTTTTTTTGCGTTGTATTGAGTATCGCAATACTTTTCCATGATATCAAAATCGAATAAAATTTTAGGATCGTGACAACCCCACTATATACCATATATAACAGATTAATCAGCACAAAATTTGGAATCTAAAATCCATTCTGTTAAAAGTTGGGCATCCACTTGCGCATCGCCAGATTTACATCGACAAATAGACCATTGATGTATTTCTATGATTCCAGTCCTTAAAACTTTTCATCCCATTGATATCCAAGTAAATTAGGAAATGTGGCTTTTTGGCATTGGCCTAAATATTTCTTTCCCACAAATGTGGAATTAAAAAGCAATCTGCAGTCATGAAGTGTAATGGTACAAATGAATAGAAGTTCACTAGTTCAACTTGACTATTATAAGGGCTCTCCTAAAATGAACCATTATTTGGATATACAATCAACAAACAGGTTCTCAATCCCCAGGTAAAATCAATAATGAACCCTAGACCAGCGTGCAGATCAAGGAAACTGCCCAATTCCTATGACCAGGGGGTCAGCGCACTTGCTGAATCTGCAGTATAAACAAAACTGGTATGAGAACGACAAGCAAACGTAAAATGCACCAGGATTCACAAAGCATACATATCGGGGCCAATGACCCTTCAAATGTAGGTAAATAGTCAATATTAGATGCCCATTTAATAACCTTACATTTAACACTAAGCTTGGAAATTATGTTTTATTACTTAATTTACAAGGATATTAGCAATTATCTATTCAATTACTTTGGACATCTGATAATGTGACAACAGGAGGTGCAGCCATAGAGCTTTACCTGGTCGTTGGCGCCATCCTGGACAGAGATTCGCTATGGGTAACTGATTTTGGCACTACTTTTTGTAGCACTTGCACTTTATACCATTGTTACTATAATGCTTATAGCCCTTGTGTTCTTGTCCATTGATGTTGCCCATTCTTTCCCTGCATTCTTGTTAACCTTTTTAATGCCATTCAATAAAGTGATTGATTATAATGCGGTCTGGCAATTTTTTATAATGACGACTATTAGTTTCTGTCAGTGCACTCCGTCTGTGGAGCATCTTCAGTTTCTTTGTTAATTTGGTTTCATTTAGATGTAGCATCATTCCCTCATCCTCAAAAGTGGTAATGGGTATCCTGGTCTTTAGATGATTTCCTAGATTATTCAGTATTTTATTATTTACAATCTGTTATACTTTACGTTATATATTCTATTATATACTATTATAATATGTTCTATTTTATATCATGTACTCTGACATTGCTATCCATTGCCTTGACAAGGTCCTTTTAAAAAATGAGCAGCTCTGTGGCACTTCCAGCCCTGCCTAATTCTGATTAGTCAGTCTCGCTCTATTCTGTACATTTATATATGCAATCCATACAGAAATCTGCATTTAATGAGGTGCTGCTATATTTAGTACAGGATGCAAGGAGCAGAGGCAAATGGCGTTAACCCAAGAAGAACATTTGGTGCTCCCTCCACAGCATGTTGCTATTTGTACTTTTTGTTATTTGCCTTTTTCTTGTCTATATGTCTTCTTTTCTTCCATAAAGCCCTGATTACCGAGCACAAGTGTCGTTCTGCATCAGGAGTAGTGGGCTCTGGCATGATGCCTGCAGGCTCCTTCTCGTAACCCTTTCACATATTAGTAGCTGTTCACTGCCTTTGTGATTCGCTGTCGTTTTGGAACGACTGCGCTAAACAGTTAATGTTTCATATTACATTTTTGTGACCTTTTTCAGAGTTTTGACCTTGTGTTTTAAACCAAGAAAATGGAGTATTGATGAAATCGCTAGCCGTAGCGTGCCTGATTGATAAGTGTGAATGATGCTTTTATTTTTACATCATTCACTAGATACTTCATCATTTTGTTCTTTGTGTGTTGGTGTTTAGGCATTTTAATACTGCTTGTAATCCTCTTGTCAGTGTTCTAGGGATGAAACCTAGATTTACTCATTTCTTGAGCGGATGAGTTTTTATTGTTAGTATTGTATTGAAGGAGTTGCCTGATGACACTTCCTCCTTTTATGTATGCTTTACATACCTATGCTTTTATATACACTCACCTAAAGAATTATTAGGAACACCATACTAATACGGTGTTGGACCCCCTTTTGCCTTCAGAACTGCCTTAATTCTACGTGGCATTGATTCAACAAGGTGCTGATAGCATTCTTTAGAAATGTTGGCCCATATTGATAGGATAGCATCTTGCAGTTGATGGAGATTTGAGGGATGCACATCCAGGGCACGAAGCTCCCGTTCCACCACATCCCAAAGATGCTCTATTGGGTTGAGATCTGGTGACTGTGGGGGCCATTTTAGTACAGTGAACTCATTGTCATGTTCAAGAAACCAATTTGAAATGATTCGAGCTTTCTGACATGGTGCATTATCCTGCTGGAAGTAGCCATCAGAGGATGGGTACATGGTGGTCATGAAGGGATGGACATGGTCAGAAACAATGCTCAGGTAGCCCATGGCATTTAAACGATGGCCAATTGGCACTAAGGGGCCTAAAGTGTGCCCAGAAAACATCCCCCACACCATTACACCACCACCACCACCAGCCTGCACAGTGGTAACAAGGCATGATGGATACATGTTCTCATTCTGTTTACGCCAAATTCGGACTCTACCATTTAAATGTCTCAACAGAAATCGAGACTCATCAGACCAGGCAACATTTTTCCAGTCTTCAACAGTCCAATTTTAGTGAGCTCGTGCAAATTGTAGCCTCTTTTTCCTATTTGTAGTGGAGATTAGTGGTACCCGGTGGGGTCTTCTGCTGTTGTAGCCCATCCGCCTCATGGTTGTGCGTGTTGGGGCTTCACAAATGCTTTGCTGCATACCTCGGTTGTAACGAGTGGTTATTTCAGTCAACGTTGCTCTTCTATCAGCTTGAATCAGTCGGCCCATTCTCCTCTGACCTTCAGCATCAACAAGGCATTTTCGCCCACAGGACTGCCGCATACTGGATGTTTTTCCCTTTTCACACCATTCTTTGTGAACCCTAGAAATGGTTGTGCGTGAAAATCCCAGTAACTGAGCAGATTGTGAAATACTCAGACCGGCCCGTCTGGCACCAGCAACCATGCCACGCTCAAAATTGCTTAAATCACCTTTCTTTCCCATTCTGACATTCAGTTTGGAGTTCAGGAGATTGTCTTGACCAGGACCACAACCCTACATGCATTGAAGCAATGCCATGTGATTGGTTGACTAGATAATCGCATTAATGAGAAATAGAACAGGTTTTCCTAATAATGCATTAGGTGAGTGTATTACGCTGTACACTACAATGAGAGTCCACTTCTCTATGCAAAGAAGCGCAGGACATTGAATATGATGTGTGGCCCTTTGCAGGAGAGGTTTCCAGTGATATCTTGACAGTCAGACTGCCCACTCTCTCCGGTGCCTTTCCCACCATCATTCTTAAACTTCTTATGGAATACGTGATCTCAAACCTGACATGAGTTACCTTTTGAGGAAAATATAAAGGAGTTGACCGACTAGGCAAAAAATAATAAACGGACAGAGTGGATTAAAAAAGTTTAATAAAAGGTAACCTTACCGATCCTCCGCCACTTTTGTTCTGATGCTTCCCAGATCCTCCGCTAGTCTGTACTTCCTGATCCCGCTCCACACAGGAAATGTGTCCATCTGTGGCCACACCAATGGTCTGCCTCAGGCAGTGATTACTGAGCAATCACATTTCCTGTGTTAAAAGGTACCAGGAAGTCGAGACCTGCAGTTGACACAGGAAACATCGGAATAGGAGCGGTGGGAAATCGGTTAGGTGAGTGTTACTTTTTTTTTAAGCTATTCTGCCAATTGTAAAAAAATATTTCACAGCCAGACAACACCCTTAAAAAAAACTAGGGCCTGGCATATACATCAAATATTTAAAGCAATAAAATGTATTTTTCAGTTTGCCCTATCCCTGTTTTTTCCTTCAATTAAAGAAGCGCATTTTATTATACGTACATTACTAACTCATCGTATAACTGTGTGAAAGTGTGAACTCTGCCTCACTCCATCATCCATACTTTTTCATTATGGGAACCTTGTCATGTGATCTCAAGTCTGGCTATGTAAACAGGAACTCAGTCTCCTGTGTGGCTGACTTCCTGTGAACAACAGGATGACATCATCAGTCAGATCCCTCCTGGCAGCTCTAAGGCCCCTCCCCACACTCCTCCGTATATCTCTGTATTCTGTAGATATGTCTCTCCTATCTAAAAGACCAGGAGTGCAGATATATGCAGTAGGTGCATGTATATAGTGATTAGCTGCAGTTATATATATATATAAACCTCCTCAATCTCACTGCCTGTCTGTACTATCTGTGTAGTCTCCAGTGTAGTTCTATAGGCTGTAGCGTCACACTGGTCTCGCTGCCTGTAAGAACTAATACAAAAGCTAGGGGGAACAGCACTCCAAGTGAAATAAGTACAAAAATAGATATGTGGGTGCTTCCCAACACAGAGTTTGGTCAAACTTGTCCCAAATATGAAGTCCAAAACAGAAAGTAATTTATTGCATATGTATGTATGTGTGTATATATATATATATATATATATATATATATATATATATATATATATATACACAATGTACCTTAGTTAGTGACATCATCAGTGTGTGTCGACAGTTACAATGACATCATCAAGTGCGGACCCTAGATACCAAATGCACAACATACCATGAAACATAAATGTGTAAGTACAGAATACTAGAGTGTGAATGGCATTTATCATGTAGAGAAAGTTAATACAAGGCACTTACTAATGTATTGTTATTATCCATATTGCTCCCTTTACTGGCTGGATTCATTTTCCCATCACATTATACACTGCTGGTTTCCTTGGTTAAGACCATCCTGCAGTCCAGCAGTGGTGGTCATGCTTGTACACTATAGGAAAAGGCACCAGCCTATGCATGCTCTCACGTTCTCGGCCACAGGAGAGGACGGTGCCTTTTCCTATAGCGTGCAAACATGTCCACTGCTGATGGATTGCAGGCTGGTTGTAACCATGGAACGAGCAGTGTATAATGCAATGAAAAAATGAATCCAGCCAGCAAAGGAGACAATATGGATAATAAAAATACATTAGCAAGTGCCTTTTATTAACTTTCCCTACAGGATAAATGCCACTGGCTGAAGTGAGACGACCCCTTTAAATGGAGGATTTATAGTTGCACTGTATGCAGTTTGTGAATGCTTGAGAAAGGCTTAACAGCCAAAACATTGCATCTAGTATATGTGCATCTGCAATAAATTACACATCATTCCTTGAAAATCTATGAAGTGCTGCCTGGACTACCTGTGAGAGCGTTAACAGGACAGAGGGCAGACAGGCTCATGCTGCATCACATAGGAGAACACGGAGACCCTGCAGTGTCACTTATCTGTCATGGCTGCCATCACACAGAGCAGTGCATTGTGGTGAGACTCTGCCTCCTCTGTCTCTGCAAAGCCAGGCATGATGGGAAATATAGGATTCATTAGGAAAACCATATCTAAGTGGAGATGGAATCAAGATGGCTGACAATCCACAAATTACACATCAAATAAAATGGCTATACACAATGCATACACAAAAGCCTCAATCTTATTATTCTTTAAAGGGAACCTGTCACCGGGATTTTGTGTATAGAGCTGAGGACATGGGTTGCTAGATGGCCGCTAGCACACCCGCAATATCAGTCCCATAGCTCTGTGTGCTTTTATTGAGTAAAAAAAACTATTTGATACATATGCAAATTAACCTGAGGTGAGTCCTGTCCCTGACTCACCTCACGTACAGGACTCATCTCAGGTTAATTTGCATATGTATCAAATCAGGTTTTTTTTTACACAATAAAAGCACACAGAGCTATGGGGACTGGGTATTGCAGGTGTGCTAGCGGCCATCTAGCAACCCATGTCCTCAGCTCTATACACAAAATCCCGGTGACAGGTTGCCTTTAAAGGGGTTCTGCAGTTTGTTTAAACTGATGATCGATCCTCTGGATAGATCATCAGCATCTGAATTGCGGGGGTCCAACACCTGGGACCCCCGCCGATCAGCTGTTTGAGAATTAAGCGGCGCTCCAGAGCTTAGCCCCGTCCAGGCCAGTGATTCTAGTCGTGACATCACTGGGCCTGCGGTAAACAGTGAGAAGGCCACGGCGCTGCTGGAGTGCTGCTGCCTTCTCAAACAGCTGATCGGCGGGGGTCCCGGGTGTCGGACCCCTGCGGTTCAGATGCTGATGATCTGTCCAGAGGATAGATCATCAGTTTAAACAAACTGCAGAACCCCTTTAATAATGGCCTATCCTGCTCTATATAGGTAAAGAACAAAAAACTGGCGTGCTTCTATAACTTTTCATTTAAAGTCCTTTCCTTTTTCTTTCATGTGGGAGAACACGGCATTCTAATTATTACATTTTTTGGTATAGGGGAAAATGCTGAAAAGTGTTGCCCATTTATAGCTTGACCCGCTCTTATCATCCGCTTCTGAAGATTTCCGTTTTAGAAACATATATGATAAAGAGACACTTGAGAAACTGGAATCTAATCTGAAAGTGAAATATTACTGTACATTGACCCTAGAGTTTGTTGGAAAGTGTGTAGTAGAGAGATGGTATTGTAAGGTTCTCCGGGATGTGGCTTTTGAAGCGCTCAGACATCTGCTGTGGTTTCCTACAAAATAATACAAAATAAAAAAAATGGCTCAGTTGACCTCTATTTAGAGATCTAGTGATGACTGACATTGATGAGACTGAAAGAGGACACCAAATGGTTGAGTACTTTTATTGTCTCTATAGCAAAATGTGTGTGTTAGGCCGAATGCACATGGCCGTGAACGGTCCGTGGAACCGCGGCCTGGATTCCTGCTGAGAGCAGGAGCGCACGGCGTCATTGGTTGCTATGACGCCGTGCGCTCCCTGCTGCCGCCACAGTCCAGTAATACACTCGTGGTTCCACGGACCGCTCACGGCCGTGGGCATTCGGCCTTAGTTTGTAATTCTTATCATATCTTTACAATTGGATGGTCTGTGATTCATGATCTCTCTTCTTTTTCAGGCAGCAGGTATAGCAGTCAGGCTGCTGCCAAAAAGAATGTTGATTTCGAGTATGATGCTCCATTAATGAAGACCGAAGTCCCAGGACCAAGATCCAGAGTAAGTGTTCGGTGATATATACTAATTAGAACGGGGATGGCTTGTGAGCTGGGAGATTTTCACGGCTGCACCAGTCAGTAGTCTGCTAATGGTACCATGACCTGCACATGGGATAACAGACACTGGGTAATGAAGTGTTTCTTTGCCAATTGATTCTGTTACCAAAAATGATATTTGGGAAATGTTTTAAGTGCATGCACCAATGGAGGGGGATTCTATAAAGGGATTTTCCAAGCAAAGGCTTTGATTGCCTTTCCACTAGATATTCCATAGAGGTTCGATTGGTTGAGGTCTGTCTTCTGGGACCCAGCAGTCCCTGAGTACAATGAGGTTCAGTGGCCAGCGGAGAAGTGGCCCTGCAAGAACCTTCCTTATGCTCAATCCAGACCAACAGCAATGTCACTTTTTTGTACTTTATACATTTATGCAAGCAAAATCAAAGTTTGTTGAGGATCACTTAGTAAAGACTGGCATTTCACATGGCAGTCTTAATGGAGGAACCATTTTATTGAGGGGCACACACACCTCTCTGTCATCTGTGCCCCAAAAACTGGAATCTACTCCAGCTAGGAGCTACAGTCAGATCCTGGTGTCATGAGCGTTGGTCCCTAGCAGTGGAGATCCTGCCCGTGGACCACCTCCTCTTGGATCGCAATTTTTTTTTCTTTGTTCTAAAAGTGGCTAAGGTGTCAGAGAAAGCTAAAAAGTCACAAATGTTGTCACAGACCAATGCTTGCAACAATCAATATCCTCACTTGTCTTCACGAGTTTACAGAATATAATGTTTTCTTCTTTATTTTTTAGGAGCTAATCAAACAGTTGAACAGTATCCAGGTAAGTAACGGTGTAAGGTCTCCTGCATCTTGAACAGTTATAAATCATTGGAATATTGTCTAAAGTCTGTGTTACACTGGCCGATATGAGCGCTCATCAGTGATCATCTTGCAGTGTAACATTGCCACCAGTTGCCTGATGAGCGAGCAAACAAACACTCCTTCATTGGCAGTTCTGATTTTTAAGCATGGTTAGAGGTAGAGGTAGATTGTGCAGTGTAATAGCGATCTTCCACTGGAAGACCACTAGACAGTATAGGGACAAGCGATGGCTCCTCGCCATGCTGCGGGGGAAATCGCTGACTTTAATAGCGGTCTCCTCCGCTAGCTAGCCAGCGATTCCTCGCAGGAAATGCTTCCCTCCCAACAATCGCTTGCTGATCTGCCTGTCTAATACAAGCTTTAGACCGCTTTCACACAGTCATCAGTTATTGTGAGCCAAAACCAGGTGCAGGATAAACACAGAGCAGATCTTTCCATCTTACCTTACTTGTGTGGAGGCTCCACTTCTGGTTCAGGCTCACAATCCCTGATCAAACCCTGACTGTGTGAAAGCGGCCTAAATCTGTATAAATTCAAAGGCCTGTGTCATCAGAAAATGACCTTTTTGTTTTAGTCAAAATTCTATGTTAACCAGATTTATTTTATAATTTTGGGTGATATTTTTAATTTTCCATGATATATATATATATCTATATATATAAATCCTGACCTTTTCGCACTGGCCAGTAAGCCTAATAATAGGCGCCACTTCTTGGCCTGTACAGATCACTTTACTGCAGTTATTTGCTTATCATTACATGCAGGTGGTATTGCCCCGCAGATATACTGGCAGTAAAAGCGCCGATGGATGATAACATATCCGTTTGCACTGGTCTGATTAAACAAGCCACAGAGAACAGAATACAGGGGGAACGATTCGTTTCCTCCTTCAGTCTCTTCTATTCATTACCAGCAGCACATTCCTGATTACACAGGGAGATTTGCTGCCGATAATCTGGTATCTTTCATGAAAGATGCGCATCAGTCTATCAACGAGCGGCTGATTGAGCGATTATACGAGCCAATTATTGAGAACTTGAGTTCCTATGAATGGTCTGATATGGACTTTAGAATCAGGACTAGAATGACCTGTATGTAGATAACACAGGATCCACCATTAGCAATAGGCGATATTGCAGCTTATCTGCTCCCTCCTGACCTCTGCACAGGTTACAGAGCATGCCTAGAAAACTCTCCCATAGAAGTCAGTGGGGTCCTGTCCTGTCCATTGTGACCCATGGTGGCTGCTGTAACCCTGGGTTCAGACCTGAGCGCTCTGTATGCGCGATTGTACGGGCGTTTACAATCGCGCATACAGAGACAGGCGTGCACACATTGTCGCGCGTTCCCGAATATCTATGTGCGGGAACGCGTGACAAACGCCCAAAAAAAAGCTCAAGCACTTGTTTGAGCGTCGGGCGTTTCACAGCGCGATCGTACGCGCTGTAAAACGCCCAGGTGAGAACCATTCCCATAGGGAATCATTGGTTCTTGCCTGTTGTGCGTTTTACAGCGCGTAGGAACGCGCTGTAAAACGCTCAGGTCTGAACCCAGGGTAAAGCATCTCTCTAAATGCTGTTAAGAACAACTCAGGCAAGATGGCTGCCCCCATAATCATGTTCACCCACTGTCATCTTGATTCCCTTTTCCCTTCTGATATGGTTCTTCTGATGTAGTCTTTGTTACCCATTATACCTCCTCACACTGCACTTGCACTGGTGAGTCTTATCTAATGGCAACAAGTGATCAATCAGTGACAACAGGCATGCTCAACCTGTGGCCCTCCAGCTGTTGTAAAACTACAACTCCCAAAATGCCCTGCTGTAGGATGATAACTGTAGGCTGTTTGGGCATGCTGGGAGTTGTAGTTTTGCAACAGCTGGAGGGCCACGGGTTGAGCATGCCTGGTCTACATGATGCAGCTTCAGCCTGTCTTCTTTGCCTCCTGCTTGAGACTTTTCCGTCGGCGCGTACAAGTAGTATGAAGCTGCATCTGATTCATACACACAGATAGTATAGACAAGGGGAGTTAGGGAAGTTGTAGAACTGCAGTTAATAATGGTAAGGACGTGCCTATTATCTCACTTCTGGTATAATTATAGCACTCCTGGCCTCTTCATCTCTTAGATAGGACAGAAATGATATCTTCTGCAACACTCTATACATGGGTGAACATACAGAGGAACAAGGAAGGGGGGCTTGGAGCCCAGGAGAGGGCCTAAGGGATAATATAACCCTCTGGCTCACAGCGGAGAGATTGACTCTGGAGGAGGCTCTGGACGGGTAGTCTGATCATGGTGACATGACACCCAGGTGAACATAATGAAAGGGTTCAAAACGTATGGACACAATGAATAGTATTACCTGGTGGCCATTTAAATAAAATAAATGGATAGGCCAGGTTTGCCTGATTAAGTTCTGGCTTATTGAGGGTGGACCCTGCCCCATAATGTCCTTTTTGTTCATGAGACCGCACCTTTTAAGAGTATCAGAGTTTTCTTCACGTCTAGCTTAGGTATGTAGAACTAAGGTTGGGCCTCTGGAGCTTGCTACTTTTTGTATACGTGTTCCTGCATGACACTAGTGTGGTCTCAGTGTGACCTATGTTGTCATCTGCTGTACTTGGAGTACATAACAATGATATAGCAATGAACATTTTACTTGGTCAGGACTAAAGTTAGGGTGGGTTCACACTAGCGTTAGGGATTCCGTCATGGCTTTCCAACATGGTTAGGCTACATTCACACGTCAGTATTTTCCTATATCCCGATTTTCGGTCAGTTTTTTGCGGATCCGTTGTTCCTGAAAATGTTTCCGTATGTCATCCGTTTTTTGCGGATCCGCAAAAAACGGAAACATGTATAAAGTTCAATAATCAAATAAAGTTGTTTGGATTTCTTTGAAAAAAAATAGAAAAAAAAATAAAAAAAATTGTTATATGTTTCCAGGAACGGATTCCGCATAAAACGGACGACATACGGAATGACATCCGAATGTCTTCCGTTTTTTGCGGATCCATTGACTTTGTATTGTACCAGGATCCGAATTTTGCGGACAAGAATAGGACATGTTTTATATTTAAACGGACATGCGGAACGGAACAACGGAAACGGATAGCACACATTGTGCTGTCCGATTTTTTCCAGGACCCATTGAAAATGAATGGGTCCAGATCTGGTCCTGATCTGTTCCGCAAAAAACGGAACAGATCAGGAAAGAAAAAACGGACGTGTGAATGGACCCTTATAACGAAAAATAACGGAATGCATTACGGATCCGTCTGTCGACAGGATTTTTTTTCTGTCTTGCATAACGGGAACCAGACGGATCCGTTTTGATTCCCATAGACTTCTATTAGGACAGAAAGAAAATGGAATGCCTTTTAAAGGCTTCCATTTTGCATTCCGTCATTATACAAGTCTATGGGCAGAAAAACGGATCCGTCCTTCCGTCTTATGAAAAGGAAAGCCATAGCGGAATCCCTAACGCTAGTGTGAACCCACCCTTATTCCGCTTGCAGTACAGTATATTTGCATGAAGGGTTAATAAGATGTGAACATAGCTAACCATTTGCCCATTTTGTTTTCCTAGAATGCAGACGCCGTGCACTTTTTTTGTAATTATGAAGAAAGTCGTGGTAATTATCTTGTTGATGCTGATGGCAATCGAATGCTGGATCTGTATTCCCAAATATCCTCCATTCCTATTGGTACGTACCATCTGGTGTTGTCCGTTTTAGCTTTATAATATTTTTGTTTTGTGTTTTTTAAATCTGTTGATTCCTGGCACTTATTCGGTTTGGAGCAGCAGCCTCTCCGCTGATGGGCTCAAAGCAGGTTAGTTATATTCCAATATCAGAATAGCTCTGCCTACTAAGCAGTTATAGGAAGAATCGAATACATTCTCAGGCCCTCACTCCACACTTAACGTTCTTCTATAGCTGAGGGTTCCAGAGATGGGATCTGCATCTATCAGACATTTATAGCATTTCCTATGGATATGCCATATACCTCTAAGGTGGAGATATCCTTTTCAATCAGAGTATGTCTTCGTTAGAGGCAACATCTAACGTTCTGGTTATAGCACTGGCTCAGCAGACAAAGATGGTGAGACAAGAGGTCCACCTTACTGGGCTCAGCAGGTCACTGGGAAGAATAGAGAGCTGTGCTGTTACTTGGCTTATATGGCTTCACATCCAGCGTGATATAGTCCTTCACCCCCACAACTAAGGCTACTTTCACACTAGCGTTCGTCGGTCCGCTCGTGAGCTCCGTTTGAAGGGGCTCACGAGCGGACCCGAACGCAGCCGTCCAGCCCTGATGCAGTCTGAATGGAGCGGATCCGCTCAGACTGCATCAGTCTGGCGGCGTTCAGCCTCCGCTCCGCTCGCCTCCGCACGGACAGGCGGACAGCTGAACGCTGCTTGCAGCGTTCGGGTGTCCGCCTGGCCGTGCGGAGGCGTGCGGATCCGTCCAGACTTACAATGTAAGTCAATGGGGACGGATCCGTTTGAAGATGCCACAATATGGCTCAATCTTCAGGCGGATCCGTCCCCCATTGACTTTACATTGAAAGTCTGGACGGATCCGTACGAGGCTATTTTCACACTTAGCTGTTATATGCTAAAATAATGCAGACGGATCCGTTCTGAACGGAGCCATCCGTCTGCATTATTATGATCGGATCCGTTCAGAACGGATCCGATCGAACGCTAGTGTGAAAGTAGCCTAACCTGCCGATTACCCCATGCAAACACTGCCTGACATATGATTGTGCTATAGTGTAGTGAAAAATTGGTGGTCGGGTGTAATTATTTAAAATGATGATTGATATAACTGTATTGATGCCTGAGCACCTGAACATATGATATATATTGATGGTATGTATTAGTTTGCAGAGATGTGAGTGTGAGTTTTTTTTTATTTTTTTTATTTTGGGGGGGTTACATTGTTATTTATTTTTCTATTTATTTATTTTCTGTCCAGGCATGATGAAAGTTGTAGCTTTGCAACAGCTGGAGGGCTAAAGGTTGGGCATCTCTGGGCTATAACACATGGGTGTACAAATCAATACTTACACCCTACCTAGGATGACGTTCCAAGTGGAGTCCCCTAAATGTATGTGTGCAAACCAGAGGTATTCCCATCAGGCCCTCCTCCAGTGTGCACCATGCATGTCTCTGAGATATCAGCACAGTGGGGATGGGTCCTTCTCTAACCCACTACATTGCAAGGGAAACTTTATTATATAAAATAATAAAAGTAATATAAAAGAGACAGAATTAAAGGGGACAGACCCAATTAGTACTTAAAAAATACCCTTACAATACACAGCCTATTGAATTACTACTCCCATTGATAAGTATTTTGGAACATGCAGAGAAGTCTCAGATTCAGTCTACTGCATGCGCACTATCCGCACTTCCTTAGGGAATCGCTGGCAACTGACAGAATGCAGAATCTGCAGCTTTTTCATTAGGGCACACAGCACTATTTCACCTCCATCAAAAGGGGTACGTAGAGTAACGCTTATATGGGGCGGGCAGGAAGGGGTTGAACATAGGTGTGTGGGATCTGAAATCACAATCCATGCTTTTCTCTTTAAGGCTAGTTTCACACTAGCGTTCGGCTGTCCGCTCGTGAGCTCCGTTTGAAGGGGCTTACGAGCGGACCCGAACGCTTCCGTCCAGCCCTGATGCAGTCTGAATGGATGCGGATCCGCTCAGACTGCATCAGTCTGGCGGCGTTCAGCCTCCGCTCCGCTCAGCAGGCGGACACCTGAACGCTGCTTGCAGCGTTCGGGTGTCCGCCTGGCCGTGCGGAGGCGTGCGGATCCGTCCAGACTTACAATGTAAGTCAATGGGGACGGATCCGTTTGAAGATGCCACAATATGGCTCAATCTTCAAGCGGATCCGTCCCCCATTGACTTTCAATGTAAAAGTCTGGACGGATCCGCTCAGGCTAATTTCACACTTAGCTTTTTTTTGCAAATATAATGCAGACGGATCCGTTCAGAACGGATCCGATCGAACGCTAGTGTGAAAGTAGCCTAAAGAGGTTGTCCTAATATGACCTCTTACCACCTATCCCCAGGAGAAGTGATAAGTGTCTGACTGGTTGGGTCCAACAGCTGGAATGCACTCCGATCAGGAGATCAGGGGGCTCCCCGTAGGGGTGGGCGATATAGGTGATATGCAATATAAATTTGTGCTAAGATATGGATTTTGTGCATATCGCCTATATCGCCAGACCGCGATATGACCACGGAGCGGTAGTGAAGATCGGTTACAATGGCAGCCAGGACGCTACTGAAGTCCTGGCTGCCATGGTATGTTAGTGAGCAGCATTATACTCACGTGCGCCGTGGCCGCCGGTCGCTCCTTCTTCTGTCTGTGCGGCGCATTGCTAATGCTTACAGCATTAGCAATGCGCCGCACAGACCTATGAGAAGAAGGAGCGCCCGGCGGCCACGGCACTCGTGAGTATAATGCTGCTCACTAACATACCATGGCAGCCAGGACTTCAGTAGCGTCCTGGCTGCCATTGTAACCGATCGGAGCCCCAGCATTACACTGCTGGGACTCCGATCGGAACTGCCCACTGCCACCAATGATTGGGGGGGGGGGGGGGACCCTGTGACCTCTGCCACCAATGATTAATACTGGGGAGGGAGGGGTGGGTGGGTTTGAGTTACCAGAGGGGGCTGATAAGAGGGAGAGGCTGGGAGGCGGATCAGAGTCTGGGGGGCTGATCAGAGGCTGGGGGACGGATAGAGGGCTGATCAGGGGCTGGGGGCTGATCAGAGGCTGGGGGGCACATGAGAGGCTGGGGTGCTGATCAGAGGCTGGGGGGGGGGGGCTGATCAGAGGCTGGGGGCCACATGAGAGGCTGGGGGGGCTGATCAGAGCCTGGGGGGGCACATGAGAGGCTGGCTGCTATGGTCAGCTCCCTGCTGTTGTGTGCACAAAGCACAGGGCAGCAGGGAGAGTGTAAAGTCCTATTCACCCTAATAGAGCTCTATTAGGGTGAATATGACAAGGGTTCTAGCCCTTAAGGAGGCTAATAGTTATTAACCCCCCCCCCCAATATAGAAAACAATATATTGCGATATATATCGCATATCGCACATGCTTAAAATTATATCACAATATAGATTTTAGGCCATATCGCCCACCCCTAGCTCCCCGACTGAACAGAGTGTCAGTTCAGCATCGACATTGCGTTCCAGTCACACTCTGTAGGACTGCTGGAGAAAGTTGAGCACTCTACTCAGCCATCTTCAGCAGTCACATAGACTGTGAGTGGAGTCAGTGTGCCTACTGCTTCATTCACAAGTTGGACATGGGACCCCTGTTATTGTGACCCCCCACAAGTCAGACATTTATCACCTATCGAGAGGGTGGCTGAGAAGTTAGCTTTCTGAGGCAACATCTGAAACACATTATTGCTATCGATGGTGTAATTAGGTTTGACTTATGGAAGAAACCACATGTCAGCAAGCATCTCGGCTGTCTGCTGATGGTGGAAGCGCAAGGTACCGCACGGTTCTATAATCTTTGAGCCGATTAATATAAAGCAGTCTGGTTGCTATGAATGCATTGAGCACTACTAGATTTTTCTAGATTTTAGCTACTTAGCACCTAGTAAGTCTCACATGACTCAGCTCATTTGGGGCTTTATATGATTGATGGAGGTCCTACCACAGGAAGCCTGATCGCAATCCTGGAGGGGAAACATAGATTAAAGTATATTTTAGATACAGGAATACCAAAATGGGCACTCTTAACCACTTCCATACATCTGGTGATGGTGAACTCACTAAAAGAGGGGTCTGGATGTATTTCTGGAGTGTAATAATATTACAGGTTAGGGTCCATTCACACGTCCGTTTTTTCTTTCCTGATCTGTTCCGTTTTTTGCGGAACAGATCAGGACCAGATCTGGACCCATTCATTTTCAATGGGTCCTGGAAAAAATCGGACAGCACAATGTGTGCTGTCCGTTTCCGTTGTTCCGTTCCGCATGTCCGTTTAAATATAAAACATGTCCTATTCTTGTCCGCAAAATTCGGATCCTGGTACAATACAAAGTCAATGGATCCGCAAAAAACGGAAGACATTCGGATGTCATTCCGTATGTCATCCGTTTTATGCGGAATCCGTTCCTGGAAACACATAACAAATTTTTATTTTATTTTTTCAATTTTTTTTTCAAAGAAATCCAAACAACTTTATTTGATTATTGAACTTTATACATGTTTCCGTTTTTTTGCGGATCCGCAAAAAACGGATGACATACGGAAACATTTTCAGGAACAACGGATCCGCAAAAAACGGACCGAAATTCGGATTATAGAAAAATACTGACGTGTGAATGTAGCCTAAAGTTACTAGATTTCTGGAGAAGGGGCGTTGTAGTATAACATAGGTCTGTCATGAGAAAACCCGGTTCATATGTGAAGTGCAAATATGACTAGGTCTCTGATCATTTGGAATCCATTGGGTCTGATAAAATTATTCTCACCTCTGAATGAACTTAAGACTGTTTAGCAAAGTTTGTACTTGAATAGTTAAACTTTGTCCTTGTTATTTGTCTTAAAGGGGTTGTCCAAGTTATTTTTTTGTTCTTTGTTTCTAACTAATCAAATATAACCGCTTTACTGTGCACTTACTGCATCTGCAGTTGCTGCTCTCTCAGATTTCACTGTTGGTCACATGACCTGTGATGTCAGCTTCTCTCCCTGCTCTGATGATGTTTGGTGCACAAGCCTGAGAGCAGATATGTCTGTACACCAGATGTCACTGTTGGCCACGCCCCCTGCACTGCCGTCTGCTCTCTCCCTGCTCTGATGATGTTTGGTGCACAAGCCTGAGAGCAGATATGTGTCTGTACACTAGATGTCACTGTTGGCCACGCCCCCTGCACTGCCGTCTGCTCTCTCCCTGCTCTGATGATGTTTGGTGCACAAGCCTGAGAGCAGATATGTGTCTGTACACTAGATGTCACTGTTGGCCACGCCCCCTGCACTGCAGTCTGCTCTCTCCCTGCTCTGATGATGTTTGATGCACAAGCCTGAGAGCAGATGTGTCTGTACACCAGATGTCACTATGTTGGTCACACTGCCCTGCACTGCAGTCTGCCCTCTCCCTGGATTCTGTAGGAAAAACTTTAACCCCTTCAGCAGCAGAGAGGGCTGAAGACTTTATTGAGTAGCTGCAGGCAGTGAGGAGACAAATGCTGGGCACAGGAGCTGACAGACTAGAGGAGTTCTGCAGAGCATTGCACAAGCACAGGTAGGGAGAAGATCCTGTGTGTATCAGCAGTGTCATTATACAGCTGGGACTTGTAGTCCTACACATACAACGAGCTGCCGAGTCTCCTAGCAGTCAGACATGTCACTCGGGGCAGCTCTTGTATGCACTCCCTTAGCAGAGCAGGGGGAGGGCAGAGATTGTTGTTGCAGGTAAACAAAGGGCGGAAGAGAACCAGGGAAATTAGGAAATATAATTTTTTTTTGCCTAAAACCTGCTTAGCTTAGTTATATATTGCTGCCCATCAGATTTACAGTGCTATATATATTTTTTTCCATAACTCGGACAACCCCTTTAACTGTTTATTTGAGACCTTGTATATTTCTGTCGGATGAAATCAATAAAACTGGTGTGGAATTGTGTGTGGAAGGCTGTGTTAATTTTATCTGATAAACTGAGCAAAGAAGACCGGTCGGCAGTCTGTACCAGGCATTGTCTCCTTTATTAGTTGTGTGTACAATAGAGTTAGCATTGTCTGCAGAGTTTGTCCAGGGATTCTGATTTATTGCGGATCTGAGAATTGGCCACTACAAGACCTGAAATAGTAAGGCTACTTTCACACTGGCGTTTTGGCTTTCAGTTTGTGAGATCCGTTCAGGGCTTTCACAAGCGGTCCAAAGCGGATCAGTTTGCATTCTGAATGGAAAATGATCCGTTCAGAATGCATCAGTTTGCATCCGTTGCGTCTCCATTCCGCTTTGGAGGCGGACACGAAAACACTGCCTGCAGCATTTTGGTGTCCGTCTGACGAAACTGAGCCAAACGGAAAGTCAATGGAGGATGGATCCGTTTTCTATTGTGCCAGATAGTGTCATAGAAAACGGATCTGTCCCCATTGACTTACATTGTGTGCCAGGACGGATCCGTTTTCTATGACACAATCTGGCACAATAGAAAACAGATCCGTCCTCCATTGACTTTCAATGGTGTTCAAGATGAATCAGTCTTGGCTGTGTTAAAGATAATACAAACGGATCCGTTCTGAACGGATGCAGACGGTTGTACTATCTGAACGGATCAGTCAGATAATAGGAGGCGCCCCTGTGTTGAGTCTCTGATGTTTTTGGCTGAACCCGGCTCCTCAGCTGATGTGTGCTGCTGTCAGATGATGCTAACTCAATTGGTGGTGTCCATGGGGTGTCAAAGCAGCAACAGGGGCAGTGATAGGGGAGTGTCTATGTAATCAGCTGGGTGGGAGGAGCTATAACCTAGCTGGGTGTGGTTAAGAGCAGTGATAGGGGTGTGTCTATGTAATCAGCTGGGTGGGAGGAGTTATAACCTAGCTGGGTGTGGTTAGGAGCAGTGATAGGGGTGTGTTTATGTAATTAGCAGGGTGGGAGGAGCTATAACCTAGCTGGGTGTGGTTAGGAGCAGTGATAGGGGTGTGTCTATGTAATCAGCTGGGTGGGAGGAGTTATAACCTAGCTGGGTGTGGTAAGGAGCAGTGATGGGGGTGTGTATGTAATCAGCTGGTGGGAGGGGCTATAACCTAGCTGGGTGTGGTTAGGAGCAGTGATAGGGGTGTGTATATGTAATCAGCTGGGTGGGAGGAGCTATAACCTAGTTGGGTGTTAAGAGCAGTGATAGGACAGTGTCTATGTAACTAGTTGGGTGTTGTAAGGATCAGTGATAGGACAAGAAATCTACAGTACGTCCAGTTGCCTTGATTTATTCTTTACAGATATAGTGATAGGACAGTTTCTATGTAAGGAGCTGGGTGGGAGGCATTATAACCTTGCTGGGTGATAGGGGTAGTGATAGGGGTGTGTCTATGTAATTAGCTAGGTGGGAGGAGTTATAAACTAGCAGGGTGTTAGACACACCCCTATCATTGCCCCTAACCCAGCTAGTTTATAACCCCTCCCACCTAGCTAATTACATAGACACACCCCTATCACTGCCCCTATGTAAACTAGCTGGGTGTTAGGGGCAGTGATAGGGGTGTGTCTATGTAACTAGCTGGTGGGAGGGGCTATAAACTAGCTGGGTGTTAGGGGCCGTGATAGGGGAGTGTCTATGTAAATAGCTGGGTGATAGGGGTGTGTCTATGTAACTAGCTGGTGGGAGGAGCTATAACCTAGCTGGGTGTGGTTAGGACCAGTGATAGGGGAGTGTCTATGTAAATAGCTGGGTGTTAGGGGCAGTGATAGGGGTGTGTCTATGTAACTATCTGGGTGGGAGGAGCTATAAACTAACTGGACATTGTTAGGGGCGGTGCTGGAGCTGTGGTAGAGAAAGGAGAAGTGCATCATGGGTTTGGTTGGATACAGGAACAGGAGATGCTGTTTACATGATATAAACCAGAGAGATCTGTTTACATAGTGAAAATGGGGGGGGGGGGGGGGGGGGTGTTCCAAATATATTTAAAAAAATGTAGGGGGAAGATAAAGATGAAGTAAGCTAACTGCATGACCATATCTGTTAAAAACTATAGTAATCCTGTAAAACCACTTTAATCATATTGAAATGTATTAAGATTCTGAGTGCACACGTTGTATATTGTAACTGCAAAGTCACTGGACTCTGAATGGAAAAATTGCTATTCAAATCCTCTCCGATTTGGCATTTACAAATTAGTTAATTTGCATTGACACAAACGGCAAGCACTTCACAATGAAAGCGTAGCGCCGTATGAACGCAGCATGCCTTCCTGCTATCTTTTATGTATTCATTTCCAATGTACTTTAGAAGGTTGCATAGAGGGAGATTAATAATATATTGTTTCATTTATACCATAACGCTGGCAGCTACCTACGGCCAAAGCAAAGGCAGCAACATTAGTTTGTCATGATGAACTACTGCATCTTTTATATCGTTAAAGTTTAACTGTCATTTTTATTTATTTTTGTAATGTATAGGGGCAGTGATATTGAACATTTTTGTAATATAGCTCTAAAGTGGCCCATTGTGAGCCTTAGCAGCGCTCCTCTGTCTTCTGTGTACATAACGCGGTCAGTGTTGAGCGAGTCTCCACAGTTATGTACACAGAAGACAGAGGAGCGCTGCTAAGGCTCAGAATGGGCCACTTTAGAGGTATTTTTCTAATAGAAATGTACGATTTCAGTAATTACAGTATATTACAAAAATGGTCATTACCTCTGCCCCTACACATTACTAAAACAAAACAAAAAAGAATGACAGGTGCACTTTAAGGAATGTGTATAGTTGAAGTCATACGGTAGCCACATTTATTAAAACTCACATTCCCTCCCTTAGGTCAGTTGGGATCTCGACTATATTTGAAGAATGGGAAATGTCACAATAATACTAGATACCATGATTTATTTCTGCTTTTATGTCTGTCATCACATTCCCAGTAGCTCAGACGTGCATTGCCTTTAAATTGTCTAACTTGGGTCAAATGTTTTGACCAGCCTTCCTCAAGCTTCACTCAATAACTGATTGGAATTGACCCGTTCATCAGTCAGCTTGGCGGGCCTTGTTGCTCGTACACGCTATTACAGTTCTGCCCGTAAGGCTACTTTCACACTCGCGTTTTGTACAGATCCGTCATGGATCTGCACAGACGGATCCGTTCAGATAATACAACCGTCTGCATCTATTCAGAACGAATCGGTTTATATTATCCTTAACATAGCCACAACTTTTTCGTCCTATCATCCGTGATAGGATCTCAATAGTGGAGGGAAACGCTTCAGTTTTGTCCCCATTCATTGTCAATGGGGACAAAACTGAACGAAACGGAGTGCACCAGAATGCATGCCATTCCATTTGTTTGCATCAACATCGCGGACAGAAAAATGGTGCCAGCAGCGTTTTTCTGTCCGCGATGGGGTGCGGAGCAAGACTGATCGTCATGACACACAATGTAAGTCAATGGTGCCAGATCCGTTTTCTCAGACACAAAAGAAAACAGATCCATTCCCCATCGACTTACAATGGTTTTAGTGACTGATCCGTCATGGGATTTTTAGAGATGATACAACGGGATCCGTTCATAACGGATGCAGACGGTTGTATTATCGTGACAGAAGCGTTTTTCCTGATCCATGACGGATTCAGCAAAAAGGCAGATGTGAAAGTAAGTCTTACTTGGTAACATGCACACTTTCCATGCCAGCTAAATCTTTGTAAGACTGTATTAACACAAGCGGTATGGCCTCTGTATATAACAGACACTTCATGTCATGGAGACAAACGGTCACTGATAGACCCCATTGACTTAGAACCCCAACAATCTCCATGTTTCCTCCATTTTGTCTGGAAAAATAGCCATGAATACTGCTACCCAGACTAATGGAAGCCTGCGATGCAGGTGTGAACAGATCCTAAAACAAATCTGATTAACACAAACTGCATGGACTTGCCTTTTCCCTTCTTTGTTGTCAGCACAAGAAAGGAGAAATGAGGCCTGGCAGAATGCTTCTCTGCCTCCTACTGCTGTATTAGGCCTCATGCACACGACCGTTGTGTGCATCCGCGTCCGTTCCGTAATTTTTGACAGTTTAGCGAAGGTCCCAATCATTACTATGGAGCTGTGAAAAAAAACTGATAGTCCTCCGTTTTTTCTCTGTGCGTCCATGATCCGTGATTCCAGTCCGTCAAAAAAATATAACCTGTCCTCTTCTTGTTAGTGGAAAATGGAGGCTGGACCCATTCAAGTCAATGGGTCCGTAAAAAAAAAAATGGATGCACAACTGGTATGTCATCCGTGTCCGCATCCGTGTCTGCTTTTTCCTACAAGACCATGGTGCAATAAAATTACACTTTTCATTAACCTTCCTTTTTTTCCCCCTGTCAGACAAAAAAAAAGGAAGGCACAAGGAAACACAACTGAAGCAAAATTGGGCATGGACCACTGAGGCCAAAACACTGTCGTGTGCATGAGGCCTTAGTCAGATTTGTGCTCGCTGTTAGAGATGAGCGAATTTCATATTTTGAAATTCGTTCACGCTTCGTTTGGTGGTAAAAGGTGAATTGCGTTATGGATTCTGTTACCACGGACCATAACGCTATTCTATGACAGAATGCATAACGGAATGCCTTTAGAGGCATTCCGTCATAATAGAAGTCTATGGGCTGCAAAACGGACCCGTCCCGGCTTTGGCAGGGGTAGGTTCCGATGCAGGGTTCATCTACCATCAGGGTGAATTCCTGTAATTCGGGGTATCTAGGGTATATCAGGGAAAGATGCCTCTCCCTCTATATCTCTTTGACCGTCTTGTTAGTACCCTTGCCAAAGTCCATTTTGTTTTAAGTGTTCTTTTTGTGGGCCAATTTCTGTTTTTCCACATTGTTGATTTTTTATTTTGTTAGAGTGAATAAAAATTAACATTTTATTTTCCATGTCTTCTGTGACTGATGTAGTAGATTGTTAACCAGTTAGGTGTACTGTATATAGTAGTGCTCTCTGCAATTACCGTAGCTTTATATTCACATGCCAATCAGAAGCTACATAGACCTTGCATACATTTATCAAAGTAGACTGTGAAGACGGCTCGCGCCACAAAAATAAGATTCAAGGTGACATTGGAAGAGGCTTCCTCATTTACATAATATTATGGTTAGGATTTACAAATTCTTAGGGATGGTTTCCGAGTTCAGTTTTTTATGCAGTTTATAAAAAAAACTGACGTTTTGGGGAAAGCGTCCTCCGTTTTAACTCTGTGATTTTACTCTTTTTTTTTTTTTATGTGTTCATGATCATGTATTCTCCCCAGTAAATAAATAAAACCTGACGCTAGGTAATTCAGTCTAGTAGAGGTCAGTGGCCTCTTCTGCTGCTCAGCACAATGATGTATTTCTGTGACCATGCGTGCTTTCCAATTTCCGAATGTCATTCATTCCTCTGCTCAGATTTGTGCAAAAAAATATACTTAATTATATTGTACATTTCAGGTTATAACCACCCGGCCCTTATCAAAATTCTGCAACAACCACAAAACCTGGTAAGTATCATGTGACAGTATGTTCATTTTAACATTAAGGGAATTTGTCATCAGAAAATGACCTGTTGTTTAAATTAAGTTTTTAAGTTAAACATACAGTATTTTTAAAGCACTGGTGTTTTTTTGTTTTTATTTCTAATTTTGCTTGTCACTGTCTAGAAAAATCTAAAATGACACTGGTTACCATGTCTAATAATAATCCAACAATTTCTGTTCTGTAGATATCACTTGTTAGCAGTCTTCTCATTATCATCTTAGGCAAGATTACAATGAAAAATAATATCTATAGATGGATAAAACAGGATACACCATTCACTATGAATAATGGACACAGCTCACATCATCCCCCTCTCTGCACACTGACCTTTGCACAGTTTACAGAAAACACTCCCCTAGAAGCCAATGCCATTAAGCCACTATATGGATACCTCTGTATGGATACCTCTGCATGTACTTTCATAGTAGAAAGCTGTTCCATGCAGCTGAAAAACATGATTTAATATACCAGACCTATGGTGACCAAAAGGACAGTCTATTTAAACGCCTCCTTACTTTGGCCATACAGTGACAAGGAACAGTAGGGTCAGGATCTCTGCTCTAGTGATTGGAGTGTGTCCCAGCAGTTGGGAGTAGGTGAAAAATCTCTATTGTAATACAACCAGTTTAAAGGCTCTTCTCTTGTATGCACAAGGTTTATCACAGTGTCTGATGCTGGGTGATGAAGCCCGTGCACCTATAGACTGTCTAGTCCAAGCTTCCTCCACCTATTTTTTGGCTTAATTTACAAAAAAAAAATGCCATAATTTTGGTGCATTTTTTGGCATGCAGATTTAAAGCGTTCCTGAGTTACAAAGGCTGTGCTTCATTGTAGAATCATAACTATGCTTTCCTCAGCCATATTATTCCATTTTACTTGCACAGCTAGATGCATTTCTCTCAAGAAGTGTGTCAGTGGATGTGTCCCTTCTGAGGAATCTGCCAGTACTGTATGTAGTGACCTCACTTCTGTTACTTCCCACTATGTTTGTTTACTTCTAGAAGGCTCAGAAAGCTGATAAGCAGATCACACTTACAGCCACTCAGGAGCTTCTGTGCTCTTCAGAAACTGTGTAGAAGCAGTTCTTCTATCAGGCTTAGGATCTCAGTGTGATCTGTGTTTCTGTTCCTAGGGATGGATCTTGCCTAACAACAAGCAGTGATCTGCAAGTTAGGTGGAAGTGAGACCCCCTAGTGGCCATGACATTGCAGCTTTTTTCAGGTGGATGGCATTTTTTTTTTAAAAGAGTACTTTTCACCACAAAATGCAATGCAATCTGAGGGCACTGTGTTATAGAGCAGGAGAAGCTCAGCAGATTGATATCTGTACCGTATTTTTCGCCCTATAAGATGCACAGGCCCATAAGACGCAGGTTTTAGAGTAAGACAAATAAGAAATTGGTCTGAACACCAATCAGACCCCCAGTGTTAATCAGACCTCAGCTGACAGCCCCAATTAGACCCCCAATGTTAAGACCTCAGATCAGACCCCCATGCCTCATATCAGCCCCCAGCCATATGTGATTAGCCCCCGGCCATATGTGATTAGCCCCCGGTCATATGTAATCAGCCCCCGGTCATATGTAATCAGCCCCCGGTCATATATACAATTAGCCCCCGGTCATATATACAATTAGCCCCCGGTCATATATACAATCAGCCCCCAGTCATATATACAATTAGCCCCCGGTCATATATACAATCAGCCCCCGGTGATATATACAATCAGCCCCCGGTGATATATACAATCAGCCCCCGGTGATATATACAATCAGCCCCCGGTGATATATACAATCAGCCCTCGGTCATATATATAATCAGCCCCCGGTCATATATACAATCAGCCCCCGGTGATATATACAATCAGCCCCCGGTGATATATACAATCAGCCCCCGGTGATATATACAATCAGCCCCCGGTGATATATACAATCAGCCCCCGGTGATATATACAATCAGCCCCCGGTGATATATACAATCAGCCCCCGGTGATATATACAATCACCCCTCGGTCATTTATACAATCACCCCTCGGTCATTTATACAATCACCCCTCGGTCATTTATACAATCACCCCTCGGTCATTTATACAATCACCCCTCGGTCTTATATACAATCAGCCCCCGGTCATATAATCACCCCCCCCCCCCCCCCCAGCCATTATTCAGCAGCCCCCAGCCTCTGATCACAAAATAAATAAACCACTTACCTCTCCTACTCCTGGAAGCCGCTGCTTCTCTCCTCCAGCGCGATCCTCTTCCTCCTGCTGTCGGCTGTGCTGTGAACTGGCACGCACGGCGTGAGGACACAGAGCGCCCTCACACTGTGTGCAGCCACTGCACAGCTGACCGCCGAGGACCAGGAAGAAATTTGCATTACATCATTCTCTATTAAATTACATTGTGTGAAAGTACAGTGACTCTTTAAGCCATGTCACTTTCCTCTAAACTCGCAACCTTTTTCCAATAAATCACTCTGTCAGACACTTAAAGGGGTACTCCTATCTGAGACAATGGGGCAGATCACTAGGATATACCCCCATTGTCTGATAGGTGCGGGTCCCACCTCTGGGACTCTCACCTACACTGAGAACAGAGCGGGGAAGGTGGTGGCCGGAGGACCCACAAGTTTCCCTGGGTCCAGCCACCACCAAGTGCTCTCCCCATAGTACTGAATGGGAACGAACTGTGCTTGCGCGACACCGCTCCCATTGTATTTCTATGGGGGCAGTGCTCTGCTATTTTCGGTGGCCCCATAGAAATAAATGGAGGGCGGCTGCGCATGCACAGTGCGCCCTCCACAACCTCCGGAGCTCCATTCTCGGTGTAGGTGGGACCCTCACCTATCAGACGATGAGGGCATATCCTAGCCATCCGCCCCCATTGTCTGAGATACGAAAACCCCTTTAATAAATGTGCTGCAAAGTACAAACTCAGTTTTTTGGGCAAATTGATGCCAGAATTGTCACATTTTGCTTAGGAAATCTCTCCCATATGTTTCATTTGTTAAGCGTCAAGTAGCTCTTTACTTACATACTAGTTTGGATTCAAGTTGGCAAGCGCTGGCGTTTGGAATTTGGCTACTCTGTAACTTCCTGCACATATTAGGCTACTTTCACATCCGTTACAATAATAGAACTGCATGCATCTGTCATGAACGGATCCGGTTGTATTATGTTTTCTGTAGCCATGACGGATCTGTCATGAACACCACTGACAGTCAATGGGGGATGGATCCGTTTTCTATTGTGTTAGGACATTGTGTGCCAGGACGGATCTGTCTTGTTCCGCACCACATCACGGACAGAAAAACACTGCTTGCAGCTTAACCAAACGGAAGGGAATACATTCTGATGCACTCCGTTTCGTTCAGTTTTGCCCCCATTGACAATGAATGGGGACAAAACTGAAGAGCTTTATTCCGCTATTGAGCTCCGCAAGAAAATAGAGCATGTCCTATTCTTGTCCGCAGCTGCTTTAGCTTTAGTGACACCTGCAGCTGACAGTCCAAATTTTTTTTTTTTGTTATTATAGCTGTTCTGGCTGGTCACAGTGACAAAAGGTGAGAGCATGCCCTACAGTGATCTCCATGTTTTGTGGAGCACCTGGCGCAGTTTTTTTCCCAAAGCAGTAGTGTGGATCTACACTTTCTTCACGCAGTCCAGTAGCCAGTGAGTGCTTTATGGAAGCTGAAATGATTAGATTTAATTGACAAAGTAATGTCATAGATTATTACAGATATCAGGAAGTGATTGACTACAGCCCTTCCCATAGAGACACTGATGCATACGGAGCCTTACCTGAGTGTATTATGTAAAGGGCGGCTATTCTGTCTTCAGCATTACACTACAGCTGTCATTGCACACCTTCTACTGCTAATGAAATGACTCTGCTGACAACGTCCCAGTCTATATATAGAAAAGCGTCAAACGTCTGATTTTAGGTTTTCTTGCCTGACTATATTAAAGTTCTCACGTTTCAAGGAGAACCTATGCCATGTAAAATGTTCTTTCAAAACCTACCTTAGGCTACCTCTTCTCTACGCCTCTCGGGGAGGCGGCATGGCCAGCGGGCCCAGCACATCTGTCTTCATTTACACCAGTTCTCTGAGCTGCCATAGATTTCACATTAGGCCTCCTGTACACAAAGGTGTCTGTATTTGTGGATCGGCAAAATAAAGACACTTTCTGTGCGCATTTTTCTCACTCCCATTCGTAGTAATTACTATTCTTGTCCGCAATATGGACAAAAATTGTACATGTCCTATAATTGGCAAAACAGACACACGGATGTGGACAGCACACTTTTTTGTTTTTTTTGTTTTTGTGGACCCATAGAAATGAATGGGTCCGTGTGCTGTCTGCAAAAAATGCGGATCGGACATGGATACAAATACGGTCTTGTGCATGAGGCCTTAAGCACACGGACTGCCAGAGGATGTGCCTAATATATAGCGATATTTACTCCTTGACATAAATTAGGCACATACTTTATCAGCGCATGGGAAATCAAGACTGGCGTAGAAAATGGCGGCCTTGATGAATCTTCCCCAAAGTTAGTCAGCACATTCTCTATCGCCATGGCTGAAAATACAAAACCAAACCAAGCAAATATTGAATATATATAAATGAGACAGAGATACGTAACAAATATATCTTGATCAAAATAAGGCCATGATATCTTCTCTCAGGTACACTACACTTTTAAATAACTTTTCATAAATCAATATTACAGGTGACTATAAGAGACATTTTAATATAGCTCATCAGAGAAACGTGCCTTGTTCTAGAGTTTGCTGGCTAAAGTGAAGACAAATAAGTCACAAGGGCCTGATGAGATACACCCAAAATTATTAAAAGAGCTTAGTGGTGAGCTGGCAAAACCGTTAACAGATTTATTTAACCAATCATTAGTAACAGGAGTCGTCCCGGAAGATTGGAAATTGGCAAATGTCGTGCCCATTCACAAGAAAGGTAGTATGGAGGAATCAAGCAACTATAGACCAGTGAGTCTGACATCAATAGTAGGCAAATTAATGGAAACCCTACTAAAGGATAGGATTGTGGAACATCTAAAATCCCATGGATTGCAAGATGAAAAACAACATGGGTTTACTTCAGGGAGATCATGTCAAACAAATCTTATAGATTTTTTTGACTGGGTGACTAAAATAATAGACGGTGGAGGTGCAGTGGACATCGCATATCTGGATTTTAGTAAGGCTTTTGACACTGTCCCACATAGAAGACTTATCAATAAACTGCAGTCATTGAGCATGAACTCCCATATTGTTGAGTGGATTAGGCAGTGGCTGAGTGACAGACAAAAGAGGGTTGTAGTCAATGGAGAACATTCAAAACAAGGTCATGTTACCAGTGGGATTCCACAGGGATCTGTACTGGGACCAATTTTGTTTAATATCTTCATAAGTGATATTGCAAAAGGCCTCGATGGTAAGGTTTGTCTTTTTGCTGATGACACAAAGATTTGTAACAGGGTTGATGTTCCTGGAGGGAAACGCCAAATAGAAAAGGATTTAGGAAAACTAGAAGAATGGTCAGAACTCTGGCAACTGAAATTTAATGAGGATAAGTGCAAGATAATGCACCTGGGGCGTAAAAAACCCAAGGGCAGAATATAGAATATTTGACACAGTCCTGACCTCAGTATCTGAGGAAAGGGATTTAGGAGTAATTATTTCAGAAGACTTAAAGGTGGGAAGACAATGTAATAAAGCAGCACGAAATGCCAGCAGAATGCTTGGATGTATAGGGAGAGGTATAAGCAGTAGAAAGAGTGAAGTGCTTATGCCGCTGTACAGAACACTGGTGAGACCTCACTTGGAGTATTGTGCGCAGTACTGGAGGCCATATCTCCAGAAGGATATAGATACTCTAGAGAGAGTTCAGAGAAGAGCTACTAAACTAGTACATGGATTGCAGGATAAAACTTACCAGGAAATGTTAAAGGACCTTAATATGTATAGCTTGGAAGAAAGAAGAGACAGAGGGGATATGATAGAAACTTTTAAATACATAAAGGGAATCAACTCGGTAAAGGAGGAGAGCATATTTAAAAGAAGAAAAACTACCACAAGAGGACACAGTTTTAAATTAGAGGGGCAAAGGTTTAAAAGTAATATAAGGAAGTATTACTTTACTGAGAGAGTAGTGGACGCATGGAATAGCCTTCCTGCAGAAGTGGTAGCTGCAAATACAGTGAAGGAGTTTAAGCATGCATGGGATAGGCATAAGGCTATCCTTCATATAAGATAGAGCCAGGGACTATTCATAGGATTCAGATATATTGGGCAGACTAGATGGGCCAAATGGTTCTTATCTGCCGACACATTCTATGTTTCTATGTTCTCAACTCCGGTCCTCGGGACCCACCTACCGGTCAGGGTTTGGGAATATCCCACAGAATGAATACCTGTGGTAAGTCCTGATGCAGGGACACTAATTATATCACCTGCTCAATACTAAGGAAATCCTGAAAACATGACTGGTAGGTGGGTCCCGAGGACCGGAGATGAGTAACCCTGTTCTAGAGCAATGTTCCCCAACTGGCGGCTCTCCAGCTTTTGCAATACTAAATCCCCCATCATACTCTGACAGCAGGGGAGCCACAGGTCAGAGACCACTGTTTGAGAAGTTTCTGCTATTTTCTTCCCACCTCACCTCCGTTCCCTATGATATTTGTGAAAACCAAAACAGGCTGCTTTACCATGGAAGGATCATCCTACAGAAGTCTATGGAGAGGGGAGGAAGTCGAAAAAGAAGCAGAGATAAAGATTTGAATAAGAAGCTAATAATACATTTTTTATCTCGCCCCAAGTGCTTTATTCAAGTATACTGCTCAGTACTGTTCTATAATGTCCTATATGGGACTTCTAAGTGAGAAACATGGAGCAGAATCTCCTGTATGTATATGTATTCTCCCCCCCACCAGCTCAGATACTGCTGAAAATTAGAGATGCAGCATAGATACAAGTCGTATAATGGTCAGATATAGTGCTAGCACTCTTGTAAATAAACATACAGTACATTCCAAAAATCTTCAGACCCTTTCACTTTTTTCACATTTTGTGATGTTGCAGCCTTGTTCTATAAAGAAAAAAAGTCTAGTTTTTGCCCATCAATCTGCACTCAACCCTTCCTTAATAAAAAATAAATAAAAAAAATACATATTTTTAGAAATGTATACTTATGTTTGCATGGACATAAGTATTCAGACTCTGGGGGCACCCCATTTCTCTTAAAGGGTTTCTACCACCAGAAATACTGTTATGTAGCTGACTGACATTAGCGATGCGCCCATGTCACCACTACATAACAGTATGTTTCTAATGTTAGTCCCTGCAGCCATTTTTGTTAAAAAATGCACTTTTATTATATGCTAATGAGCCTCTAGGTGCTATATGGGCGTAAAATCAGCACCTAGAGGCTCAGTCCACTCACCCTGTATTCCGCCCAGGTCCAGTGTTGTGCCCGCCTAGCTCCTCTTGATTGATGCCACTGTTCCCTGCATCGTTGGCAAAATCCCGCGCCTGCGCCGTTCACTTCTGTCTTCGGCGCAGTGAGTGAATGATGCTATCCTGGTGCTGGCTTCCTCACTGCACCTGCGCCGACTACGTCACAGTGAGGAAGCCTACTGTCACTGACAGCGGGCAACCCGCTCTGCAGCTGCACGATAAGTGTGCAGCTGCCATCTCTAAATGGACTTTTAGAAACGTCCATTCAGAGATAGAGATCCACCTCCTGGACGTTTATAGTCAACGGGCAGACAGGAGGTGGTTAATCACCTTTGAGATGTTTCTACACCATGATTGAAGTCCATCTGTGGTAAATTCAGTTGATTGGACATGATTTGGAAAAACACACTGCTGTCTATATAAGGTGTCACAGCTGATGATGTCTATCAGAGCAAAAACCAAGCCATGGAGGAAAGAACTGCCTGTAATGCTCAGACACAAGGTTGTTTGAAGGCACAGATATGGAAAAGGGTACAAGACCATTTCTGCATTACTGAAAACTCCCAAGAGCACAGTGGAATCCACAATTATTAAATGCAAGACATTTGGATAACCAGGACTCTTCCTAAAGTTGACCTCTCCAGCAAACAAAGTGATCAGGGGGAAAGGGCCTTCATAATAGTGGTGACCAAAAACCAATGGTCACTTTGACCTAAGCGCCAAAGATCGTATTTGCAGATGGGAGAAACTCCAGAAGGTCAAACCTCAATGCAGCACTCCACCAATCTGGCTTTATGGCAGAGAACCAGAAAGAGTCCTCTTCTCAGTAGAAGACATATGGAAGCTTGAAAAAACAACTAGTATTCTCAGACTGTGAGAAACAAGATTCTCTGATCTGATGAAACCAATATAAAACTTTTTGACATCAGTCCTAAGCATCATGTCTGGATGAAACCAGGCATTGCTCATTTCTTGCCCAATAACTTTCCTACGGTAAAGCATGGTGGTGGCACCACCATGCTGGGGGAGTGTTTATCAGCAGCTGGGACAGGAAGATTGATCAGTAATGAGGGAAAGCTGAATGGAGCAACATACTGAGATATCCTGGACCTTAGACTGTGCCGAAGGTTTATCTTCTAACAGGACAATGACCTTAAGCACACAACCAAGACAGCATAGGAGTGGATTTGGGACAACTCTGTGTCCTTGAGTGGCCCAGTCAGAGTCTGGACTTGAACCCAATCACCATCCAGCCCAACAGAGCTTTAGAGGATCTGCAGAGAATGGCAAAGAATCCCCAAATCCAGCTGTGAAAACCTTGTGGCATCATACCCAAGAAGACTGGAGTCTCTAATCGCTGCCAAAGGTGCTTCAACTAAGTACTGAGTAAAGAGTCTGAATTAGTGATTAGCAAATCGGTCTGTCGTGCTATGAACAAATTTAATTATTTTATCATATTATCTGTACTGTGGCAGAGGGACTGTTGCTTGGTCACAATACAGATAATGTGATGAACAAATCAGGTTTGTCCATAGTGGAACAAACAGATTTGCTTATCACTGGTCTGATTACTTATGTCAGTGTAATATTTTAGTTTTTCCTTTTAAATAAATTAGCAAAGCTTTTGAACATTCTGTTTTCACATTGTCATTATGGGGGACTGATACTGTATGCAGAATGATGGGAAACGTGAACTTTTTTCATTTTTGCACAAGGCCACAACATAACAAAGGGAAGGCTGCGGCGCTACTGCGAGAGCCGCTGCCTTCTCAAACTGTTGATTGGGGGGTTCCAGGTGTCGGACCCCCACCGATCTGATACTGATGACCAATCCTGAGCATAAGTCATCAGTATTTAAATCTTGGAAAACCCCTTTAAGGACAAAGCCCCATTTCACAAATCTGACATGTCAATTTATGTGATCATTTTGGAACCCTTCTACATATCCAAGCAATTCTGACATTTTTGGTGACATATTGTACGTTGTTAGTGTCAAATGTAGGTTGCTAAGTTTTGTATTTTCGTAAAAAAAATCCAAAAAGTTGGAAAAATGTGTTAACATTTGAAAATGTATGGTTTTAAGACAATACCACACAAAAAAAAGTTTGTTTTTAAAATTTTCCATATGCCCAATTTATGTTGTCATCATTTTTAAAATGTACTTTTTTTTTTTTTTTTTGAGGAGGGGAGGTGTTAGAGGGCTTGTAAGTTTAGCAGCAATTTTATAAATTTTCCAGATCCAATTTTTTTAGGGACCAATTCAGTTCTAAATAGTTTTGGGAGGCCTAAATATTGGAACCTCTCATAAATCACCCAGTTTTAAAAACTGCACCCCTCAAAGTATTTTAAATGGCATTTGGAAAGTTTGTTAACCATTTAGGCATTTCACAGGAATTAACGCAAAATGGATGGGAAAATTTTAATTTTCTTTCTTTTTTGTTTGCAATTTTTCAATTTTAATCCATTTTTGGGAAATACAGCTGGTGTTCAAATGGAATGAATACTCCACATATATTACCCTGATTCTACAGTTTTTAGAAATATCTCATATGGGCCCTAGTTTGTTGTTTGAAATAGCAGTTGTACCTTGTGGATTTTGGGTCTTTATTGGGCACCATTACAGGTTTGCAGAGCTCTTGAGGTATTAAAACATATGAACTCCCCCCCCCCCCCCCCCAAAAAAAGAAAAGGCCCCTACACCTCTTAAGAAATTAATATAGCGGTGCAGTGAGCATTTTGTATTTTTTGCTCATTTTTTCATTTTTGCAAGGGTTCACAGAAGAAAAAGCATCCCAAAAATGGTTGCTTCATTTCCTGTTCATAACCTGCTGTGTGGGCACACAGCAGGGCTCAGAAGGGAAGCAGCACCATTTGGCTCTAGAAACACAGATTTTACTGGAAGGGGTTTGGGCCATGTTGAAATTGCAGCACCAAATTGCTTATCATGCTGTATATTTATGATGTCGAGTGGAAAGGGATTAAAGTTTAACATGCATCTCCAGTTTAAAATGAAATTTAAAATAGATTCCCAGTAAAAATAATTGCATCAGTGTTTAATGTTAAAGGGGTTGTCCAGGGTTTTGATATTGATAGTCTAACCTCTAGGTCTGACACCTGGCACCGCCACAGACCAGCTGATGCTGTGCTCCCTGCAGTTACCAGCTCCATCCTCTTCACAGTGGTCGGAGCTTTGTATTTTCACTGCTGACTTTTGGCGCTGGAGCTGCATGATAACAGCCGGTCTGTGGAGCTGCAGGTTGTCAGACCTCTGCCAATCTAATAATAATTACCTATCCATAAATATCAAAATTCTGGACAAACCATTTAAGGCATGCACGTGGTTTCAGATGACTTTTCGTAAAAGGCTGACCTGTGTGCATACATGAGTGATAGCACTACATCTGACTGACTACATGTCCCTTCTATATACCAATTTTTCCCCTTTGCATGATGCTTCTTATTCTCAGCTTTCTCTGAGCAGGTGGTTGGAGATGCTCCCCGTAGAAAAGCCCCACATAGGATATTAAAGAGAAGTACTGAGCAGAATAATGTAAATAAAGCACTTGGAATGAGATTGAAAACTATGACTTAAAATGCTTTAAGCCTCATTCACACGTCCGTGTCCGTGCTCAAATCCTTAAGCAGGTGGTCAGTGATGCATTTGTGAAGCTGTCCGTGAAGGATACGTGTTGGGTCCGTGTGTCCATTTTTTGCTGTCTGTGTTGCATCCGTGTTTCACTGACACTGCACAGCTGAAAAATAATTTTCAAAGCATCTCTTTATAATGATCTGTGAAACATGGATGCAACATGGATAGCATCCGTGTTGCATCTGTTGTTTTTTACGGACCCATAGACTAATGGGCGTGATGGATCCGTGAACACGGACAAAATAGAGCATGCCTTCGTGCTAAAAACACGAATCCATGGACCATGCAAAAAACACTGATGTGTGAATACACACATTAAAATGAATGGGGATGTTTGCTGTCCGTGGAGAACACGTACAGTACATGTCCGTGAAACACTGACTTATGAATGAGGCTTTATTCACACATCAGTGATTGTGAGCCAAAACCAGGATTGAAAGGGAAATATCTGCACCTGCTTTGTGTTTAGAGCCGCACCAGGTCTTGGCTCATAATCACTGATGGAAATCACTGACCAAACACTGACTGTGTGAAAAGGCATTACTGTTATTGTGTAATCTTCTCTTTCAGTGAGCAGGTTACACTCTTTGGCTACATGCACACGACCGTATGTGTTCTGCGGTCCGCAAATTGCGGATGCGCAAAAAAAAAAAAAGGATGACATCCGTATGCCACCCGTTTTTTTTTTTGTTTTTTTTTGCGGCTCCATTGTAACAATGCCTAAAATGGACAAGAAGAATAGGACATGTTCTATTTTTTTTGAGGGGCTACGGAACGGACATACAGATGTGGATAGCACACGGTGTGAAATGAATGGGTCCGCATCCTATCCGCAAAAAAACACTAAAACGTAACGGACACAGAAACAAAATATGTTCGTATGCATGAGGCCTTTGTCTTAGAAGAGGGATTTCTAACAATTACCAGAAAATTAGTTTAGAAAATGGGGAGGAAGAAAACAGCTGATGACTCCAGAACAAGGCATTTTTCTCTGATAAGATGTATTACAAAGTTTCTTATATTGATTAAAGGGGTTCTGCAGTTTGTTTAAGCTGATGATCTATCCTCTGGATAGATCATCAGCATCTGACCAGCTGGCGGTAAACAGTGAGAAGGCCGCTGCTGGAGCGCCACTGCCTTCTCAAACAACTGATCGGCAGGGGTCCCGGGTGTCGGACCCCCGCCGGTCAGATGCTTATGATCTATCCAGAGGTTAGATCATCAGTTTAAACAAACTGCAGAACCACTTTAATACATTTCAATATGATTAAAGTGGTTTAATGGAATTACTTGGTTTTTTAACAGATATGGTCAAAGCAGGAAAAACTAAGTTTAATTCATATGCAAATGGACACTTTTATATTCATTTTGCAAGTGAATTGCATGTTCTCTAAGCTGTGCATATAGAATGTAAATTTCAGCACAGTTCATTGATATCGCCACATGTAACGTGGACTACATATGGTTCTGGAGATGAGGCCTGGCTAAATCATATGACAAATGCAGAGAGCTAACTTGAGTTGCAGAAAATAAATCCACCTCTAATTCAGCTCCCACTTGGGAAGTGGGTCACACAAGTCTCTGTAGTGGCCAAAGGGGTCTCCTTCCTTCCCGAGTGAGTGAGCTGTATAGGAAAGAAGGTGGAACGAAGGCTACTTTGTCTACGGCTGGGAGCTAGGAGAAGCTGCCTTCTTTCTGGCAGTAGGTACTCCCATCTAGTGGTACACTGTGGATTACCGCTAACAAGTGCATGATTTTATAGGATTCACCTGTACTTACACAAGCAGAAACCACTGAATTTGCCAGTAAACAAATTCCTTTGATTAAAAAGCAAAGTTGTAATAATCTATTGTATGTTAACTTTTTATTTTGGCTTGTATATATCAAGGTCCTCCACCCTCACAACTGAGTTTTATGCAGGTTTTATCAGGGACGGTATTGTCCCATTGATGCTGGTTTAAAGATTTTACTGTATTGAATTTTCCCCTTAGGCTACTTTCACACTTGCAGCAGTGTGATCCGGCAAGCAGTTCCTATGCGGCAATCTGCATGCAAACGGACAGCATCCGTCTTACAAATGCATTGCAAGAACGGATCCGTCTGTCCTAATGTCATCCGGAGCAACGGATCCGTTATATATTTTTTTCACATTTTTACCGGTCTGCGCATGCGCAGACCGGAAGGACGGATCCGGCATTGCAGTATTTTTAATGCCGGATCCAGTACTAATACATTTCAATGTAAATTAATGCCGGATCCGGCATTCCAGCAACTGATCCAGAATTTTGGACAGAGATAATACCGTAGCATGCTGCAGTATTTCCTCCGTCCAAAGTGCCGTTCAGTGACTGAACTGAAGACATCCTGATGCATCCTGAACGGATTGCTCTTCATTCAGAATGCATGGGGATAAAACTGATCAGTTCTTTTCCGGTATTGAGCCCCTAGGACGGAACTCTATGCAGGAAAAGAAAAACACTAGTATGAAAGTACCCTTAAAGGGAGTCTGTCACCACATTTGAGCATATTAGACTGATCAAATAGCGTTATATGTGCCACCGAGAACTTAAAAACGGTACCTTTGTTGTATCTAATGGAGTTTTCTTTCAGCCAAAAATTAACTAAGATTCTGTAAATGCGCCCTCTCAAGTGCCCAGGGCGGCGTCTCAATCGTCCGAGCCCCAGGCAGCACCTCCTCAACGGCTCATAACCCCGCCCTCCGTGTGCCTCTGCCCGCCCGTTTACTCTCCTCCTCTCTCCTTTTCCACTGCGCCCGCTACGAATTTGACCGCGCAGCCGCAGTGGAAAAGGAGAGGAGGAGAGTAAACGGGCGGGCAGAGGCACACGGAGGACGGGGTTATGAGCCGTTGAGGAGGTGCTGCCTGGGGCTCTGACGATTGAGACGCCGCCCTGGGCACTTAAGAGGGCGCATTTACAGAATCTTAGTTCATTTTTGGCTGAAAGAAAACTCCATTAGATACAACAAAGGTACCGTTTTTAAGTTCCCGGTGGCACATATAACGCTATTTGATCAGTCTAATATGCTCAAATGTGGTGACAGACTCCCTTTAATCCCTTTATTTTTTTTATAATGTTATTATTGGTTATATGTGAAACTGCAAACTTTAAAAAAAATATTTTCGATACTGCTAATGATTATCACACTCTTTATTGATACTCTCTGCTAAGCTCACAAGTGTGTACTTTCTCCTAGAGCACATTTATCAACCGACCAGCCCTGGGTATCCTGCCTCCTGAGAATTTCACAGAGAGACTGGAGGACTCCTTGTTATCTGTAAGTGGCTGCCAGCATTTCTTATCTGTGAAGTCCTGTGGAGCATGTCATGGGATAATGGAGAGGACAATATTATTGAGAAGTTGGTGGAAACCAGGCCTTACGGGGGTGCGGGGGGAATTTATCTTCATAGGGGTATCTGAAGTTAGTTTGTAAGAGTGGAGTTGCTTTGCCACCTTGCGACAAATTTAAGAACTCGTGAATGTTGCACTTATTTCAGTGAAAGTATGCCTGGGAGTTACCTGCCGTGGAGTTGCGATTGGCTGCAACAGGGTGACTTAGAAGCAACTTCTCTCTTCTGATAGTGGTGTGGGAAGTTCAGGTCACCAAAAGTTGCAAAATTGTGCGCAAAATGTTGTGTGCTACATCATTTGCAACATTTTTACACCACAAAACTGGCATAGATGATTTGATAAATGTTGCAGTAAGCCTGCAGTAAACCAGTGTGCTTCTTTATTGGAGCTCAAGTGGAAAACAACACAGGCAAAGCACTGAGCTGGCTTCTCCTGTCTCCTTCCTGATTTTGGCTTCCCCTTTCTCTCTTTCAGAAGGTAGGCTCCCTGGCCAGAGGGCTGGTGGCTTAGGGTCTGTGGCTCAGTCGTCTGGCTTGCCCTGTGGTCTAAGGGTTGGTGATCCAGAGTCTGTGGCAGAGTATCCCCATTTCAGCATTTTCTTCTGGTCACTCCAGTCTGGCAGAGTCTCTTCTACTAAAAACTGGCCCCTGTCTACAGACAACCAGGGGCTCTAACTGCTCTCCTCATATACATTTTCTAACTGAATTAGAACAGTATATTGGGAGGGTGGAGCATAGAAGCACTGTCTAAACAAAAACAATGATGCAATTGCAGTATAAAGTTTCAGTACAAGTCTATGGGAAAGACTAAGCAGTTTTTCCAGACATAAACAATTCATTAGATATAGACAACTGAGCTAAACCAGACAGTCAAAAGGTCACTTTGTCAATTTTGTTTCCCTCCAAAACATTGCATAGTCCCTTATAGTAACTTTGTAAGATTTTTAACAAATTTCTAACTTAATTTTTTTAGATTGGTCCAAAAGGATTGACACAAGTAATTACAATGTCTTGTGGCTCCTGCGCCAATGAAAACGCATTTAAATCAATATTCATGTGGTACAGGGTAAGTAACACAAATGTGTGTGTGTATAATATATGGACTTTCTAAACCGCACAACCATAATCCATGCAGAATAAGGTATAATGATGAGAATGAGTACTATGACTACCATATTACAGTAAGAATAGCGCATGTCACCATTTTACTAGATTCACAGTGTTGAATATCTTTCAGAACAAGGAAAGAGGAAACAGCGGTGTAACAAAGGAGGAGCTGGAGTCCTGCATGGTGAACCAGGTACTTAAAAATATATCTTGAAGGGAAACTCTAGAATAAGTGTACAATTAAATGTTAAAATAATCCAGTAGGGGGGCGTGGCTTACCGCCGACATGAACGCACACGTTTTAGAGTTGCTCCGGCTCCCGATTAGAATCCTTTATCATCCTGGCACATAATCAGCTGACATCATAGAGTGGACTGTGTACAAGAGATGGAGGAAGCCGAGGAGGCACGACTTGAGCCCAAGTAAAGCACAGGCGGCCGCAGAGCGGCTTAAAGATTATGCAAGGCAGGAGGCCCAACATGGCACTGCGGCCACGGCATCGCCACAAGCTCCGGCTACTCGCGGCCATACAACACAACTTACTGGGGCTGAGAGCTCAGAAGATCCTGAATTCACTTTAAAGGCTGCCCATGATCAACTAATGTCTGTTATTTCATCATGTCAAACCTCTCCTACCAGCAAGATAGATGAGGTGAGAGTAGACCTGGGCTTGCTGAGGCACGATGACAATTGAGGGAACGTGTACGCCATACTGAGGACAGAGTCTCTGCCCTGGAAGACCTCACACGGACCCTGACAGTAAGGGTACAAGATATGGAGAGCTCTGTTAATCTATGGAAACCGAAGTGTGATGACTTGGAGAACAGAGCCAGAAGTAATAACGTTAGAACTCTGGGCATGCCTTAGAGAGCAGAAGGCTTGGACCCAGCTCCATTTATTGAGCACTGGATTAAATCCACATTCCCTGATGCGGCTTTTTCGGCGGCTTATGCTGTGGAGAGAGCACACCGAGTACCTGCCCGGCCTCCACCACCGGGTGCTCCACCCAGACCTCTATTGGCACGAATGCTGAACTGGAGGGACAGAGATCTTATACTAGGCCAGGCAATGAACAAACAAGTTATCACATGAAAATGCGAATATATCGCTGTTTCCTGATTTCTCAGCAGAGCTTCAAAAGAAACGTGCTACCTTCACATCTGTAAAAAGGCGCTTAAGAGAAGTCACTTTGCAATACTCAATGGCACACCCTACGCGCCTGCGGGTGGTTGATGGCGGGAAATCATTCTTTTTTACAGACCCAAAAAATGCGTAAGAGTGGGTGTCCAGGAGACCGGGCCGCGCACCGCCTAAATGAAGATCTTCGGGACACTGAGGTTTCTTCTGTTTATGACATCTCCAAGGGGGATACATTTGAAACAGGACTAGTTGTCAGTGATGGCCAGTTCGCAGTGTTCGCCGACGAACACATGCGATCTACCATCTTCACTCTCAAGCCCGGCAAAGCAGAGGTAAGTCCTTACCTGTGCCTGCACCGCGAGCCGCTCTGAAACCCATGCGGTCACCGGGAGCAGGCAGTTTCGAGAACAGCCCAACTGCCTGCTCCCTTTGACCGCATGTGTTTCAGAGCGGCTCGCGGCACAGGCACAGATAAGGACTTACCTCTGCATCGCCGGGCTTGAGAGTGAAGATGGTAGATCGCATGTGTTCGTCGGCAAACTCTGCGAACTGGCCATCACTGCTAGTCGGCTAATCCTTAAGGTCCACGTTCAGGACTGCTGGTATTGTATCTTGTTTCTGAATATGTCCGTCTGGTATCATAACCCCTGGTTAACTTCAGTAGGTTATTAATGCCTATTATTATGTCTATTGTAATTGTCGATGGCCACATATAAAAGCAACGGGAGACCGTGCAGCTACCTGCATGAGTACTGCAATTTGTTACACTGTGCAGGTCCCAGACCACGAAGCAAGATGGCGTACCTTGTATTCAGCACATTCGGGTTACCTATATTATGTTATATGTTGTTTTCTTTTGAAAAGGTATGGTACTACACTTCTAGACTAAAGTGGTGGAAGACAGATGGTTTTATGGAGAGAGCTGGGGGGGGGGGGATCTATTTAGTCTTAACAAATAAGGGCAATTCTGAGGAAGATGCACAGCTACAAACATGGCCACCTCTTTTATTTGCAGTGGCCATAGAACATCTTTCCCTCAGAGAACACCAGGATTCTGTGTTTAGGGGAATAGCATTGGGAGGAAAAGAGGACAGAATAGGTCTATACGCTGACGACTTGAACCTAATGCAGATACCGCCCTCCCAAGAGCAATAGAGCTTATAGAACATGTTGGCTATTTCTCAGGGCTACATATAAAGTCTGCACTCATGCCTCTCTGGGAACATGATTGGCCTTTGACATACCATAACCTTCCTGTAGTAGATCACTTCAAATATTTGGGCATAGTCATCGCCAGAGACCCACTACTGTAATTCACTAAAAATATGGCTCCTCTGGAGTCCCTTTTTGTTGACAAATGTGGAAAACCCTTCCTCTGTCAATCATGGGGCGACTGAATAGCATTAAAATGATGCTACTACCTAAGGGCTTATCTGTATTGGAACATGCAGTACACCAGTTCTGCGTAGTTTTTTTGACCGCCTTCACGCCATGATGATGTCACTTTAACTTGCTATGAGCATACTACAGAGAACGAGACAGCAGGGAAGCGCCACTCTGTCTGCTTTTCTTTTTGTATTTTTTAGCAGATCAATTGAGATATTTAGCAACCTGGGTTTCACGGTCAGAACTACCCAATGCTGAATACTATGTACAGGATTACTTGCACTTAACTACTCTGTGGCCAGTGTTGGCAAGTATACATTTATTCCCCAGACGCATCCTCCAATTACACCACAAATGACAGCAGAAGAATGGCAAGAGGCACTGGCAGCTCCCACGAGAGTCTCACCCTCCATAAATAATAGGTTAATACAATAGAAGCTACCTCACTCCTACCAGATGATATAAAATGGGTAGAATTCCACAAAACAGATGTCACAGGTAACTGCAGATATCTGGCACATGATATGGGAGTGTAGTTACCTGCAGCACTTTTGGAGGGCGGTCAGAACGGTCCTTTCAACTATGGTCCCAACTCCTGTACCAATGTGTCCTAAGATATGTATTTTGGGGATCATGGATGAGGAGCTGTGGTCACATCACAATAGAATATTTCTGTGAGGGTCTCCGTTTCTATGGCGGACAGACCACCTACTATGGGACAATAGAAGTCCCTAGTGAATCAGATTGTACCTATGGAAAATATAGTTTTTAAAAATAGGGGGTGCCCCCAAAAAGAAGGTGTGGGGGGAATGGTGTTCATCTTCCTTGACATTGTCAGATAACCATATGCATTCCATTGGGACTATCGTGTAATATAATACATATACTCATCGAGATACTCTCACAACTCGAAGCCATGTCTTTATTGCTAATAGTATATGTATATAAATGTCAGACATAAATATATAAGCCAATACGTACAACAACTGTCCTTTTACGTTGATATGTAACAAGTCACTTGATCATTATATGTGCCATACCTAAATTGTTATAAAACGAGTTTAAAAAAAATATATCCTCCAGCTGGGAGTCTTCAGATTCTTTTTATGCCATGCTCCTGTCTTGCTCCTCTATGGCTGCTGGTCCTTTGGGTGTCCATTTTCAAATATTATGGGGGAGATTAATCAAAACTGCAGTAAAGGAAAACTGGATTAGTTGCCTCTAGCAACCAATAAGATTCCACCTTTCATTTTTCAGAGCACCTTTGGAAAATGAAAGGTGGAATCTGATTGGTTGCTATGGGCACCCATGCCAGTCTTCCTTTACACCAATTTTGATAAATCTCCCCCTAAATCTTTTGGACTCTAACAGATTTAGACAATAGAAAGTAGAAATAAAATATTTCTTACTAATTCAGACTTCCCTAGCGCTCTAAGGAAGTAGAAGGGTTAATGGTGTGTGTGTGGGGGTGACTGATAATAGAGGCACACACCGCTTTACTTATATCTACACCAGACCGTGCGCCCTTGTATCTGCCATATACCATGACTCTGCACCCGCACCCATAGCTGTAACAAGAGCACACTCCGTACCCAGGCCCACCACACACAAATTCCCCCAATCTTTACCCCGGTTGTCCCCTGATCCAAGTATTACCTTTGTGTAGTATCTGAGGAGACATCGGGCTGTGAGGGATCAGGGCTGAGACGTCAGTATCACAGTAAGGGCCGGCTCTTTTACTCTGTATGAACTGGAAAAACTCAGGGGAAGATTTATCATCTCCCTTGCGTCTAAAAAGTGACTCCGATTTTACGCCGCCCTCACCACATTCCTTAAAAGGGGCATGACAAGGATAGGAAGGGGCTTGGCCAGCCGCCATGACAAGTTTACCTTCATTTACACCAGTTTTTTTTTTGCTGCAAATGAAGCCAGAAATCTACGGTAGATTACTGTTTAGGCGCACGGACTGCAGGAGGGAGGATACACCTAATTTAGGCTCTATTCACACGTCTGCAAATGGGTCCGCATCCGTTCCGCAATTTTGCATTTGCGCAGCGCGGCCCCGAACTTTGGATCCGTAGCTCCTCAAAAGATAGAACATGTCCTATCCTTGTCCACAGCTGCGGACAAGAATAGGCATTCTATAGGGGTGCCGGGCGGGTGTGTTGCGGAACACACCACGGACGTGTAAATGGAGCCTTATGGTGAGGCATGCTTCAGGGTTATTAAGACTGGTGCAGAAAGCTCCCCCATAGTCTGACGGCAGAAAGGCTAATCACCTTTATAAGCAGTGCACTGTGGTCCGGGTCTGGCAACCATGCGGAGGCACGCGTGATTAGAGTAGGACTGTAAGCACCACTAGCCCAGCAGGGAACCTGGAATGTAGGTGGTCAGAGAGCGGTTCTAGAGCAGAGTCCAGGGCCCGGTGCTGGACGGGTAGGGAAGGAGAAAACTGTGCAGCCGCACAGATCTCTCAATGATTAGGCAGAGCTCTTTATGAGCACTCTATCCAATCATTAAGGCAGAGGTGAGTGGGGTCTGCCAGAGTCGGCCCCTTTGACTGCGGACTAAAAGGACCTGCAGAGACTTTTTAGGATTTTTTTTTTCCTTGTTTAAAAGTGCATCTTATAGTCCATGAATATATGTAATACGTGTTAAATAGGCTTTTTATTTTATATATATATATATATATATATATATATACACACACACACACACAGGTGAAACTCGAAAAATTAGAATATCGTGCAAAGTTCATTTATTTCAGTAATGCAACTTAAAAGGTGAAACTAACATATGAGAAAGACTCATTACATGCAAAACGAGATATTTCAAGCCTTTAGTTGTTATAATTTGGATGATTATGTCTTGCAGCTTATGAAACCCCAAAGTCTCAATTTTGAGGTTCCCTTTGCTTAGGGTATATGGATTCATTAGCTGACTAGAGTGTGACACTTTGAGCCTAGAATATTGAACCTTTTCACAAAATTCTAATTTTAAGCTGCATTAATGCAATTCCTTTTAAGTTGCATAACTGAAATCAATGGACTTTTGCACGATATTTGAGTTTCACCTGTGTGTATATATATAAAGTGCAGTTCTGAAGGGGTCCATTTTCTCCGCTTTCTACCAATTATTTTTTTTTTTTTGTTTTAGCTTCCAGGTTGTCCAGACTACAGCATTTTATCATTCATGGGAGGTTTTCATGGACGAACAATAGGTAAGACGTAGGTTTTTGTGCTTATGCTTGCAAAAGCAGTGTCCCTTTTGCTGAGGGTTACGCCAAAGAAAATTTCACACAGGCCACATATGTATGGCAGGCCACTGCCCTGGGAGCCCCGAGTCCCCTTTCTCCTCCTGCCACTGTATATAGGAGGTGTGTAGCTATACTGTGTATAGGAGTTATTAGGTAGGACTGCATATGAGAAGCATGTGAATTTTCTGCCACTAAAGGAAGCGACGTATGACATTAAAAGGGGTTGTTACATTTTTGGTAGAACCCCCTCCTCACTGGACCTGAGGAGGGAAGCATATATACCTGCTCACTGCCACTCTGTCTTGACTTGTTCTGTTCGCCACTCTTCCAGATGGATGGGGATCACGTGTGCTGCTGCAGCCAATGACTGGATGCAGCGGTGACATGTACCCCAAGCAGGCAAGTATGCATCACTCCACAGGCTCAGCAGAGAAGGGGGCTGTCAAAAATTATTTTAAAGTTGGACAACCCTATTAATGCTATAGTTATGAATGGCTTTTTGGTCAGCTAAAAGAAGTTGAACCTACTGGTAAAATATCTTTAGATAAAAATTAAATTGAGAAGCTTTATCCAATCTGCTTTCATCAGTTGCTTTTCTCTCACTAAAAAGGGCACCTACCCACACAGAATTTTTTTATGGCTTTTTTTTGCCGTTAATAAAAATGCCATAAAACCACGTTTATTTTTTCTTGGCACATGCATCTTTATGGTGTTTTTTATTCACACATGTGAAATGTGTTTTTAGGGAAAAAATAAACACTTTAGCCACAACATGCTACAATGTAAAAAAAAATGCCATGGACACAACAAAATGCCATCAATAAAGCATGTACTAAGTTTCGTATTTCCCTTAGTCTTTCAGCAAATATCTGGAGGTGGCGGTTAAAAAAAAAAAAAAAAAAAGTCCAAACCACAATAGTCAGCAAAAATACCACAGAAAAACTGTGTGAACTCAGCCTTATTGTTAATTCAATGTGTTTTCCTTATATTTTCTCTTCATTGTTATAGGGTGCTTGGCTACAACACATTCTAAGGCTATACACAAATTAGACATCCCTTCCTTTGACTGGCCAATTGCCCCCTTTCCAAGACTAAAGTACCCTCTTGAGAATTTTGTTAAGGAAAACAAAGAAGAGGAGGAGCGGTGCTTGGAAGAGGTAATGCGAGTAATGTTAGTGGTTAAAGGGCTTTGTCCAACAGAATGCAGTTTAGGATAAGGGTCCATTCACATGACCGTAGGCCATCCGTGCCTGTATTGCGGACCTCAAACAGTGGGTCTGCAATATACAGGCACCAGCTGTATGAATCCCGTATCATGGATGTGGACCCACTGACTTGAATGGATCCGCAATCCTCAAGATATGCCATGGTGCGGAACAGAGGCACAGATTGGAAGCCTACAGAAGCTATCTTTTGCCAATACAGGATTCACTTGGTCGGTGCCATACATTGCAGCATGCGCACGGATGGCTTACGTTCATGTGAATGTGCCCTTAGAAGCATGGGCTAGAAAATTTGAAAAGCATTACTTACCTCACCGATCCCCAACCGCTGCCATTTTTACACTTGCTGGGTCTCCACTTTCTGCTGCAGTCTTGACAAAAATGTATTGGAAAGACATGCCTAATCGGCAGACTACTGGCCACAGCTATGACCATGTCAGCCAGCCATCTCCCGTGTCAAGCCAGGACCAGGAAGCGGAGACCAGTGGGGACCTGGTAAGCTCTGGAACGGCATCAGTTGGGATCGTTGAGAAGAAGAATGCTTTTATTTATCTAGTTTTTTTTAACATATTACTCATCCTATATCCTTATCTAAATAAACCACCAACATGCAATATGTAAAAATAATTTTTCATGCCTGCCAAGGGTATCTGTAGCCTTTAAAGGGGTTGTCTCATCATGGACAAGGGGGGCATATCCACCACTGGAAACCGCACCTATATTGAGAACGGGGCCCCGCAAGTGAAGGAGGACGCACTGCGCATACAGAGCTGCCCTCCATTCATTTTCCATGGGGCCGGCGAATATAGCCCCATAGAAATGAATAGGAGCGGGGGCCTTGCATGCGCGGTACGCTCCTATTCACTTTGAGGAGCTGGCTTGGTGGTGGCCGGACCAGAGTCCTCCAGCCACCGCCTTGCAGGGCTCTGTTCTTCGATATAGGTGCAGGTCCCAGCGGTGGGACACGCACCTATAAGACAATGGCGGCATATCCTAGCGATATGCCCCCATTGTCTATGATGAGACAACCCCTTTAAAGAGAATGTAGAAATGTCTATGGTTTCCATTTGTGAACGCTTTATCATTTGCAGCAGGGCTAATGCAACAGATTTTTTTTTTAAAGAGGACCTTTCACCACAAAACGCAATGCAATCTGAAAGCACCATGTTATAGAGCAGGAGGAGCTGAGCAGATTGATATATAGCTTTGTGGGAAAAGATTCAATAAAACCTGTAACTTATACATTTATATCTTTGCTTTTTCCACTTCTTGTGAACAGATTTCAGTACAGGAGGGAGGTGACTGTGTAAAGCCTCATTCACACGTCTGTGTCCGTGCTCAAACCCGGGAGCAGGTGGTCAGTGATGCATCCGTGAAGGATCAGTTTTTTGCTGTCCGTGTTGCATCGGTATTTTAGTGACACTGAACAGCTGAAAAATAATTTTCAAAGCATCTCTTCTTAATGATCCGTGAAACACTGATGCAACACGGATGGCATTCGTGTTGCATCCGTGATTTCATGGCCCCATATAATGGACGTGATGGATCCATGAACACAGACAAAATAGAGTATGCTTCTGTGCTAAAACCACTGACCCACGGACCGTGCGAAAACACTGATGTGTGAATACACACATTAAAATGAATGGGGATGTGTGCTGTCGGAGGAGAACACGTACAGCACACGTCCGTGAAACCCTGACGTGTGAATGAGGCTTAAGTGTGCATACAGAGATAAGCTGCCAGTCACTCTAGCACACCTCCCTTCTGTACCGACAGCTGTTCACAGGAAGTGGAAGAGCGAAGATACGGTAAATGTATAAATTACAGGTTTTACGGAATCTTTTCCCACAAAACTATACACAAATCTGCTCCGCTCCTCCTGCTCTATGATATGCCACTTCCAGATTGCATTGCCTTTTGTGGTGACAGGACCTCTTTAAGCAGTGCTCACATGAGTATTTTCAGTGACCTGGGGTAAAAATATACAGTAGTTGTCGCCTTTTGTCTAGTGCACTCCAAGCCCGTGCAGAATCGGAAGAACGTTCAGGAATGTGGGAAAGGTTCCTGCCCATGTTCCTTGTGTCTGAGAAGTGGAATTATCACTCACACTATTCTGTGCAAAAAGGACGCTGAGCTCTTGTGCAGTTCTCAAAATACATAAAAATGTCTGGACCTAAAAATTGTTAGCGACAGATATTCAGTTGGAAATGTAAGCACGGTGTGAATTTTCTTTTAATTCGTCTTTAGGTGGAGGATCTGATTGTAAAATACAGGAAAAAGAAAAAGACCGTTGCTGGAATAGTGGTGGAACCAATCCAGTCCGAGGGAGGAGACAATCATGCTTCTGATGACTTCTTCAGGAAATTGAGTACAATCGCTAGAAAAGTAAGAAGAATATATAATTTGCGTAATATTTGCATGTACGTAGATATATTCTCCAACTTGATAATAGGGAAGCTGGGTGATTTTAGAAAAATCCCTCATTGATAGGAATGCTAACTCAAAGGAATACTTCTTCAAAGGGATTAAAATGGAGTCTTTTGGAAATAGTCCTTGTGTGGTCCATCCTAAAGAGACATCAAAGCCATTTGTCACCTCACCAGGCTCCAGCCATGAGATTTGACAAGTCGGCGTGGCTCGAGCTAGGTATCCAGACGCCTCTGTCAGATTTTTTTTATTTTATTTTTTAGAGGGTGTTTAATGGGGTTTTCTAGGAACTATTTACAATGGCAGCTTTACAAATGGTGGCAACCAGTCCTTCCACGGTGAACCCCTATAAGAACAGAACCAAAGCATTTTCGGTATAAAAACTCAAATGTTTTCATGTAATACCCTCAAAAACTGGTGTTAGGCCTAAGGGTGTAGGTGGAAAAAGGCGTTTGTTGTAGTTTTATGCCAACACATTACTGAATATTAATTAATATTGCCACACCTACATATGGGTTATATGATTTGAGGCCTAAGGGTGCACTCAGACTACTGTATATCTGGGTTCCACATCCATTCCGCAAAATTGGACTCATTCACTTCAATGAGGCCGCAAAACATGCAGACAGCACACCGTGTGGTTTCCGCATCCGTAGTTCCATTCTGCGGCCCCACAAAAAATAAACAGCATGTCCGTGATTGCAGTCAATATTAGGCATTTCTATCACAGTGCTGGCTTTGTGCGGTCCACAAAATGTGGAATGCACATGGCCGGTATCCGTGTTTTGCAGATCCACAATTTTAGGACCGCAAAATGCTTACGGCCATCTGGATGAGCCCTAATGAGAATGAATCTGCAGTTTGTCCTTGTATGTTTCTGTGGACCATCCTGATACAAATCTGTTTTCCAGCATGGATGTGCTTTTTTGGTGGATGAAGTTCAAACAGGAGGAGGAGCTACTGGTAAATTTTGGGCGCATGAACATTGGGGCATGGATGATCCAGCTGATGTGGTTTCCTTCAGCAAGAAAATGATGACAGGAGGATTTTACCATAAGGAAGAAATGAGGCCTAATGCAGTAAGTAGTTTAAATGTGGCAGTGTCAGGCTACCTTCACATCCGTCATGGACCAGCAAAAACGCTTCCGTTACTGATAATACAACCATCTGCATCTGTTAGGAAGGGATCCGGTTGTGTTATCTTTAAAATAGCAATGACGGATCCGTCATGAACACCATTGAAAGTCAATGGGGGACTGATCCGTCCTCTTTGACTTAAATTGTGAGTCATGACGGATCCGTCTTGCTCCGCACCACATCGTGGACAGAAAAACACTACTTGCAGCGTTATTCTGTCCGCGATGGAGATGCAACCAAATGGAATGGAATACATTCTGGTGCATTCCATTTAGTTCAGTTCAGTTTTGTCCCCATTGACAATGAATGGGGACAAAACAAGCGTTTTCCCCCCGCTATGACGGACCTCAATAGTGGAAAGGGAAAACGCTGGTGTGAAAGTAGCCTTATTCTATACGAAGCACAGCAATGGCCAAAGTAAACACATATGTCTACCATGAAATCTTTAGATACTGTGCATCTTGAGAGGTCCATTATGTTGTTGCCTGTTTTTCAGTATATGCTTTCTCTAACGTGTCTGTTTGCAGACTGGCAAGTTTAGCGCACTGAAGGCGTTCTCTGTGATGCACGTTCTATTTCCCTCTCCTTTCGCTCAGGACTCTAGTTGGTATTACTGTGTCTCACCATCTTCCCTCTGTCACACTGACATTGCATGCCCACTGCGGCTGATCCGTGAGCGAAACCTAAGGGAGCAGATAAATAGCGGTGCACCATTCTGCTTTATGTTGTGACCGCTGCGGTCCACAAGATTGCAACTCTATGTACTGGCGTGTACCGCAGCTGTAGAGCCATAGATAATATGTGTTGTTTTAGTTCTGTTACAGAAAGTGTCCATGTAGGATAGGCCTTATTCATATCTGTCCAGAAGGAATAACACAGGAGCATCACAACACCGATTTCATCCAGAATTGGTATATCGCGGGTAATAAAAAGATTTACCGGACATGTCAGCTGAGGTGACAGATCATCTAAAAAGCTTTCTATATACTTAAAGGGGTTGTCTTATCTCAATGGGGTCATATTGCTCCTCTATCGGGACTGGAGCCCCACAAAGTCCGGCCACCACCAAGCGCTCTCCCCATAGAAGTGAATGGGAGCACACGCATAACCGCCCACCACTCCCATTCACCTCCATGAGCCTGGCAAAAATAGCCGAACCAGCGCTCGCCTCGCATGTGCAGTGTGCCCTCCACCACTTTCTGGGCACCCTTCTCAATATAGGTGCAGGTCCCAGCGCCTGCACCTATCATATAATGGGGGCGTATCCTAGCGATATGCCCCCATTGTCTGAGATGAGATGAGAATAACCCTTTAATGTTCTTTTACACTGGACGATATTACAGCAGGTTATCAGGAAGGAAGCGTTCCTTCCCAACAATCTGCTGATCGGTAGCGGAGGAGACCACTGTATTTACATGCAGCAATCTACTCCATAGGGCTTTTCCCCATAAGGACGCATTTGTTGGCAGGAGAACCGGCATGATCTGCTGCCGCCGGTAAACGATAATTTTTGCGTGCACACAAAGGATCGTATTACCCGATGAACTAACGTTTCACTCGTTCATCTGGTAATCGGTGGTGCATTTACACTGCCTGATCATCGCTAACGAGCGGTACAATGAATGCTCGTTAGTGATAATATGTGCGATTCCCGGCCCGTGTAAAGGGTCCTTTATCTTCCTTGCTTCTGAGCTTCAGCTGAAGAGGAGCCCAGGAGTGAGGAACCATTATCTACTGCGTCAATCTATTAGTGGTCCAGAGAGGGATGATTGCTCCCATCGCCCCCTGATACTTAAATCCACCCCTTGTTACTCAGTGTATTTATGTGAGGAAACATCAGGTTAGAACTTCACTTAAAGGGAATGTGTCACCAAACATTGTTTTTTAAAATCGGATAGTGACACGTATCATTATTTCGAATGTGTTTTTATTTTCTGATTGGAGATTTTTAAAAAAAAATTAAATTCCATTTCCTGAACATGAAGTGGCGGCCATCTTACCTGAGCTGTTAGTGGTATTTAGAGAGATGCTTTACAACAGCCACCATAGACTTGAGGGACCTTATTGACTTCAATAGAAAAGCTTTGTAGGCATGCTCTGTGACGTGTGCAGAGGTCAGGTGGGGGTAGATAAGCTGTGATATCACCTATCTTTCCAGTGTTAACCAGAGACGTGCTGGGATGGTAGTGGGGAGCGCTGTCAGCAGCTCTAATACACTTAGGCCTCATGCACATGGCCGTTGTGCGGCCGTTCCTTGCATTGCGGACCGCAAATGCGGTCCCCAATGCACGGGCAGCATCCGTGCAGCGGGCCGGACCCATTCAACTTGAATGGGTCCATGTTATGTCCACACCGTGAAAAAATATGACGTCATATTTTTTTGGGGGCGGTGCAGAACCACGGAAAGAAACACCACGGAAGCACTTCGTAGTACTTCAGTTGTTCCGTTCCGTGAATCCGTTCCGCATCTCCGTAATTGCAGACCCATTCAAGTGAATGGGTCTGCATCCGTGATGCGGGGTGCGGGCCGCAATATGGCCACGGCATGAGACCTTATAGGGAGGCAGGGCTGTGGTAAGGAGGCTGAGATTAGGGCATTAGGAGACCAGAGGCTGGATGAGAAGCCTCTGCATCATACACTTATCCGGTGTGGTAGAAGACTCAGGGTATGTTCACATGGCAAAATCTGCTGTGGTGGATTTACAAGTTGTTGTTTTTTTGTGTTTTAGAAGAGTTTTTGCCAGTGTTTTTCTAATCCAGCCCTTGGGTGGGATAATTCAGTGGCAGAAAAGCCTGTAAAACCTCTTCTAAAACGGCTAGCATCTCCATTGACTTCAGTGCAGAAACCACTAACGATCTGCTTCTAAGGAGTAACATGCCACTTCAGAAGTGGCGGAAAAAAATGCTGAGCAACCTTCAGTTAGAGGGATGCTAAGGAGAGACTTACCATGTAGTTTTCTAATAAAAATGACCATATTTCCCTAATAAAGTATATTAAACTCAGCGGGGGAATTTATCATATATATCCTATGCTCTACCAGAAGATGCGCTTAAAGGGGTTCTCCCATGAAAAAAAATCCACAGTTTTCAAACCAGCACCTGGATCTGAATACTTTTGTAATTGCATGTAATTAAAAATGTAGTATAGCCACTGTTTTTCAATAAAATCTATCTGTACAGCGCCATCTGCTGTTTACTCTTATTCTAATTTCTCTGTCCTGCTCACTGAGATGGAAGCACATGCTCAGTTCTATCCTTCATCTGCCACCAGCTGCAGCAGAAAGGACACACCCCTGAGAGTGCACATCCCCTAAGCAGACAGCTTGAAATAAATCTAGATTCTAGAAGAACAATTGACGCAGTAAAGGGGAAGATCTCTGGATCCATGTGAGGTACAGGGCTGGTTCTAGCTTTGTTAGAAAGACATTGTCATGTACTATATGATGTCTTATTTTCAATTTTTACATTAATTATGAGATAACCCCTTTCATTTATGACGAGGCTCAGGTGCATCCTCCTGCAGTTTGTGTGCCTAGACGGAAATCTACGCTGGCTCCAAGCTGTCGTAGATTTCAGTAGGAAATGTGCCAGGCCCGTTGGTCCCAGTCCCTCCTTCACAACGCCTCCTTCTCAAAAAGTGGCTACCGCGGCATAGGAACTCCATTTGTGCCTAGATTTAGGTACATTGACAGTTAAAAAATCGTAAACGCAGGGCTTGCGACTTTTTTTATGCTAGAAAAGATAAATTCCCCCCACTGTCACTACACATCGAAAAGTGAATTGATAGTAATGCTTAAAATAAATGGGGTTCAACTCTTCATGTTCTTTAAGCAAATCTTGCCCCAAACTGCATAATCTGCTCCCCCAAAGATTTGTATATGAAAACATTGATGGTTCAGCTTCTATTCAGCATTACATGTATTAAAGAGGACCTTTCACCGGTCCTGACATTGCCATATAAATAGCTGGCAGGGTAGGGCATACTGATATCTGATATCGCGTATTACTTTTTCTTTGCTGCTGCTCCGTTACCCCCACTGTGCCCCCCGTTCTGGTTTCCTGCCTGGTATGTAAATCCACACCATCGGTACAGGGAGGAGGAGACGGCCGTGTTTCTCAAGGGAGGTCTCCTTCTCCAGTGGCGGTGACGCTCTCTACTGTGATTGGGCAGCTCACAGCCAAGGAGAAGGAGACGCCCCTTGAGAAACACGGCTGTCTCCTCCTCCCTGTACCGATGGTATGGATTTACATACCAGGCAGGAAACCAGAACAGGGGGCACAGTGGGGGAACGGAGCAGCGCACACAAAAAGTAATAAGCGATATCAGTATGCCCTACTCTGCCAGCTATTTATATAGTAATGTCAGGACCGGTGAAAGGTCCTCTTTAAGCCACCACTACATTTACTTCTGTATCAGTGTACAGCGTGATACATGTATTTATTTGTATTCTACTGTTTTTCTATACAAAATAGAAACTGATTTAAAACAAGGTAAATGTTCAGCCTAAGCAGTGATTTGGGATTGGCTTTTTAGTAAGGGCTCAGTGATTTTCTTATCTCGCGGCTGCAGCTTGTGTAGGTGCAATATCTTTCCTTGGTCCTCAGTATAGAAAAGGTGATAGAGCGGACTCCTTCCTGCCGAGGTTGTCTGATCGCCTCCTTGTAGGCTTATAGTCCAATTTAAATTCATCCAGAGTAAATGAATGCAGCCGCATAATAGCAAATGTCAGCATAATTGAAGCAGATCAGATAACCGATTGTGCCTTGCTTATGTGTATGTGAAGCTAAAACACATAATCCATCATTTCAGTAGAAAGGTCTTATCGTTGCATGCTGTGTATTATAAGTACAGGGCATAAGATGGTCAGAGCACCGGAGCTGAAAAACACTTATCCCTCCTTAAAGGGGTTATGCCTTAATTAACGGGAAAAAAATCTGATATCATATAGTACATGACAGTCTCATTCAACAAGCCCTGTACCTCCCATGGATCCAGAACTCTCCTCATTCATGCCTCCAGTGGCTCTTCTAGATTCTCTTCAGGTCTGCAGCTCAAGGGGCATGTCCTTTCTGAGGAGATGTGTCCTTTCTGCTGCAGCTCAGGTCAGGAGGTGAGTCTTTTTAGAGACCGCTCTCTCCCTGTTACAGCTCAGGAGGCATGTCCTTTCTGCAACAACTCTCCCTTTTACAGCTCAGGGGGTGTGTCCTTTCTGCTCTCGTCCTGTAACAGTCTAAAAGATCTGGCTGGTGGCAGTTGAAGGCTGGAACTGAGCGCTTATCAGGAGCGCACATTACTATACAGATTAAACAAAAAGAGGCGCCATTAGGGTCTATTCACACGTCCGAAAATGGGTCCGCATCCATTCCGCAATATCGGGAACAGGTGCGGACCCATTCATTCTCTATGGGGCCGGAAGAGATGCGGAGAGCACACTACGTGCTCTCCGCATCCGCATTTCTGGAGCGCGGCCCCGAACTTCTGGGCCGCGGCTCCGCAAAAAAAAAATAGAACATGTCCTATTGTCCGCAATACACTACGGACGTGTGAATGGACCCTTATAATGAATTTATGAGAGTATCTCACAACTGAAGCATTTTTGAAACTGAAAGTAAATTACAAAAGTTATTTGTTCATCTGCTGATTTATATAATGGTGGAACAATCCCTTAAACATAATATACATGCAATGAGAAGCACCTACTGCTTGACAGAGGGGGTCCTCACACAGTGAATACACTGGTCCAGGGACTATATACACAGATGTAGCAGAGCTGTGTTTGGTTGCACAGTAATATAATGTTTTCATAGTCGAGTTAACCTATTGCAAACATGGATTCATACACCTGGTTGATTGAATGAAGACATTTTTATCTCTTCAAATGTGTCCATTGCCAATCACAAGCAACACATACAGATATGCCATTTTCACTGATTCATTCATCGGGCGATCCTGTCATTTGTGCAGGCACATCAATCATGGTTTCTGGGCAGCAGATTGTGCGGTCTAAACTGCGATCTGCTGCCCAGAAACCATGATTCTCTGAACGAGCAGCCGACTGTCGGGAAGGAACGCTCTTACATAATGCGGTGTAAACCCACCTTACATTGTGTTCTTATGAATGTGCCCCTGCTGATACCTTGTATTTGTGGTTTGCCATTGCACAAGGTGTTATTTCTTCATCAGATTGCTGGGGGTGCACTGACATTTGACCTCCCCTGCCCGGCCTTCAGGATATGAATGTCAGATTGTCCTATTGATTGCTTTCTGATTAGGTTCCATTCTTTCTCTTGTATTTCATTAGCCATACCGAATATTCAACACCTGGCTTGGGGACCCCTCTAAAACACTCCTATTGTCTGAAGTTCTAAACGTCATCAAGCGTGAAGACCTCGTAAAAAACGCTGTCCAAGCAGGAAAAGTTCTTCTAGATGGACTTCTAGATTTCCAGGTGACAATCGATTGTATAATTATTGTCTTTTCCTTTCATATCTGGATTCACTGGTACTTCCGTCAATTAGAAAATGCAATCCGTTCTAATGAAAGGGATTGTCCAGTTACCGTGGAGTTAGTAAACCAGAATGGCTTACAAAACTAAAAGGTTTTACCCATTGTTACTGATCTCCTGACGCTCCAGTTCTCGTGTTACTTTCTGAGCCAATCACTGGCAGAGGAAGCTCCCCACCTGTAGACCCAGGGGCTGTCATATCAGGAGCAGCAGGGCATTGGTAAGGGGAGAGTATCACCTTATTTTGACTCTTTAAAAAAAAAAAAACTGATCGCCAAGCTGTATTACGTATATCTTTGGCGGTAAAAGGGTTTATGGGGAAGTATCCTTAAAACAGGTCAGTGGGTTGGAAATAAATAAAATAAAAGGCATATTCAATTCACTCATTCATCCGCTGTGCCTGGTCTCCTAATGCCACAATGACGTCCTGGCACAGACTCACTGGCTGTAGGGTCACCATGTTCCTATAGTCAGACATAATCATTGCAGCAGGAAGTAAAGAACGGTGAGATACCGGAGAGCCCTGCAATTAGAGCGAAGGGCATCGGTAAAATATTGCTATTTTTATTTATTTTCAACATACCTGTTCTTAATGATATTTTCCTGACTTGTCTGTTTTAGTGACTATTTGCATTCCTTATGTAATCACATTTCTGAAGCATCTTTGTGTTGTGCCATTCCTTTATTATTCCCGCTTGAAGTTATGAATGAATTGCTAGCAGTTTGCAATGAAGGCCCAGCTGGGTGTTACCAGTTGGGGATGTGTCCCTGCACAGTCTAATACTGGCAGCACTGATTGGATACTGTCAGACTGTGCAGGTACACCCCCCCCCAAACTGGTAACATCCATCTGGATCTTCATTTCAAACTGCTAGTAGTTAATTTATAACTTCTAGCAGGAATAATATCGGAATGGCACATCAGAGTCATAACAATAGATTGACCATAATTGGGGAATGCAAGTACTGTAGTTGTTAAAGGAATTAGGTGCATATTTGTTGCAATAATGGCGTCACCATTGCTCTTGTTGAACCCAAGCTCCACTCTTTTCTGTGGCCAGCCCTTCCCTGACGGATTTGATTGACAGGATCAGTCAGTGGCAAAGCAGCAAGGGTGGGGCTGGCCACAGAAAGGAGTGGAGCTTGGGTGCAACAAGAGCAATGGTGATGCCATTATTGCACCAAAGGACTAATTTGCATAGTAAGAAAAAGTCTCTTAACTCAGGGACGGAGCCTCAGATCAACAAAGAAAAACAGAGTTTTAATTAGGTCAACCTCCAGACATGTCAGGTTTGAGGTCTCCCTCTGGTCTGGTTTACCTCGCTGAGACAATGACATACCGCACCTGCTCTGTATTCCATGAATGAGTCGGTAGTAACACCGCAGTGACACTAATAGGATGGGTGCGAAGCTGAAGAATGAGAACATTACTCATATCAATGGCAAGAAACATCAGACGTTATCAAGTGTTCGTCCTCCGTCATTGAGCTTGGAATAACCCCTGTCTACACCACAGAGCACTGATTTCTTTATGAGATTTATTGCTGCAGCGAGCACCTGTGCCCTGTGTAGCCCGCATCCTCCTCCGCAGCTCATGTTCACTCCCATTCACAATCCTTCATGGCCCATTGAGCTGTAACAAAGACACAGTGCAGTCAGCAGATGGTGAAGATGGTGTCTTCTGGCCCTGCATTATACCTCTGTAAATCTGCTGGTTGTGCCATCTACTGCTTTCCTGCCTGCCATGAAGGATGGGTTTAAAGGCGCCATACCATAATAAGTCTGTCACATTGGCGTGTTTACTGATTGTCTTCCTCCTGATAAAATATAGGTAGTAGGCCAGTTCACATAAATCCATGCTGAATCCGATCAAATCTATGAGGCCTTCTATAGCTACAGTTAAGTCCAGGAATATTTGGACAGTGACACAATCTTCATGATTTCGGCTCTGCATGTCGCCACCACATTGGACTTAAATTAAACAACTGAGATGCAATTGAGTGTAGACTTTCAGGTTTAATTCAAGGGGTTGAACAAAAATATTTTGTTAACCCCTTAGTGACCACCCATACGAGTTTTTACGGCGATCACTAAGGGGCTTTGGGCTGAAGCACCGCCTTTTTACGGCGGCACTTTAGCCCAAGTTAGAGATAAAATCAATCGCTGTAGCTCTGTGCCCGCTGCTACCGGAGGTAGCTGAGGGCTCGGGGCAGTGATCAGAGACCGTGACAAGCGGTCTCTGATCACGTGATCGCCGTGATACACTTTATCACGGCGATCACAGAAAATGCCGGCAGCGGAGCTGCCCACACTAAACTTTCTCCCTCCTCTCACGTAAGGCTACTTTCACACTAGCGTTCTGCTGTCCGCTCGTGAGCTCCGTTTGAAGGAGCTCACGAGCGGAGCAGAACGCTTCCGTCCAGCCCTGATGCAGTCTGAATGGACGCGGATCCGCTCAGACTGCATCAGTCTGGCGGCGTTCAGCCTCCGCTCCGCTCGCCTCCGCACGGCCAGGCAGACAGCTGAACGCTGCTTGCAGCGTTCAGCTGTCCGCCTGGCCGTGTGGAGGCGTGCGGATCCGTCCAGACTTACAATGTAAGTCAATGGGAACGGATCCGCTTGAAGATGACACCATATGGCTCAATCTTCAAGCGGATCCGTCCCCCATTGACTTTACATTGAAAGTCTGAACGGATCCGCTCAGGCTACTTTCGCACTTAGAAATTTTTCTAAGTTATTAATGCAGACGGATCCGTACTGAACGGAGCCTCCGTCTGCATTAATATGATCGGATCCGTTCAGAACGGATCCGATCAAACGCAAGTGTGAAAGTAGCCTAAGAGAGCAGGGAGAAAGTCTCCGGTGCAGCGATCGGGTCCCCCAGCGCTTCTGGTCCTAAGCTGGGTCCTGATCCTCAAACCCCCCCCCCCCCCTTACCCTCAATAAAGATGGCGTCAGTGGCCCGGCGCATGCGCAGACTGAAAGCGGGTGTCAGTCATTTGCTGTCCATTACCAGTCTACTAGGGATGGTCAGTTATTTTAATTTCTTTCTGAGCTGTACAGAAAAAAAAATGGCTCAGAGGTTATTCAGTGCAGAGCACGCATATGAATTTCTCTGCTCTGACCACTCTGAATCTGACACTTCAGAGGCGGAAATATTTTCAGATATCGGGGACTCCGATTCCATCCTCAGACCCCATAGCCCTATGGTGGTAGAAGTCGCCACCTCCTCTCATTCTCCACCCAGCGGTCCCGTCCCTTCTGCTACGTAGGTTCCTACCACTTCATTTTCCCCCCAAATTTCCCAATTTTTATCCACTCCCCAAATTAATGTGGATGTTGCCAATTTTACCCCTCATGATTTTTTTTCATTTATTTGTGGATGATAACGTCCTTGAGTTAATTGTGCAGCAAACTAATTTGTATGCCACACAGTTTGCTGTACAAAAGCCCAGGTCTATTTATGTAAGATGGTGGACCCCCACAAGTGTCTCTGAAATAAAAAAAAACATTTGGAGCTTACCCTGGACATGGGCATCGTAAAAAAAAAACTCTGTCCGATCCTATTGGGCTGCGAGTACTGTCCACTCAACCCCTGTGTTTGCAGCAGTTATGTCCCGTAACCTCTATGAAGTCCTAATGTGGTTCATGCATTTTTCTGACAATTCCCAAGTCCCCCCCAGAACTGACCCAGCCTTCGACCGCCTAAATAAATTGAGACCCCTTATTTCCCTCCTTACAGATTTATTCTTGAAATTATATACCCCTGAAAAAAAATTATCCGTTGATGAGTCCCTTTTTAGTTTTAAAGGCCACCTTTCCTTCCGTCAATATATTCCCTCCAAGCGTGCCAGATATGGGGTAAAATTGTATAAGGTGTGCGAGAGCACAACCGGCTACACCTGTGGTCTGTCTATTTATGAGGGCAAAGACTCCCAACTTAACCCCCCAGGTGCCATGGCCATGACCGTGACTCCTGAACCGCATGCGGTTGTCAGCGGTTTACTTTGGTTGTCAATCACAGGTGAGGGCTGTGGTATTTGCCTCACCTGTGGTTGCCGCTGGCAACAGTATGTATGTGGCAGCTTGCTATGCTGTGCATGCGGTTGTGTGTGATATCTGTGTATGTGTGCACTTGTGTTTATGTATTGTGTGCACGTCCCCTTTAAGTTGGTGTTTCCCTTCCCTGGTGCTGGAAGGGTTAACTCCCTTCCCAGTGTGTGTGTGTGTGTGTGTCACTGGGTGTGTCCGACTGTGGGGTGTGGCTTCTTGGCCTATAAAGCCTCACTGTTAGCTCAGGTCTGAGGGTTGCTTCAGCCATGCTTTGCTGGAGCAGCCTCCTGTGTTTTCCACCTGCCAGTGAGAGCCACCCCTGTGGTCATAAAGATATCGTCATTATGTTTATGTCTTCTTGTGTGTGATGTTGTATGTGATGTTCTGTTGGGACCTTCCTTGTGATTTTGTGCAGTTTACAGTTCTGGATTCCTGTTTGCACAGGGATTCAGTCAGCAAGCCTGTGGCAGGTTGGTGGAACTACTAGTTCGCCTGCCATACCCGTAAGGCTGTATGTGTTCCCCTTTTCCCAGCAGCTTGGCCGTTGAGACTCCTGCTCCTCCGTGTCTAGGAGGAGTAGGTCGTCTTACCCTGACTCCTAGTCCAGGGACCAGACGGAGGGTGAGTTAGGGATCCGAGGTTCCTGTGCATGGGTCCTCCTACCTTAAAGGTCGGCCCATGCAGCTAGGAGTTAGGGTCAGGTTAGGGACGCGTTAGGAGGTGACCTGCTCCCTAATCCTGTGTTCCTGGCCGAGCAGCCTAACATCATCGGGCATCGCATGGCTGAGGGTTTTCCCCATCCTCAGCCGTGACACCAGGCTGACCCGAAAATATTGGAACATCAGGCAAAATTGTGTGGGATTTATTGGCGCCATTCCTGCACAAAGGGTACCATGTGTACACAGATAATTTTTATACCAGTATACCCCTTTATAAATCCCTCCATGCTGCAATCACAGGGGCTTGTGGGACAGTCCGCAAAAATAGAGTTGGATACCCACAACCGCTGGTCTCCAAACGTTTGGAGAAAGGAACATCCTTCGCCCCCTCGCAAGTGACCAGCTGCTTGCTGTGAAGTGGAAGGACAGGAAGGATGTCTACATGCTGACCACCTTCCATGCAGACACCACAGTGGCAGTTAGGGAGAGGAGGGCTACGGCAGACGAGCACAAACCGGTCTGTGTGAGAGACTACAATAAATTTATGGGAGGTGTAGACCTCTCGGACCAGGCGCTTCACCCCTACCTGGTGAAGCGAAAAAACAGGGCCTGGTATAAAAAGGTAGCAGTCTACCTCATCTAGATTGCTACCTACAATAGTTTTATTTTATTTAAAAAGTCCCAGGGAAACCTCAACTTCCTTGAGTACCAGGAGAAGGTGGTTGAGAGTCTCCTGTTTGAGTCCCCCGCACCTGGGCAAGTCTTCGAATCGGAGGACGTTCAAAGGCTTTCAGAACACCATTTCCCTCACCCCGTCCCTGCCACTACCAGCAAAACGTATCCACAGAAAATATGCCAGGTGTGTAGCAAACATGGAAGGAGGAGGGACACCCGGATTTACTGCTCCAGTTGCCCATCACAACCAGGCCTCTGTAATTACCCTTGTTTTGAAATGTACCATACGGTTTCAAATTAATAATTTTATTTAATACCAAAAAGAACGGGGGGTTCAGAAATTTAATTTATTCTCATTTTCTGTTTAGTTTGTTGGCTTTCCAGGGAGGGAGGGGTCCCTTTGGGATGGGTCGTGGAGCTAATTTTTTTTTTTCAGACATTGGAAGTAATTTGACCTTTTTCTGATTTGTTTCCTTACATTTTGGAGTGTACATCTTTATTTTCATGTGCTCTGTAGAAAAAAAATCTGTCTTTAAATTGACACTTTTGTGTAAAAAATGAAAAATATTTTTTTTCCCGCCTGCTTTGCATTAATTTCTACAAAAAACTAGGTGGTCTAAATGCTCACTACACCCCTAGATGAATACCTTAGGGGGTCTAGTTTTCAAAATGGGGTCCATTATGAGGGTTTTCTATTGTTTTGGCAGCTCAACGCCATTACAAGTGTGCAATGGGGCCTGGACCATTTTCAAGCTAATTTTGTGTTCTGAAAACAACTGGGTGTTCCTTTATGTTTGGGCCCTGCCGTTTGTTAAGACATAAGATTAGGGCCACAATGGGGATATTTCTGAAGACAGGAGAAACGGGGTGATACATTTTGGAGTGTACATCTTCATTTTCGTGTGCTCTGTAGAAAAAAATATGTCTTTAAATTGACACTTTTGTGTAAAAAAAATAAAATAAAAATTTCACCTTCTTAGCATTAATTTCTTTAAAAAGTTAGTGGTTCAAAAAACTCATTTACACCCATAGATAAATACGTTAAGGGGCCTAGTTTTTAAAATGGGTTCACTTTTGGGGGGTTCTATTATTCTGACACTTCTAAGCCTCTGCAAACTTGCCTTGTTGCAGGAAAAAATATGTACTTTAAAAATTTTAAAATTCTCCCAGATAAAATAAAAAAGTAAAAAAATTTTGTAAGTGCAGCCAAAATAAAGTAAAGATGTGGAAATATATTTCTGATAAAAATATTGAATAGTATTTATGTACAGCACAGACCAAAAGTTTGGACACACCTTCTCAGGCCTCATGCACACGACCGTTGTTTCATTCCGTGTCCGTTGTTCCGTTTTTCCTGATTTTCTGCGGACCCGTTGACTTTCAATGGGTCCGTTGAAAACTCGGCTAATGCACCGTTTGTCATCCGTGTCCGTGATCTGTGGTTCCAGTCCGTCAAAAAAATATAACCTGTCCTATTTTTTTCACGGAAAACGGTTCACGGACCCATTCAAGTCAATGGGTCCGTTAAACACGGAGGCACACAAGATTGTCATCCGCGTCCGTTTTTTTTCCTATCATTTGCATGGCAAATTTGACTTAGATTTTTTTTTACTTTCCTTCATGTCTGGAGATCCTCCAAAAATATAGGAAGACACTCGGAAACAAAAACGGACACGGATCACGGAACAACGGAACCCCTTTTTGCAGACCGCAAAAATATACTGTCGTGTGCATGAGGCCTCATTCAAAGAGTTTTCTTTATTTTCATGACAATGAAAATAGTAGATTCACACTGAAGGCATCAAAACTATGAATTAACACAAGTGGAATTATATACTTATAGAAAAAGTATGAAACAACTGAAAATATGTCATATTCTAGGTTCTTCAAAGTCACCTTTTGCTTTGATTACTGCTTTGCACACTCTTGGCATTCTCATGATGAGCTTCAAGAGGTAGTCACCTGAAATGGTTTTCACTTCACAGGTGTGCCCTGTCAGGTTTAATAAATGGGATTTATTGCCTTATAAATGGGGTTGGGACCATCAGTTGCGTTGTGGAGAAGTCAGGTGGATACACAGCTGATAGTCCTACTGAATAGACTGTTAGAATGTGTATTATGGCAAAACAAAAGCAGCTAAGTGAAGAAAAACGAGTGGCCATCATTACTTTAAGAAATGAAGGTCAGCCAGTCCGAAAAATTGGGAAAACTTTGAAAGTGTCCCCAAGTGCAGTCACAAAAACCATCAAGCGCTACAAAGAAACTGGCTCACATGCGGACCGCCCCAGGAAAGGAAGACCAAGAGTCACCTCTGCTGCGGAGGATAAGTTCATCCGAGTCACCAGCCTAAGAAATCACAGGTTAACAGCAGCTCAGATTAGAGACCAGGTCAATGCCACACAGAGTTCTAGCAGCAGACACATCTCTAGAACAACTGTTAAGAGGAGACTGTGTGAATCAGGCCTTCATGGTAGAATATCTGCTAGGAAACCACTGCTAAGGACAGGCAACAAGCAGAAGAGACTTGTTTGGGCTAAAGAACACAAGGAATGGACATTAGACCAGTGGAAATCTGTTTACATCCTTTACATACTTATGGTTTTGTTTACCTGGTTCTATTTGAATCATGTGACAAGGATCACATGATTCTAGAGTGGGTGGCCTCTATTGCGTAGGCATGTGAGCATTGTCGGATTAGGCCATCTTTGATGTGGTCTCTATAGAGTTTCTTTGCGCCTGAGATATCGCGAGATTTATTGCTCCCGCTCTTGCGCAGTAACCGAATGTGGACGCCACCGAGACCGCTATGCTCGGCGTGCGCAGTCTATCAGCTGATTGTGTGAATTTTTTAATACACACTATGTAATGGGCACACCTGTATTTTTTAATTATCAATGATATCTTATTACGCATTGTCACTGTATATCATGTATTATTTATATGGCACTGTCACTTTATTTCAATTATGTATTTTTCTCATTGATATGGATTAATTTTTATGTTTTAATTGTGATTCATTATGAATTTTGTTCACTTTTATAGTTAATTGATTCTTTTGTACTATGAAATGATACACCTATATATTTTGTGGTTGTAACACGTGCACATAGCTTGAGAAAGACCGCAACAAGCGGTTGAAACGTCGCTGCTACATGACACTGGGTGAATAATTCGCACGTGTTTTTTTATCTTAATGGTGTGCTGCTGGCTTCTTCCGTCATATATATAATATATATATATATTTATACACACACACACACACACTGATAGTGTGAATCTGGCAGATCACAGCACACACCCAATATTTAGTAGCAAGCATGATCAAACGACAGGGCACTTCAGGGGGGCATATAATGGGAATGTTATGTGGGCATCTTATAGATGCCTAAACTTGCAGCACTCACTTCTTGTTGATCAGGCCTACACCCACAGACTTATACAATAGAATCATTTACCTGTAAACGAACAATTCCTGTACAAACCTAATGTTCTGACATCAATAAGTGCATGGCCCAATCCTATAGAGCTGCATCAGGCCCCACACTTCAGTAGTAGGATGCAAAATCCTTTTTTCCCTGGCTGTTGCACACCTTCTGGATGTTTTTTGTAAAAACGCTGCAGCTAGATGTTACTTTAAAGTCTATAGTAAAATATTATAAAATGTTGCAATAAAAAATTAAATCTCCGCCAAAAACACTTGAAACCGATGATGCTTTTTTAATGCTGGTGTATGAAGGAGCACTAAACATCCTTAGTACACTGAAATCCATGTACTTCTGGGGTCTTTGTTACACGGGCAGATTTCCGCCTGGTAAGGAGCACTGATAGATTATATGAGAGCATGTTCACACCTAGCATAAACACTGCAGATTTTCTAAGGCAGAATTGTGTGTGGAAAATGTTCAGCATTTTACAGTACCAGCATAGTGAATGGCGTTTTACCTAATCTCATCCACACACTGCAGAAAACCATTCACAGCGGAAACTGACAAGTGGTACCGATTTAAAATCTGTAGCATATCAATCCGTGGATTTTCATAGCAGATTTCACCCTCTGCAAAGATTGGAATCTGCAGCAAAACAACAGCATTTCTGCAATGAAACCCGCAATAAAAACACATCATTTGGTTTTCTTTTCTACTGTGGATTTCTAGCAGGAATCTGCAGCATTTCAGCCCCGTGTGATTGCGCCTTCACAGCATACAGTTACATTTTTCTTGGCCTACTGAACTGCAGTTCTTTACATTTTTAGTGTTAACCCTTTTCAATATTTCCATGTACAATAACGTGTAATGTATGTGTATTCACAGTCCCGCTATCCGCATATTGTGAGCAGAGCCAGGGGCAGAGGGACATTCTGTTCATTTGATACTCCAAATGATGAAGCCCGATCCAAGTTGATAGCAAAAGCAAGAAACAAAGGTAACACATGAAACCGTATAGACAAAAACCGTAAATGGAGTGGTAAAAGGTTTCGCTTTTACAATCAGCATAAATTAAAGAGGTTATCCTATCTTGGACATTGGGGGGATATCGCTAGGATATGCCCCGAATGTCTGATAGGTGCAAATTCTACCTCTGGGCCCCACACCTAAACTGAGAACGGAACCTGCAAAGCGCCGGAGGGGAACTGTGCATTCTCAGCCACCCTTCATTCATTTCTATGGGACTGCTGAAAATATAATTACAATCTAAATATAATAGATATAAATGCTAATAGCAATGTAATCCTGGTCTAAAAACCGGGGTCCTCGCAAATATGGCTGGTGTTTAAACAGTATGGCATAAGATGAGACTGTGCACGGTCACTAATAGACCTGGGGATATAAGGACAGTGAGTGGCTATCACAGTAACTGGTATATTCACTGTCCTTCTATCCCCAGGTCTATTAAGGACCGCGCACAGTCTCCTCTTGTGCCGTTAAAAACCCTGCAATTTTGTTTTGGGGGATCCAAGCCCTTTCCCTCCGTCTGACCTCTCAGTTGCCATAATCACTATTAGCTGTAGCATCCGAGGGGTTAAAAAATGACCAGGATCGGAGTTATCTCCAATCCTAGCCACTGTAGGCTGCTGTCACCTGTATTACACGGGCAGCACCCAGCAGTGTTTAAGTCCGGAAACTGCCATTAAATATACCAGGCCGCATAGGTCCACCCTACCCACTTTTTTTCAGAAGTGGCGTAAAAAGGCAAAAAGTTTGAATTTTTGGAGCCTGATGGGATCCGGCAAAATGTTTTGACTTTTTGGCGCCACTACTCTAATTCTTTGCAATAAGAGAGCCTGTTACTGTTTCCTGCCTGTGGTTAGTGCAGCAGGAATTGATGACAGGCTTCCTTTAGTTTGGTTGTTATCTTGGACTTGCGTGGTATCTTCCTTGAGTGGAAAGGCTTATAATCAAGCCTAGATAGCGTGGAGGAGGGAGTATGGATACAGCAGACGGTTGGCGACCACTATAGTACTATAATAGCTGCGTGCACTGAAATTGCTGTAAATAATGGACATGTAAATTGTATTTTTTACAACTAATAGCGTACTAACGCGTTTCTCTCTCCTCTCAGGTATTGTGCTAGGAGGTTCTGGAGATCGGTCCATTCGGTTCAGACCAACCCTGGTTTTCAAAGAGCACCATGCGCACCTGTTCTTGAACATCTTCAATGACCTCTTGGCAGATTTGAAGTAGCTTTGTATTCCGCTTTGTTGCCTTAGTCCAAATGAATCAGGAGGTCTCAAAATAAGTCACGCTTCTTAATCTCTGCTACCATATACGCACAGTTCAGGTCTAACCACAATGGATGGAGAATATTTTTGTGCTCAAGCCAAAACCATGTCTCCATAAAGAGTTTTAATGTGCCACGATATATATTTTCATAGGAAAACTATACTTTTTTTTTTTTTTTTTCTAGTGTATTAATATTGTTAATTATGAAACATTCAGACTGTGAAATGAATACTAATACCCTGAAAATGTCCGATCCGTGTATGTGTTGTCTTGTGTTAATGATTACATAGGGAATTTTGGGGCCTGTCCTATACCATGTATTGTCTCCACAATGTGAGCATTTTGTTTGTGAGGTAAGTTTCCACCACTATTCAGATTTTAATGGTTAGATTAGAAGATATTATAACTGTCTACTAAATGAATACCGCCTTACTGCCTGTGGTTCACGGTAATCTAAGTCCGCTGTTAATGTAACGGCAGTATTTGCATGTTATACTGTACATAGATATTTCTTAGATACTTTTAAGTATAATATATTTCTAAAGGCAAGACAGTATTTTTCGGCCACTTGATTGGGTGTCTTCTAATGAAACGCTTTTTGTACACATTACACTGAGCCATATATACAAGCATTACACATTGGGCCGGATGCGCGTGTCCGTGCTAACAATACATATTACTCTGCTGTGTCATGGCCCAACCATAGGGAAACCTAAGTAATGCGGATGGATATCACGGTCAGCACATGGACACGGAAATCCAGCCTTACATGTAGGTCCCAGAAGTGAGACCCACACCTATCAAACAATAGGGGCATATCCTAGCACTATGCCCCTGTTGTCTGAGGTGGGAATACCCCTTTAAGATTGGATCAAATGAGAATATTCCTAATTGTCAGTATGAATGTTCAGTCATGTGTCCTTGATGTAGGATCCACATGACTGGTAGAAATCTGGATGCTGAGGTTTAGGGTCCATTCACACGTCCGTATGAATTGGTCCAGATCCGTTCCGCAAGTGCAGATGCGTGCTGTCCGCATCCGCACTCCCGTTCCGCAGCCCCGCAAAAAATAGAGCATGTCCTATTCTTGTCCGCAGACACGGACAAGAAAAGGCATTTCTATTGGGGTGCCGGCCATGTGCGGTCCAGTGTTTTGTGGATCCGCAATTTGCGGACCGCAAAACACTTTCGGAAGTCTGAATGGACCGTAAAGCGGTTTTTCAGGATTAATTAACTAATGACCTATCTAGATTTACTGTATGCACCGGTGCCTTCTCAAACAGCTGGTCGGCAGGGGTCCTGGGTGTTGGACCCTCACAGATCAGATACTGAAGACCTTTCAGGAGGAGAGGTCATCAGTTGAAAAATACCGGAAAAACACCTCTTTAAATAGTGAGTTGTCCATGTATGCCCTGTCACTTTCTATTGATGTGGAGGAGAGCACTTGAGGAGTTCTGTGATCCAGCCTGGACTGGTGATACATTGTTACTCGGATGAAAAAAGACCTAAGACCATGAAGTTCACTTGTTATATACTTACAAACCAATTTCATCCAGGTACATGGTGCAGCCTGATTTTCACTGCTCACGCGTACAAAAATCTCTCTTCAACTTATTTGCTGGAATTCCTTTAAATATCTGCCCCCTACAAAACTGGTAACCTCTGCTTGTGTAAAGTTCTTAAAGGTAGATCAAGATGGTCTTCTTGAGATGACCCCTTTTGTATGAATGTAATAGAGGGCGTCCCTGCTTGTAACCCTTTTATTAGCCAAAGCAGATAGCTGCTACTAAGGTTGAATCTGCCGCTGGAAGACCAGTCCCATCTTTGCAACTTTATACAGCAGCCATTGAATAAATGGACCATGCAGTAATGCAGAGAACACTAGCCACTTCCCTGGTCATAACTGCTGTTCTGCTATGCTCGGCACATTGCGGGGACCATTTATGTGAACAGGAGGTGTCCAAGCTGGGTAAGTAGGTAGCTGAGGAATTTACCCATTAATAACATTTACGGTATCACCTATCCCTATATATGCTCACTGGGGGTCTGACCACTGGCACCTCCACTGGTCAAAATAAAATGAGGGTTCCTGAGTCCCCTGAGGACTGTTAAAGTAGTGTACATGTGACCGCTGCACCTTCAACTCTCTATCTCCGACAGTGAATTCAGTAGTGGTCACCATGACTCCAGTCATATAGGGATCCTTGTTCTCCTGGGCAATCAATAGTCTAAATCTGGAAAAACCCTTTAAGCATTCAGAATAACCAAACTGCAGGGATGATAATTACATGTTATAAATCAGCATTTAATTGCAAGTCTGATTTTGTCTTTGCAAGATCTGCAGCGTGAAGCCATACATCTCACTCCTGCCAGGACCATTGATATATAGGAAATGGATGAGATTGCTGCATGAGTAGTCATATAGGAGCATTCCTGAACTCACCATTTAGTTAGAGGGGTTTTTCGGGCGTTTTACACTGATGTCTTGTCTTCTGGATAGGTGATCAGTATCTGGTGGGTGTCTGACACTAGGGACCCCTGTCTATAAGCTGTTTGAGAAGGCAGCGATGCTCATAGTAGCGACGCAGCCTCCTCACAGCTTTGCCTAGGCAATGTGACATCACCTTCGTCGGTCACATGGCCTAGGCGCAGCTCAGCCCCATTGAAGTGAATGGGGCTCAGCTGCAATACCAAGCACCAACCACCATACAATGTACGGCGCTGTGCTTGGTAAGCTGAGAGAAGGCTACAGTGCTGCCAACACTGGTACCTTCTCAAACAGCTGATCGGCGGGCGTTGGACCCCCACCAATCAGATATAAAACTTCCAGAAAGCCCCTTTAATAGCAAATCTAAACTACTTTTACACTAGATTTTCCAAAACCAATAACTTTTTGATACAGCAATGGTATAAGAATCCCAGTAACTGCCAGATGTGTGTTTAATGGGATACGTTATTGTGTTGACCATGATTATTATGTATGTAGCATGTTTAAGGCTTGTAATGAATGTGTAATGTTCAAATAAGTCATTACTACACTTTCAGATCATTTTAATGCATTTATTGTTTTTACACTTGGTCCGTGGTTTCCTATACACCAAATATGTAAGAAATGTTAACATACACTCGACACAAGACTGAAGAAACTAGGTGCTTACGAGGAGCAAGTGAGCCGTTTACAGCGCGCTACCGGTGCCAAACATCTTACAAATAGCTGCACTTTGTGTTCTTGTCCAGAAATCTGTGGATTTAACTGCTTTATGTCTTAATCGGTAAGAAATAAAATGTATTTGTAAGTTTATCATGGTTGTCAATTTATGTCAGACTGGTTCCGGGATAAGTAGCATGTACACATTGTGTGGAGCTGCAGTGCCAAAAGTCAATGACGCTTTCAAAATCCTGTGTATACCTTGTGGGATATTCCCATGTGCAAATTGACCTGCAGTACATACTGTAAAATCTGCAGCGTGTCAATTTATGTTGCAGATATGCAGAAATTCCCCACAGACTTCAATGGGAAGGCTACTTCTCTGTACAAAACCTGCAAGATGAACTTTAGATGCAGATTTTATGTGGAACCTGAGCAGAAGCCCTAAATAAATAAAAGAAAAAACACTACGCTCCCTTCCCTAGTGCTTCCCTGTCCCATGTCCGTCTCTGTACAATCCAGCCTCCTGTGATTACGTCTCGTCCCTTTTACCACTGCAGCTAGTCACAGACTGCTGCGGTCAAACTGGCGTCATTGAAGGAGACCAGGCAAAGGAGCCAAAGGAGGCGAGTTATCTAGGTGGGGTGTTTTCGCCGCTCACGCCGTTCTCCACAGGTGAAATCTGCACAGTTTGGAGTGGATTTACCGCTGCAGATTTCCCTGCAGAAGTTTTCCACAGTAATTCAAGTGTGCATGTAGCCTAAAGTACTACAGCAGAGTGGCTCAGTGGTTAGCACTGGTGCCTTGGATGGTCCCAGTTCTGGGTGGGCTCTGGGTCTCCCCCTTGATTTCAGATGTCATTCGGATCCTGTTTGAACTACATAAAAGGTATTATGTGGTGGGAGACATTAGGGTACGGCCACACTTTCTGTTTTCCAAGCCAAAACTAGGAATGAATTCAATAAAGAGAAGTTGTATCGTCCTTTATCCTTTTCTCTCCTTTTATAATCCACTTCTGATTTTAGCTTCCTAAACTGGCCAGATGGACCTACCCATAAATGTGCTGACGCTCTAGAAAGTGAATCTCCATTTTATTTTTTACTAGTATATTTAAGATTCAAAATTCTGTGCAAGAATAGGACAAAGTCTAAAAACAAACTGAACAGACAGAAACTGTTCTTTAAAATTGAGTTATTCTAATTCTCCAAAAACCAAAGTGAATTTCTCTCTATCTAGGACATAACCATACAGAGTAGAGAAATACAGAATATCAGGTTTGCTGTATCTTGCAAACTGACGGAGAATTTCTTGCTTGCCATCTCCGGTTTCTGAAAGCTGCTTTACATCATCAATTGGCACAAAAATATTTTTTCTGTTTCCCCAAAATGTCAGGTGGGAAACCTTCACCGTTGTTAGGTTGTCATTCACGTACAGCATCCCAATAATTCTACGCAGGAAAGAGCTAAGACCATACAGCATGACGCCAGCAAAAAGAGCAGTTGCAGTGCAATAAACCACAGAAAACTGTGTGATCTGTCCTTGCAAATAGTAATAATAAACCGGAGGAAGAAGCAAAACAGTTAAGGTGGTCTGCGCAAGCTTTAGCCTGGAGACCACCCTGCAGAACCTTATTGCTGGAAACTTGTAGATCAACGTAAACTTGGCAGAGTCATCAGTGTTTTTGTTGAGGGGTGAAGATGTACAGAATAAGGTTCTGGGTCCTAACTGCTGGTAGATGTTGGCAGATGACAATAACTTGGAAACCTCTCCATGTGAAGGGCGAGTAAATATCACAGATCGAATAAAGTAGGTTCTGCAGGGTACTTTAGATTTCCACAACTGTACTGAAAACTGCTGACATAAAGGTCTGAACCTCATGATGAACTGTGCCATGGTGATGGAACCTGTTAGATGACAAGAACATGTAAGTCACCGGCCTCACCTAAAGATACAACTACAACACAACTTTATATATTCCGTTTATCACATGTATCGTTATCCAACACTAGATGGCATCTCAGTCTGCTTTAAAAGGGTAGTGCCAAGTTTTACGTTATCCCCTATCCACAGTATAGGGCAGGCATGCTCAACCTACGGCCCTCCAGCTGTTGCAAAACTACAACTCCCAGCATTGTCAAACAGCCTACAGCTATTAACCTACAGCAGGGCATTGTGGGAGTTGTAGTTTTACAACAGCTGGAGGGCCGCAGGTTGAGCATCCCTGGTATAGGGGATATATAGCTGATCGCTGGGAGTCCATCCGCTGTTCTGATGGAGCGACAGAGGGAGCACCAGAGATAGCCAAGTACTGTGCTCCCATAATGAATTGCTCCCAGCAATCAGCTAGATATACCCTATCCCTGTGATGGCTAACCTCCAGCATTCCAGCTGTGGTAAAACTACAACTCCCAAGATACACACTTGCTTGGGTGTTTTCAGAACTCCATAGAAATAAAAGAGCATGCTGGGAGTCGTAGTTTCACCACAGCTAGACTGCCGGAGGTTAGCCATCACTGTCCTATCCTGTGGATAGGGAATAACTTAAAAATGTGGCACAATCCCTTTAATGACTGAGGCCATGTTCGCATGGCATATTTTACATATGGACTTTGTCGCTTTTTCTGAACCATAAGCCAAATGTAATCCACTTTCAATCAACACAATTTTCAATGGGAAATCAGCACTGTAGTTCCTATGGACAGTTTTTTTCTGTTCATTGAAATTAAGGCTGTGGAGTCCAGTTCTGACTGACTCCTGCCAAAAACCAAATTACTTACCGGTAATTCCTTTTTCATGAATCCTCCATGACGGCATACCATGAGAGATGACACACACACACACACACACTTCTTTATTTTTTTTGAGTGGGAAATCCATGCCGTCATGGAGGATTCATGAAAAGGGAATTACCGGTAAGTAATTCGGTTTTTCCCTTTCATCCTCCATGACGGCATACCATGAGATATAACATATTAATACTCCTATTTAGGGAGGGACTATGGCCTGAAGCGCCTTTCTGCCAAAAGCGAGCTCCTGCCTAGCTCTAGTATCCACTCTATAATGTTTAATATGTATGAGGACTTGACCATGTTGCTGCCTTGCATATCTGTTCTAATGAGTTGCTCGCCCTCTCAGCCCAGGGTGCTGCAACAGATCTTGTGGAATGTGTCGTAAAAGATTTTAGTGGAGGAATACCTAACGACTTAAAAGTGCCATTTTTATCCATCTGGATAATGAGTTTTTTGTGGCTTTATGCCCTTTATGTGCTCCACTGGACGAATAAATAGTCTGTCTTTCTGAAAGTTTTTGTAGTTTCTAGATACAGTAACGCGGCCCTACGTACATCCAGCTTGTGAAAATTCTCTTCCCCCTCTGTTTTAGGTTTGAGCAAAACGATGGGACAATAATTTCTTCTTGTCTGTGGAAATTTTATACCACTTCGGGGAAAAAAGGAACTGTCTAATCTGAACACAATTCTGTTTGAAAACACAAAGCAAAAGGGTTCCACTATTTTTAGAGCTTGAATTTCACTTACTGTACGCGCTGAGGTAATTGCCACCAAAAATAAAGTCTTTAGTGACAAATATCTCAGGGAGGTTTCTGTCAGGGGGTTCAAATGGGGCGTTTGTCAGACCTGATAGTACTAAATTGAGGTCTTAACCTATCTGCCCCTCTCAAAAAAACAGATAACCCATGGGTGCTCCGCAATTTTTTCTCCAAATACAGAACTTAATGCCGATATGTGCACCCTTAATGTATTTGGACGTAATCCCTTTTCAAAGCCTGACTGCAGGAAGCCTAGAACTGCTTGGACCGAAAACATCTGAGAAGTTTTTTCTTGAATACACCAACTGCAGAACTTACTCCAAACTTTGCGGTAAATTTTTCTACTGGCTGACATAGTGTCGATAATGGCTTCTGATAGACCCTTTGACCTCAATATCATCCTTTCAGGTTCTAGGCTGTCAGATGTAAACTTTCTATCTTGGGATGGTAGATCGGACCTTGAGACAATAGATCTTGTTTCCAAGGAAGAATCCATGGGCTCTGGACTGACAAGGTCTTCAGCAATGGAAACCAAGCTTTTTTCGGCCATAGAGGGGCTATTAGAATCACATGGGCCTTGTCTAGCCGAATCTTTTTTTAAACCCTGGGAATTAGTTGAAGAGGAGAAAAGGCATAAGCCAGTTGAAAATCCAATTTTTGTGTTAGACGGAAATATAGGGGTAGACGCACTTAACGGATTTAGGGAAAATAACTTTTTTAATTTTGCATTTGCTGAAGCAAAAAGATCCACTTGTGGCGTCCCCCATAATTCCGTGATTTGGAGAAAAAACTGTTTCTCTAGGCTCCATTCTGTTGATTTTAAAGAAGTTCTGCTTAAAAAAAAAAAATCAGCTTTTATGTTTTGGGACCCTTTTAAATGTATAGCTGATAGGGATCTTAAGTGAACCTCTGCCCAGAAGAATATTTTTTCCGTTAACTGGCTCGGTTCTAAACTTGTTCCGCCCTGATGGTTTAGGTAAGCAACTACTGTAGTATTGTCTGTTCTCACCTGAACGTCTTTGCTTTGTATGTGATGAGCAAACACCGCCGTCCCAGACTGCCGTCAACTCCCTTTGATTTGAAGAAAGATTTCTGACTGTCGGACCATTTTCCTTGGGAATAGAGATGGGAACATTGCGCTCCCCATCTGTCTTGAATCTGTCGTGATAACAATCAGATGTTGGGGATTCCAAGGAACTCCTTTTAACAGATGCTCTGACTGTTTCCACCACTGCAGGGACTGAATCACTAGCAAAGGGATTTGAATTTTCCCCTCTAGTGATTCCGGACTTCTGTTCCAACACCCTAATATCCACTGTTGTAGGATCCGAGTGTGGAACTGTGTCCATTTTACGGCCGGGATACATGAATTCAGGGAACCCAGTAGCTTCATTGCTTCCCTGATTGTATGTACAGATTGGTTTTGAAATCTTGTCACTTTTTCGCTTATCCCCATTACTTTTTGGGTTGTAAGGACTGTCTCTTGACAAGTAGAATCTAGACGGACCCCTAGGAAAGAAAAACAAATAAATGAAGTCTCTATTAGAAATACTTATCCTCTCCAGCGCTGCAAATCCAGAGACAATGTGGGAAAAGTCAAATGAATAAAGTTATGTAGAAGGATTGCGCTGCAGGAGAGAATTCTTATGTATAGGAAAGTTAAATTCTGAGGACTCCTAGGAAAGTTAAATTCTGAGATGCGCAAGGATTTGACTTTTTCCAGTTTATAAACCAACCTGTCTGATACAGTGTCTGACAAGTTAAAAACAGATTGTTTTCGAGTGCTTGTTTTTAGTTGCCTATGATCAACAGATCGTCTAGGTAGGGTATAATTAGGATGTTTTGCCTTCTTAAATGAGCCACTACCTCTAGCATTACTTTGGTAAACACTCTTGGGGCGGAGGTGATTCCAAATAGAAGTTACTTGGAACTGGAAATGGCATTGTTTTTTCAGAGATTTTTTGCATACTGAAATATGGAAATAAGCATCTTTTAGGTCTATTGATGCAAAAAAAAAAAAATGGTATTACTTACTGGTAATTTTATTTTACGGAGCCCATGACAGCACCACCAGAGAGAAGGATCCGCCCCCCGAGACAGGCAATCTGCAGAATAAAAAGGGCGGACACTCTCCTCCCCTTCAGTGAGTTTTCCAAGTACCGGAGGAAGGCCGCCAACATATATTAGACGTGTAAATGAACATTCTTTCATTTATTTTTTATATTTTTTATATCACCCGTGCAAAAAGGAAGGACACATAGGGAGGGAAAGCCGTGGTGCTGTCATGGGCTCCGTAAAATAAAATTACCGGTAAGTAATACCATTTTTTCCTATCGCCCATGACAGCACCACCAGAGACTTACTAGAGGAACTCTTAAGGGTGGGATGTAGAAAGAAGGACCCCTTCACCAAAGGAAGAATCCCCCGAAAAGTTCAGGTCCAACCTATAATGTTTAAAGAAAGTAGAGGGTGAAGACCAAGTGGCTGCCTTGCAAATTTTCTCAATTGGAACCGCGGACCTCTCTGCCCAAGATGCTGCCACCGCTCTGGTCGAGTGAACCCTTAACCCGACAGGAGGGGACAGGCCAGAGGATAGATAGGATAAGGAAATAGCAGCAACAATCCATCGGGCGATTGAACCTTTAGAGGCAGCCGAACCCTTATTCACTCCCGGAAACTGCAGAAACAGTGAAGAAGACTTCCGCCAGGTAGATGTAGAGGATAGATAGGCTAAAAGAGCTCTTCTGACATCTAGACAATGGAGAGACTCTTCCTCCTTAGTGGAAGGATTCTGAAAAAGGGTAGGAAGAACAATCTCCTGAGAACGGTGAAATTTAGAGACTACTTTCGGGAGGAAAGCCGGGTCAGGACGAATGATAACCTTGTCATCTAATATTAAAGTGTACGGAGGGTTTATGGAGATGGCCTGAATCTCACTAATCCTGCGGGCGGAGGTTAAGGCTATTAACAAGGCTAGTTTGAAGGTCAGATGCTTGATAGAGGAGGACTCAATAGGCTCAAAGGGAGATTCTGATAAGGCTTTCAGCACTACCTCTAAACTCCACGGAGGAGGCCTAGGAACTGACACTAGGGAGGTTCTATCTACAGCCCTAAAAAATCTGGAAACCCATGGATTCCCTGCTAAGTTCTGGTTAAACAAGGCTGAAAGAGCTGAGACCTGAACTTTTAGAGTGATGACTGCTAGGCCCAGTTCTAGCCCCTTCTGGAGAAACTCCAGCATAGTATGTAAAGGGGCTACTGCAGGGATGCTCCCTAACTGGATCTGGGCAAAGTCTAGAAATTTATGCCAGATTCTGCTATAAATTCCTACAGTGACCTATTTCTTGCTCTTTAGCAGGGTAGAAACTAGGGCGTCAGAAAACCCTTCCTTGTTTAGTAACCACCTCTCAAATTCCAGGCCGTTAAGTGTAGGTTCTCCACAGCTGGATGTATCACCGGTCCCTGGCTTAGAAGCCCCCTGGCCGAAGGAAGAACCCAAGGATCGGATACAGACATGGTTCTGAGCCCCGTGAACCAGGCTCTCCTGGGCCAAAAGGGTGCTATTAGGATTACCCTGGCCTTTTCTTCCCGAATCTTCCTCAAAACCCGGGGAATCAGGGGAAAGGGGGGGAAGGCATAAGCTAGATGAAACTTTCACTCCTGGGACAGAGCATCAATCCCACAAGGGGACCCCGACTGGTTTAGAGAAAAGAACCTCGGTACTTTCTTGTTTGAATGGGTAGCAAACAAGTCGATTTCCGGAAGGCCCCAAAGATCTACAATCTTCTGGAAGACTAATGGGTCCAAAGACCACTCCCCCTGAGACAGGGTATGACGGCTCAGGAAATCGGCTTGTTTGTTCTCCACACCCCTTATGTGAACGGCTGAAATCGAGGTACACGTTCTCTCTGCTAACTCCAGAATAGAGAAGGCTTCTTTCATGAGGGCTCTGCATCTCGTTCCTCCTTGTTTGTTTAAATAGGAAACTACCGTCCTGTTGTCTGAAAGAACTCTTAAATTCTTTCCCTTTATTTCTGGAAGTGAACTCATATCTAAGCCCACTGCCATCAGTTCCTTTAGATTTGAGGATTGAATTTTCTGAAGGGAATTCCAACGGCCCTGATAGGAAGAACCTTGAATGTGAGCCCCCCACCCCCAAGGGCTTGCGTCCGTAGTCAGACAAACTAAACTCTCGATTTTCCAAGGGGTCCCCTGTGTTAGATTTCTTTTTTCTAGCCACCAGGCTAGTTCCTGGATAGTCTGGGAAGAAACTTCCAAACTGGCATCGAGTGACTTGCTCTTCTCCCAACTGGCCAGAATCTCCCACTGTAAGGTCCTGGAATGAAGCTGTGCCCACCTTACTGCTGGAATACAGGATGTGAGGGAGCCCAGGACTGACATTGCTTTCCTTATGGAAGTCACTGGTCTCTGGGTTAGACTCGTAATTTTGCTTTGAATGGTCTGTATCTTCTCTACAGGTAAAAAAACATCTCTGGAGAGAGGAGTCCAAAATTAGGCCCAGGAACACCTGTTTCTTCAGTGGACGGGATCTTGACTTCTCGTTTATCATCCAACCCAGTTTTCCTAAAATGGTACGGACCTCTAGAACTGCTAGACTGCAAGCCTCTTCTGACTGACCTACAATTAAGAAATCGTCTAAGTAAGGGATAAAAAGAATGTCCCTTTCCTTATGTGGGCCGCCATCTCTGCTACCAATTTTGTGAAAACTCTCGGAGCCATGGAAAGCCCGAAAGGGAGAGCCTGGTACTGAAAATGTTGAAGATTACCGTCTAAAAAAACTGCTACCCTTAGGAACTTCTGATGTTCTACAGCAATGGTGACGTGGTAGTATGCGTCCTTTAGGTCGAGAACTGCCATAAAGCACTGAGGGTATAAGAGATTGATCGCTGATTTTATCGTCTCCATCTTGAATTTCTTTGGCTGAAGGAAGAGATTTAGCTTCTTTAGATTTATGATGGTTCTCCAGGAACCGTCTGGTTTTTTGACCAGAAAAAGCGGAGAATAGAACCCTTTCCCTCTTTCCTCTTCTAATACCGGGATTAAAACGGATTTTTCTACTAATTTCACCACCTCTTTTTCCATGATGGATCTTCCCTGCACGGAACAAGGAACTACGGTGGGTAAGAATCTGGCAGGAGGAGACTGAAGAAATTCCAGATTTAGGCCTCTGGAAATGGTATCGAGTACCCAAGGGCTCAAGGAAATACTCCTCCATTCTAAAGCGAAACCCTTCAGTCTGCCCCCTACCGGAATGCTGGCGTCATTGCTGGTCTGACTTCTTTTTATCTGAGGAGGGCTGGTTAAAGAAAACATTTCTGCTCTTCCTTTGACCCCTAAACCGGTCTTCTCTAGGTTTTCTATCTTGTTCCTGGTTACTTTTAAAGGGACGAAAGGAGCGACTAAACCTGTTTTTAGTGGGGAAAGAGCTCTGAAAACTTTTTCTCTTTCTGTCAGCTGCCTTATCCAGGAGGTCGTCCAAACTAGGACCAAAGAGGTACTCCCCCTCACATTGAACTCCGCAGAGCTTAGTCTTGGAGGCAGTATTGCCACTCCAATTCTTTATACACAGTGCTCTCCGAGCCGAGTTGGATAAGGCTGCTGACTTAGCGGCCAGTCTGACTGAGTCAGCAGATGCATCCGCTAAAAAATCAGCTGCTTTTTTAATCGTAGGGAGGGAGGCCAGTATCTCCTCACGGGGACTCCTGTTTTTTAGCTGAGCTTCTAATTCGGATAGCAAAACAATTAAGGAACGGGCAGTACAGGTGGAGGCTATACTGGGCCTAAAGGATGAGGTAGATGCCTCCCAAGCTCCTTTAAGAAAAGCGTCTGCTTTTTTATCTAGAGGGTCTTTCAGTATACCGGTATCCTCAAATGGCAAGGCCGTTTTCCTAGAGACCTTGGAGATGGCCACGTCAATACGGGGAGCCCTATCCCAGGAGGCAGAGTCCTCTTCTTTAAAGGGGTATTTGCGTTTGAGATTCTTGGAAATAAATACTCTTATTTGGTTTCTTCCACTCCCCTTTAATCAACGCAGCTACATTTTTGTGTACCGGAAATGTACCATGTTGTCTGGCTTCTAACCCTTCAAACATAATGTTCTGAAAGGAACGGGGCTCTTCTATGCCCATAGTAGAACGAACGGCCTTTAAAAGCTTCTCCGTATCTTCCACAGGGAAACACGGTCTCCGCCCCTGATCTTCTTCCTCATCAGGAGAGGACTGATATGAGACGTCAGAAAGTTCAATTACTGAAGAAGGAAAATCTTCCTCTTCTGAAAAAATGGGATTTTGCCGGGTCTCTTTACGAATAGGCCTCTGATCCTTTTTAGCAGTTAAGGAGGAGTTAACCTCTGATCGAACCAACGCCTGTAGACATTTATAAAAGGAAGGATATTCTTCTGCAACTGTCTTGTCTATACAGGCCTGGCACATTTTTTTATCCCAATCTGAGGGTAACCCCACTTTACACAAAGCACACTCTCTATTTTTCTTTTTGGCCACCACTTAGGCTTAACCTGTAAGTAAACAGTAATGCAAATTAGTAAAAGGGAATCTAGGTCATAAGAGACCCCACTCACCCCTTCAGAGGTACCGGAGCAGGAGGGACAGCAAGCTCCTCAGATGGCTTGTTTTCCTCCATGATGCAGGCAGCTCAGCCAGGTCGCAAACAGACGCCGGCAATAGGAAAATCGCGCTCCTCTCATAGGGCACATACCGATGACGTCACCGCCGACGCATACGCCGGTCACATGACTGCAGGAGCGCTATCCGGCACTCACTGCCGAAGCCCCTCCTCTTTCTCCCCCTGGCGGCCAGCGTCAATCTTCGCGGCACCTCCATGGAGGTGCCGGCTTCTCCCAGCTCCGGCACACTGAATACCCCCTCCGGAGTTCAGCTGTGCCTCTGTACGGTCCTCAGCGCACCTCGATGCCGCCAACTTCCAGGGACCGCAGGTCAGTAGCGGAGCGCCGCCAGAGAGAGGGATCTGATGCATCCATGCTGCAGGCTTCCCACCAGAGACAGGAAACCACACTGAAGGGGAGGAGAGTGTCCGCCCTTTTTATTCTGCAGGTTTCCTGTCTCGGGGGGCGGATCCTTCTCTCTGGTGGTGCCGTCATGGGCGATAGGAAAAATCTCCTTCTTTTAACAGATTTATTATGGATCTTATCGTCTCCATTTTGAATCTGACATATTTTATGAATTTGTTTAGGCTCTTTAGGTTTATTATTAATCGAGATTTTTCATCTTTTTTTTTTTACCAGGAAAATTGTTGAATAATAGCCCTTTTTCTGTTGTGAGAGAGGAACCGGAATAATGACTTTTTGAGCCAATAGATTCCGAATCTCCTCTTCTAATTTTCCCGTTAGACGGCCGATTTATGGATAGGGGTTATTCTGAAGACGTTTGAGGGAGGAGGAAGGTGAAAGGTAATATTGTAACCCTTTGTAATTATATTTAATACCCAGGGATTTACTGTGATCTCTTCCCATTCTTTTACGAAAAACTTTAGTCTTCCTCCTACCTCCCTGGTGTCATTGTTTGGTAGATCCTGCATTCCTTGGTGTAAACAGGAAACCTCTGTTTCCACCTTTCTGATTTTTTTTCTTTTGACCAAAGAGTTTCCCTAGATGATCTTTTTGCCTGAAAGGAACCCCCTTTTTAAATTCTTCGAAAGGGAAATTTCCTTTTATTTGTATCCTTAGGGAAGGACTTTTTTGAGTCCGAGGCCTTCTCTAAAATAGACTCTAAATCTTGGCCAAACGGTAAGTTTCCATGGAAAGGTAAACCACAGTCTCATCTTGGAACTGATATTATCATACCAGGGTTTCTGCTAGCCAATACTGCTAGGCCCGAGGCTTTTGCTGCCATTCTGACCGACTCTGCAGTAGAGTCTGACAGAAAGTCAACAGCTTTCACGAGTAGAGGAAAGGAGTCCTTTAGTGTGTCATAAGAAGCTCCTTCTTTTAGAAGAGCTTCTCACTGTAACAACCACCTTTTTAATGATCTGGAAATGGATGTGGCCTCCAGATTAGGCTTAAATAGCGCAGCGCTAGCATCCCAGGTCTTTTTTAAAGCCTGATCAGCCTTCTTGTCCATGGGGTCTTTTAGAGTCCCTATGTCTTCAAATTGCCCCTTTAACTAGCTTAGATAGGGATACATCAACTTTAGGGCAGGTTGTTAGCAGGGCTTCATCCTCTTCACAAAAAGGAAGGCGACGTCTCATCGTTTTTTGGGATAAAACGTTTTCTATCCGGAGTTTTCCATTCTCTTTTTATTAATTCCTGCATGTTTTTTTGGACCAGAAATACTCTTTCTTTTGTTCCAGTCCAATAAACATTTTGTCCTGGACGGACCTCTGCACTTTTTCGTCCGAAAGCCCCATAGTTGCCCTGATAGCTTTTACTAACTCTTTTGTGTCCTCCAAGGAGAAGAGGAAGTTTTTATATTCTGAATCAGACCCAGATGAATCCCCGGAGTCCGGGTCCTCTGAATCCGATTCCTGCTCTGAGTCAGAGGATGATGAGCTGGAGATACTCATTTTTGTATCTCTATGTTTTGAGCTAGATGTCCCAGGAGTAACTACAGGATTCTCTGCTATGACAGATCTCATTTCTTCCCTTATCACATCTCTTAGCTCTTCCCTAATAGACAGGACCAGGTCTTTTACCATATTAGAGGTACATTTTTTGTAGAGCTTTTTGTTATATGCGTCAGGCAATCTAACTGAACTCATAACACATTTTTTTGTTTTTGGACAAGCTTTTTTCTGAGCCCCATCCTTCTCACGCTGCATACATACAGGAAGAGAGAGGTATAAGGGGGTTTAGCAAGGGTAAGATAACCAGCATTCCCCCCCCTCCAGAGACCTTTTACTTACAATAGAGGGTCCCTAAGAGGCTTCCATCTGACCAGCACCTTGCTCAGACATATTTAGCTCTATCCTCTCTGATCCCCTTTTTAAATACTCTCACCTGCAGACCTCAGATCAGCGGGCGACTTCTGCCATGGTCCTGCATGCCGATTATAGCTCCACCCCCTCAGCGTGCATTCCACAGAACGGAAGTACCTCTTGGAACGCACGTGAGCCGCATACGACTTCCGGTGGCATCATCGTGAGCGCCGAAACTATCGGATCACAATGAGGAGCTTGCGAACAGACCGGAGGGACTCCCTGAGTGTCCGGTCGCACATGGACCTCCACGGGAGGGAGGTAAGGAGCAGGGATCCTGGCATTCTTTTCAGCCCCTCAATACCCAACTAGGGCACGGGTGCTGTCTGCTTCCTTCATGTGCTTTAAGGCATTTATTTTCTTCTTACCGCCTCTGGCTGCCTGTAACAGAAACGGGCTCATAGCATGTGCCATGAGGATGATCCATCTCCTAGCTGGAGAACAGGAAGACACTGTGGAAGAGCCGAAGGAGGGTCAAATTTATACTTCCTGTCCCTACCTGGTTGGAGGCGGGTCCTCTCTCATGGTATGCCGTCATGGAGGATGAAAGGGAAAAAAAGAAATGTATTGTAGAAAAATGTCATAGTAGTAAAACTGTAGTAATAGTAAAATCAAACTACTTAGAAATTGAACAAGATTTATTGGAATACAATTTCTTAAATTCCTGCCCTTTTCTAAATTCCTGGATGTAATGCACTGTACATTTACTAACTGGAAAACACTGTTCTACACTGAATTATTGTACAAAATCTATACATTTTCCCTCATTAAAAGTTAGAAAAACTCTATATATATATATATATATATATATATATATATATATATTCTGGAAATGCAGAGAATCGTGTGCAAGTCTAAATGGGAATAAAAGAAACATGTAGAAACTGGAGCTGCTATAGAAGGGTTATCTAGCCTGCCTCCACTATGGAAGGAATCATACTTACCTGCTGGCTCGCATGTTTTTCGGTCTGCAGCTTGTTTACTTCCTCCCCAGCATGGGTTTGATAATCTGTTCTGCTGCAGCCAATGATTAGCTTCAGCAGTGACATGCCCACATGTCGTGTGGCCCAGTTCGTCCTATGACCAAGGGACTTGGGGACTCTTCTTCCCATATTTCTCTTGTTCTGTTAGTCTACCTTTAGCTCTTTCGATGTCTCCGAGATTTCATTAGGACTTGGTTTTTCTGTCACTCATCCGATATACTCCTTCAGTTCTAACCAACCACCAGGCCCATAAACTCTATTGTACTCCTCTGGTTCTCCAAACTCTAAGCACATCAATAGTCTCTACAGATTTGTCCTCCAATATGAAGCCATAGCCCTTTTGCGGAACAGTCCTGAGTTTTTGTTGCCGCTGGATATTTCCACCCAATGGCCTGTCATTTCTCTTAAACTCAGTTCCCAGAAATTTCTAGTGTGCCTTCCTGTGATTCTCAGGTGGTTCAGCTTTGGTATCAAAGTCAAACTGCATTAGTTGTATACTAACAGTAGTTGTTACTATGTGCCTGGGGAAGACCATTGTTTTCAGCCTTATATGCTTATCTGCTTTTTGCTGTGTCTCTTCTGTCTTATCCTGGTGGCTACGCCAAAATGTAATTGGAAGGAACAGTAGATACCAAAAGAAATTGGTATATATTCCCACATGACGAGGCTTATCATATCACCATTCACTGTTTGTCTTATCTCTAATAACTAGATTTCAATGAAAAACTCCAAATGAATCATTTGGTCAGTGAAATGTGACTTTTATTAAAGCCTCTCTGACAAGATGTGCACACTTTGGGGACATTTTTATTTTATTATTGCATTTTACTCATTAGGGGCTAAAAGAAAACATTTTTTCAATTGGTCTTTATTAAAAATATTGAGCCTGTCACAAAGGGTTAACAGTTTTTCTAGCTATGTGCATCATACTTTTACTTTCTGCCAATAATCTATTACCCTTATCTCTAAACTACTTGTCCTGGAACACAATGTAAGTCAATGGGGATGGATCCGTTTTCTCTGACTCAATCTGGCACAATAGAAAACGGATCCGTCTCCCATTGACTTTCAATGGAGTTCATGATGGATCCGTCTTGGCTATGTTACATATAATACAAACGGATCCGCTCAAGACAGATGCATGCAGTTGTATTATTGTAACGGATCCGCACAAAACGCGAGTGTGAAAGTAGTCTAAGCCACATTCTTATCAGTAAGAGTGTTGAGTGTTTATAAGGTCTGAGAGCAGAGATAAGGAGTCCAGAAAAGAGAGAAAATCCAGATTCCTCTGTTAAAGCATCTCGGCTCTGTACAGAAAAAAAAGATTCCATATTTTTAATAAAGACCAATTCAAAAAATTATTTTAAGCTCATAATCAGTATAATGGACTAATTAAAAAAAATTGCCCCCAAAGGTGTACATAGCCATAGCCTCCTCACTATATATGTTTGCTATACTCCAATCTACATGTTTCTATATATGTATTAGACCTCACCTTTCAGATGTTTCTTTCTAGGTTTCCTTAGGGCTCTTTCACACGAGTGGATCCCGTGCGGGTAATCCGCTGCGTGAAAGAGAGCCAAGCCCCGTTCCGGACAGCAGAGACACTGAGCATTAACATGACTGATAATGCTCCGTGCCTCTCTGTAACCTTTTTGCTACAAAATCACGGTGACAACTTTATCTCACTGTGATTTTGTAGTAAAAAGATCACAGAGAGGCACGGAGCATTATCAATCATGTTAATGCTCCGTGTCTCTGCTGTCCAGAACGGGGCTTGCCACTCTTTCACACAGTGGATTACCGGCACGGCATCCACTCGTGTGAAAGAGCCCTTAGGGTTACCAATCCTTATCTTGGCACCCTTCTTCACGGTCAGCCTAGTTGGTCACACCCGCTCAGGCTCTCCTCTCTTGTTTCCGTTATTTCTGCATGCCACCTCAACTTCATCTTTGCTCTAACCTCACTTGCTTTTGTTGTCGTCTATCTCTTCCACCTATCTACCCCTCCTGAGATTATTAGGCTAGGGCTACACAACTACACTGGTCACTGCAAAGATCGCCGTGGCTGTCATAAGAAATTAACCAGTGTTGGATTTCTTGCTACTGTCATGGAGATCCTATTTATTTCAGGTGTTGGGCCTACAACATCCCAAAACCTAACTTCACCATGCAGACATCCAATCTCACACTATACAGTATCTTACATTTTAAATAGATTTCTGAGCTCTAAGGTTCTGCTGAGTTGTGTAGGTATGGGCATAGAACATAGACATCAGTGGCATGTATGAACAAAGTTTAGGATGTGCTGTATATAGGATGGTACTTCTGATTCTACATGGGGGCACACTCCAGTACATGTGCTATTATGAATCAGATATTCCCTAGAGCAGGGGTGGCCAACCCACGCCTCTCGAGCCGCATGCTCTAGTGGTGGAGCCGGGAAACAGTCAGGCCTGCGCACTCTCCACCCCATGCTCAGATCTCCTTTCCTGATCGGGCGCATCTGCTACTCTGCAGCTCCAGCTCGCTCTCCACTACGTCCTGATGCACACAGTGTCAGAACGTAGTACCTGGAGACACACACTATGACCTGACACAGAGCACATCAGGCCACAGTGGAGACCGTGTCAGACCTGCAGAGTAGCAGGTGCCCGATCAGGAGAGGTAGGTGATTTTTATTTATTTTTTTCATTATAGAACTTGGGGGTCTGATCAAAGCATGGGGGGGGGGTGATCTGAGCACTGAAGGTCTTATTTTGGGGCTCTGATGAGGATTGGGGATCTTTTCTTAGGTCAGATGAGCATTGGGGGTCTGATGAAAAATATTTTTTTTCTTATTTTTCTCCACTAAAACCTAGGTGTATCTTATAGGGCGAAAAATACTGTGACGTGTGTGTAAATTTATAGTTGATGGCTCCTGGTAGTCATACTTTTTTTTTGTTTGTTTTTTTTTCCTGGCTCTTTGTGTCTGTAAGGTTGGCTACCCCTGCCCTAGAGCAGGGATCAGAAACCTTCAGCACTCTAGCTGTTGTGAAACTACAATTCCCAGCATGCTTCATTCATTTCTATGTGAGTTCTTAGAAAAGCAGAGCAAGTATGCATGCTGGGAGTTGTAGTTTCTCAACAGCTGGAGTGCCGGAGGTTGCATACCCATGCTCTAGAGCAGGGATTGTCAACCTGAGACTCTCCAGCTGTTGCAAAACTACAACTCCCATCATGCCCTGACAGTCTTAAGCTCTCAGCTTACAGCAGGGCATGGTGGGAGTTGTAGTTTTACAACAGCTGGAGTGCCGGAGGTTGCATACCCATGCTCTAGAGTCTAGAGGAAGGCTGCTTCATGGCGGTAACCTGAATGCCTATGGCTCCTTAATACCCAGGTTATACCCCTGTTAAATGTGTACTTGAGCTCTAGAGCTGGACACAGACATAAGCATGGCATACAGATGTAGCAGGGTTAACACACAAACTCTTAACTCAAATTTATTAGCTCATTGCGTTATCTTGAAACAAAAGCCATTGAAAAGCAATTGAAGGTGTTTGCTTAACGCATTTAGTTTAGATAACTCCTCCCATAAAGCACGTGTGCTGACTCTACCACATCCGTACCTGCATGCTCTGCCTGTGGTTCCTAAACCTCATGTCTGGTCAGTAGGTCCCCGGATCTTCAGATCACCTGTGGATCCCACTATAGTTGTCATGATCAAACCTGTAATGGTGGCACTTGGCCTTGCTTGGGTCAGACCTGCATGGTGACAATATATGCCGGGTATGGGGTGTAATATGCTGGGATCTGTCCATACTACAAGGAATTTGGAAAATGTCCTGTTAAAAAAGGTGCAGCATAAAGGTTTTAACATTTCCCTATGTCAGTGCCAGTTATGCATGCCAGTTTTTCCCCCCTAACCTTTACCATGCTCCAACGGTGGAGGACATGACATTCAGCCCACAAGGTGGCACCCAGGTGCCCCTCCGGTAACGTCAGGTAACAGGTTACCCTCCAGCTGACGCACACATAGGACCCACATACAGGACGTACCTGTCACCCGGCGCACATGCCGTCACAAACTACGCATCCCAGAATGCAGCGCGGAAAGAGTCACGTTACCACTGGAGACAGGGTTTGTGGGAATTGCAGTTTCAACCCACATTGCTGTTCACGTGACCAGGAAGTTATGATGTGGCCGGACGACGAAAGCTGAGAGTGGACATATCATTCATAAGGAAACAGGTGGCCGCTTCTGACGCTGCTATGGCTGAACGAGGAAATGCTCTCTGCTTGTTTGATGTGGACGGTACATTGACAGCTGCTAGGCAGGTATTGTGCCATCCTCTAGATAGTGGAACTACGACTCTCATCATTGTGTGACAGTAGGGAAGCTTTGTGTGGTATATGGGAGTATTGTGAGTGACATACGTCCTTGATCATGCTGATGGCTTCTTAGTATCACTAGTCCCATGTCTGTCACTCAGGGTAGGTGCAGTTCTTGTATCAGCTGTAAAATGCACCAGGTATTCTGAGACTACAAGTCCCAGCATGCCATTAAAGCTGAAGACTAATCATAGCATGCTGGGAGTTGTAGTTTAAGGTTTATTCTTTATTTGGCTGCCTTTCCTTTCCTTTCTGCACCAGCCCTGATCAGCGACCAGAGCTTAGCTGCATGTCTACAGTGTGTCTAGGGTGGTCAGTCCCTCCACTATGCTTTACACTGTAGCTCTGCTTGTTCACCTTGGCTGTTGTGTATAGGCACAAGCTCACCATAAAATCCATTTTCAGGATTGTGTCAGGATATGCTGTGGATTTTGTGCCACAATCCTGACAATCCATTGACATTCTGCATCTAATACAAGTAAATGGAGAATTCCAAAAAGTGAATTCCAGTTGGGCAAATACCTGTGTGTGGATCTGCAAGTCTCTGCTGCAAGTGTTCAGAGCTACAACTTTGGATTTGAGCTGCAGATTTTCTGTGCTGTGTGAACATGGCCTGACAGTAAGATTGATTATAAACTGCAACTAACTACAAGGATATTGCAGGACTGTAATATCGCTGAGCTCTACTTAGAATAGGTCATCAGTATCGTACTTGTGGATGACCGACTCCCTACACTGGTCAGTGTTCATGAACGGTACTGGGCTACTTGACTGGGAGGTGTAGTGCCATTCATGTCCATGACACAGCTGGGTGTGCCGGGAGGCGGCTATCCACCAGTATGATATTGATGACCTGTCCTAAGGACAGCTCCTCAGGAGACAATGAAATAAGATTCATTCTGATTTCTCCCGAGTATATTCGTACATGGTGGTCATCGATGTTTGATGACATCTCCTAGTGCATGTTGTGTATCGGCTCGTATTCGTGTAGATTATCTAAATGTGATAGGAGCAATTTGTGGAGGGTATGAACAGCAGCTCTGTGCAAGATCAATTTCTGAGAAAGTAATAACCTACTACTGTTATATTTTAGAAAGCTACTAGTGACATGGCGGAGTTTTTGCAGAATTTGAGCAAAAAAGTGAAGGTTGGCGTTGTCGGAGGATCAGATTTTGAGAAAATTAAAGAACAGCTGGGAGATGATGGTAAAATGCACAAGACTACACTGGAAATCTATCTATCTAATCCAGTGATGGCGAAGCATTTGGAGACCGAGCGCCCAAACTGCAACCCAGAACCCACTTATTTATCACAAAGTGCCAACACGACAATGTACCCCGAATACTCCAGTCCAGTACAGTATATCTTCCATGCACTTTATCATTTAGCTATTACAGCCTGTCTACATTCAGTGCGCTGCCTGTGCTGTTCATTGTGCGCCCTGCGCTGATGAATGGCAGGGAAAGTCTAAGGCATACTGGTACGCCTTAGACTTTTACCACGGCTCAGGTGCCCACAGAGAGGACTCTGGGTGCCCCCTCTGGCACCCGTGGCATAGGTTCGCCATCCCTGATCTAATCTATGTGAGGGAGAGTTCATATCACCTGTTATTTTTCTGTTCTTCTGATCCATCAGGAAAACTGAAAATTAAAGATAAAAAAATGAATCCTGCAAAAAAAAAAAAAAAAAAAAACAGGCATACATTTGAGCCATTTCCTTCTCAGATCTTTTTTAAGACTGGGGGGAGGAGGGGGGCCGAGTCCTGCATGCATAACTGATGCACAGGATTATTCTAATTTTTTTATACAGGATCCGTTTTCTTTTTCTTTATTTCTCTGACAGATCAGAAGAACAGCAAGATAACGGTGATGTGAAGTCTCCCTAATCTATCTACCCTGTCTCCTCTATGTGCACTATGTCTGTAGTCATTTACTCTTTAATTCCCATTTTATTTTCAGTTGTTGAAAAGTTTGACTACGTGTTCGCTGAAAACGGCCTGGTGGCATATAAGGACGGAAAGTTTCTCTGCAAACAGGTTAGTGTTACCCGCTTAGGCCGAGTTCACACCAGTTATTTCCATCAGTTAGGGTCCATTCACACGTCAGTATTTTTACCTTTCCAGATAAACGTTCCTTTTTTTGCGGATCCGTTTTTCAGTACAACCTTCAGTTTTTTTTACTAAAGTGCTTCCGAATCCGTTCTATGTTTCCGTTATTGCGTTTTGTTTGGTTTTTTTCTTCCAAAAGAAAAAAAGAGGAGGAGGAATAGATGTTGCTAGGGTACCAGTGAATGCACATGTCTGGAAGCTGCAATTTTCTAATTGGCACAAAAAAAATGACAAGCACGTACAGTATACTGCTCTAGGACAGATGGAAAAGTAAAATTACACGTATTATAATATATTTACTCACTTATTTTTTCCCTCTTGGCTAAGTTGCCTGGGTCCCAGGAGGATGGAAAAAGTTCATGGGCAATTTCCTCCCAACACTGGTCCTTTAGCGACCTATTTTGGTAGTCCTCTTGTCTGGTATCCCATAGAGAGGGCCGTTCCTGGATCATAGTGATCAATCGGTCCACTTCATATGCCATTTTGCAGGAGAGCAGAAGATGACCTGAACTTCTCTCACCACAGAGGGCTGGGCTTAATTTTTTTTGCGAATTCGCAAAATCGTATGACATTCGGATGGTTTTGTGCATGTCATCTGCATTTATGCGGATCCATTGACTTGAATGGACAACGGACCCGAAAAAACGGACAGAAAGTAGGACAAGCTTAATTAATTTTTTTTTTTTCAGGATCCACATACTCAAAAAAAAAAAAAAAAAAAAAAAAGGAATGGATTTCGTGATTCGGACAGCACTATGATTGGTGTCCACATTTTTGCAGAGGCAATTGAAACGAATGGTTCTGAAAAAACGTTCCGGTTTAATTTGGAACGGAAACGGAGTGTTATAACGGACGTGTGAATGGACCCTTATTGTGAGGCAAAACCAGTAGTGATGTCTACACAGAGATGAGGGATAATGGAAAGATCTGACTTTGGCTCACAATAACTGATGAAAATAACTGAAGTGTGATCTCGCCCTTATCCTGGACAGTGTGTTTTTATGATGGGAGATTTAGAAGCAACGTATAACGTGTTTTGTAGCGGATACCATTGGTCTGTTGTGTGTAGTAAACAAAATGCAACCTTGCACAGTTCCGTCCTGTTCGCGGTGTGTGTAATGTACCCACAGGCCCCATTAACCCAGCAGAGGCCAAAAGAGAATCCATTTGTCCCCTGTGGGGCGATACTTTGAATAGTGTAGATGACTATGCTATTCCGTCCAGAGGCATCCTGCAAAAATGTATGTACCTATGAATGACATGTTGTGTCAGGAAATCCTCCTATGTACTGCCAACACAGTATGAAGGCACCCTGATTGTGAGGAGGTTCTCCTTCCAGGTCTTAAATTTCCAACTGAAGCCATTAGTCACTTTTGTTTCACCCAGCAGAAGATATCCCAAGCTCCTTGATGTGTCAAAAAGCAAGGCTGGCCATACACATGAGGGCTCATGCACACGACCGTTGTTGGCCGGTGCCCGTATTGCGGCCCACAAACCGGCTCCGCAATATACGGGCACTGGCCTTTCATTCACCCATTTTTGTCTTCTATTGTCTGCGGTTTCAAGGAGCTTGTGATCCTCTCTGTTATATAGCAATTTGGCTGTCATGTGGGAGCCCAGATACTGTGCACACTGCTGACACCAGGCATTACATTACTAGAACTAGGTTCATATCCAAATCGCTCAGTAATATAATTAATAAACTTCTTCATATTTAATATGCAACACTATCTGTTGTATTTGAAAGTGGCTAGTGGCCTACATAAAGATGGGGATGCCTGTTATACAGTGATATCATCGGGCCCGTCCACTGTCACTGAAGAAATCGGTTCTCTCCAACCTGTGACGTTTCAGCTGCCATGACAGTTGCAGGGTGTCGGGGCATGCTGGGAGTTGTAATTTTGCAACAGTTAGGCCCCTTTCACACGAGCGTGACGGATTGCCTCCTGATGCGTTCGGTGAAAGTCGCACTACAAAAATACAAAAACTGAAGGTTTACAAACAACATCTCTTAGCAACCATCAGTGAAAAGCGTATTGCATCCGCACTTGCTTGCGGATGCGATTAGTTTTTCACTGAAGCCCCATTCACTTCTATGAGGCCAGGGCTGCGTGAAAACGCAGAATATAGAACATGCTGCTTTTTTCAAGCAACGCAAAACTGATGCTTTGTGTTAAAACAAAAACAAAAAAAACGCTTATGTACACAGACCTATTGAAATGAATGGGTCCGGATTCAGTGCGGGTGCAATGCGTTCACATCACACATTGTACCCGCGCAGAAACCTCGCTTGTGTGAAATGGGCCTTAGAGATCTACAGGTTAGAGACAACTTTGGCACCCCGAACACTCGGCTTCATTTCTATGTCCTTTGCAGGCACCATTAGTACTAATGTATTATATGGAGAACGTTCTGCATGTTGTTCTATGGCTACTGTGTGCTTCTGTTGTTACAGAGCATCCATGCACACCTGGGAGAAGACCTATTACAAGAAATAATAAACTATTGCCTGGCATATATTGCAAAACTGAAACTACCAAAGAAAAGGTTTGTAAAGGAGTCGCACTTTTAGTCGCTGTAGAAGCGAATGGTCCTAATATAAGTACTGGAATTAATGCTCAATACTATAGAGTACTACTTTTGGGGTACTTGATTAAATGGGTTGTCCGCTTTTCATATATATATATATATATATATATATATATATATATATATATATATATATATATATATTTGATGACCTATCCTGGCCCCCCCGCTGATCAGCTGTATGAGCACAGCCTTCTCTTCATTGTTTACCTGCTCACCGTCGCAACCACAGCATAATTACAACTACGCCATCCCATTCATTTCTATGGAACAGCTCCTTCCTGTTAAAGTGAATACTACAGAGCCATCCTATAGAAGTGAATGGGACGACTGAGATGTAATTACACCTGCTCATCGCTGCCGTTACGACAGCAAGCAGGTAAACGGAGCAGAGAAGGCAGCGCTCATACGAGCGCAGCTTTCTCTTCAAACAGCTTATCGGCAGGGGTGTCTGTAGTCGGACCTCTGATCTGATATTGATGACCTATCCTGAGGAGAAGTCGTCCATATAAAAGAAAAGAAAAAAAAAAAAGTGGGCAACCACAAGTCATAAAAGTATACAAAGGTGTATTATATTTTAAATGAGGGGAGTGCCAAGTCCTCCAGAGCAGGAGCTCTCGGCTCTGGTTAACGGAGGGAAATCCCAAGCTGGAGACCCTCCTCTATGACATCTCTAATAGGGGAAATGGGTATTGTTCCAATGGCACCAAACATTTCTAACAAGATCTTAACATCTTCCTGTTTTGTAATTTCAGGGGAACATTTGTTGAATTTCGAAATGGAATGCTGAATGTTTCACCTATTGGAAGGAATTGCACCCAAGAGGAACGGATTGAGTTCTATGAATTGGATAAAGTAGGTGGCACGGTTATAATAAAATGAATATAGCATTTCTGGACTATAGGTATAGGACTAAAATAATAGCATTCTTAATACAGAATGCTAACTTTGAGGACCTGGAAGGAAAAGGACCTTTGGTGACGTCACTGCGCTCATCACATGGTCCGTCACATGGCCCATCACTATGGTGACTGACCATGTGGTGAGCGCAGTGACGTGACCAAAAGTCCTTTTCCTCCCAGGTCCTCAAAGAAGAAGAAAGAAGATAAGCCGGGCTGCGAGAACAAATGGATGAGGTGAGTTTAATTATAATTTTTATTTTTTAACACTCCATCCCTAATTTTCTTAGCATTCTGTATTAAGAATGCTATTATTTTCCCTTATAACCATAAGGGAAAATAATAAAATCTACACAACACCAAACCCGAACTTCTGTGAAGAAGTTCAGGTCTGGGTACCAAACATGCCAATTTTTCTCACGCGCGTACAAAACGCATTAAAACGCTTTGCACTCGCGCTGAAAAATCGTTTCTCGCAACGCACTCGCATCTTGTCCAGCCCTTACACGCGACGCCCGTGTGAAAGAGGCCTAAGACCAGTGGTTTACTTACCTCCCCAGGTTGTAGTTAGGTGCCCTGCTTTGTCCTGTTATTGTCTTTGACTCTCAGCTTCCATTTTCTGAGTGCAGTCTGCACCAGCATCCTCCATTGTACGCATTTTTTGCTGGGGATTGCCGTTGTCTGCGGACCGCATGCGGAGTAATTGCTCCCCTGGTTATAGACACGCTACAGTGTATGGGTTTGGAGCATTTTCACCCGTTTAGGCCACTTTTTTCAGTGAGTTTTTGTATAAAGGTAAGTCCACACACAGCAGACTTGTTGCAGAACTTTTAAGCACACAGATTTTTCTTGCTAAAAGGGGCATCTACTAATTACCATATCAGTGCAGAGACTTAAAACATAACTTTTACAAAAAAAAAAAATGTTATACCCTGTTCATTCGTAATAGTTAAAACTGTGCTGTGATTGGCAGCGCGGTCATTTCTCTTACTTTGTTTAAAAATAATCTGCTGCTTTATTTTATCTCATAGTAGGCTATAACCCCTACTTGCATTCTTAAGGGGTTCATTTTCATGGAGTGTGTGTGTGTGTATGTATATATGTGTGTGTGTGTGTGTGTGTGTGTGTGTATATATATATATATATATATATATATATATATGCAACACTTTTGGTTTTGCTCCCATTTTGCATGAGCTAAACTCAAAGATCTGAAACATTTTCTACATACACAAAAGACCCATTACTATTAAATATTGTTCACAAACCTGTCTGAATCTGTGTTAGTGAGCACTTCTCCTCTGCCGAGATAATCCATCCCACCTCACAGGTGTGGCATATCAAGGTGCTAATTATACAGTATGAATATTGCACAGGTGTGCCTTAGACTGCCCACAATAAAAAGCCACTCTGAAATGTGCAGTTTGATCACACAGCACAATGCCACAGATGTTGCAATGTTTGAGGGAGCGTACAATTGGCATGCTGACTGCAGGAATGTCTATGAGCTGTTGCCCGTGCAATGAATGTTCATTTCTCTACCATAAGCCGTCTCCAAAGGCGTTTCAGAGAATTTGGCAGTACATCCAACCGGCCTCACAACTGCAGACCACGTGTAACCACACCAGCCCAGGACCTCCCCATCCAGCATGTTAATCTCCATTATCGCCTGAGACCAGCCACCCAGACAGCTGCAGCAGGTTTGCATAACCAAAGAATTTCTGCACAAAGTGTCATAAACCGTCTCAGGGAGGCTCATCTGCATGCTCGTCGTCCTCATCGGGGTCTGCACCTGACTGCAGTTCGTCGTCGACTTGAGTGGGCAAATGCTCACATTTGATGGTCTGGCACATTGGAGAGGCGTTCTGTTCACAGATGAGTCCCCTTTTTTTTACTGTTCAGCGCAGATGGCAGGCAGCGTGTGTCGCGTCCTGTGGGTGAGCAGTTTGCGGACGTCAACGTTGTGGATCAAGTGGCCCATGGTGGCGGTGGGGTTATGGTATGGGCAGGCGTATGTTATGGACAACAAACACAGGTGCATTTTATTGATGGCATTTTGAATGCACAGAGCTACCGTGACGAGATCCTGAGGCCCATTGTTGTGCCATTCATTCACGACCATCACCTCATGTTGCAGCATGATAATGCATGGCCCCTATATTGCAAGGATCTGTACACAATTCCTGGAAGCTGAAAACATCCCAGTTCTTGCATGGCCAGCATACTTACCGGACATGTCACCCATTGAGCATGTTTGGGATGCTCTGGATCGGCATATACAACAGCATGTCCCAGTTCCTTCCAATATTCTGCAACTTCGCACAGCTATTGAAGAGGAGTGGACCAACATTCCACAGGCCACAATCAACAACCTGATCAACTCTATGTGACGGAGATGTGTTGCACTGCTTGAGGGAAATGGTGGCCACACCAGATACTGACTGGTTTCCCCCCCACCTTGATATGCCACACCTGTGTAATATTCATGCTGTCTAATCGGCACCTTGCTATGTCACACCTGTGAGGTGGGATGGATTATCTCGGCAAAGGAGAAGTGCTCACTAAGACAAATTTAGGCCTCTTGCACAGGATTTTTTTTTTCGTTTATGTTCCGTTTTTTGCGTTCTGTATACGGAACCATTCATTTCAATGGATCCGCAAAAAAAAAAAAAACAGAAGGTACTCCGTATGCCTTCAGTTTCTGTTCAAAGAAAGAACATGTCCTATTATTGTCCGCATAATGGACAAGGATAATACTGTTCCATCAGGGGCCAGCTGTTCTGTTCAGCAAAAAACCGAATGCACACGGACGTGATCAGTTTTTTCCGGTCGCAAAATACTGAATAAGCCATACGGTCATGTGCAAGAGGCCTAGACAGATTTGTGGACAATATTTGAGAGTAATCAGTCTTTTGTGTATGTAGAAAATGTTCAGCTCATGCAAAATGGGAGCAAAACCGAAAGTGTGTGTGTGTGTGTGTATATATAGGTGCCTTATGCCAGGCTGGAGGTAATCAGCCTGGCATAAGGCACCTCCCAGAGTGTCAGAAAGGGGGGAGTGTGTTGCCTGTGGACAGAGGCCTGGAGGCTCGGTGTGGTCCAAGCCAGGAGGGCTTAGAGGCCACGATTCCCCATGTGTGCTGAGACACTGGACTGGAGACAGTGGGCGTACTGTGCTCTGTACAGCCAGGAGGCTGTGGGACATTGGCTCAGAAAGCCGCACATGTTCACAGGGTGTGAACAGGGACTTAGGTGACTCAGGAAACTCTGTGTTAGTTAGAGCCTAGCCGGGCAAGTATTTATTATTTTATATGAATGTCACATGTGTTAGGCCTCATGCACACGACCGTTGTGTGCATCCGTGGCTGTTGTGCCGTTTTCTTTTTTTTTTTCGCTGACTCATTGACTTTCAATGGGTCCGTGGAAAAATCGGAAAATGCACCGTTTTGCAGCCGCATCCGTGTATCCTGTCCGTCCAAAAAATATGACCTGTCCTATTTTTTTTTTTTTGACGGACAACAGTTCACGGACCCATTCAAGTCAATGGGTTCGTGAAAAAACACGGATGCACACAAGATTGGCATCCGTGTCCGTGACCGTAGGTCACTTTCATACAGACGGATCCGAAGATCCGTCTGCATAAAAGCTTTTTCAGATCTAAGTTTTCACTTCGTGAAAACTCATATCCGACAGTATAGTCTAACACAGAGGCGTTCCCATGGTGATGGGGACGCTTCTAGTTAGAATACACTACGAACTGTGTACATGACTGCCCCCTGCTGCCTGGCAGCACCCGATCTCCTACAGGGGGCTGTGATCCGTACAATTAACCCCTCAGGTGCCGCACCTGAAGGGGTTAATTGTGCGTATCATAGCCCCCTATAAGAGATCCGGGGCTGCCAGGCAGCAGGGGGCAGACCCCCTCTCTCCCCAGTTTAAATTTCATTGGTGGCCAGTGCCGCCCCCCTTCCTCCCTCTATTGTAATAATTCGTTGGTGGCACAGTGTGCGCCCCCCATCGGCCCCCCTCCCTCTATTGTAATAATTTGTTGGTGGCACAGTGTGCGCCCCCCATCGGCCCCCCCCTCCCTCCCTCTATTGTAATAATTTGTTGGTGGCACAGTGTGCGCCCCCCCCCCCTCCCTCTATAGCATTAACAACATTGGTGGCCAGTGTGCGGCCTCTCCCCCCCCCCCCTCGATCATTGGTGGCAGCGGAGTTCCGATCGGAGTCCCAGTTTAATCACTGGGGCTCCGATCGGTAACCATGGCAACCAGGACGCTACTGCAGCCCTGGTTGCCATGGTTACTTAGCAATAGTACAATAGTAGAAGCATCATACTTACCTGCTGGCTGCTGCGATGTCTGTGTCCGGCCAGGAGCTCCACCTACTGGTAAGTGACAGCAATGCGCCGCACAGACCTGTCACTTACCAGTAGGAGGAGCTCCCGGCCGGACATCGCAGCAGCCAGCAGGTAAGTATGATGCTTCTACTATTGTACTATTGCTAAGTAACCATGGCAACTAGGGCTGCAGTTGCGTCCTGGTTGCCATGGTTACCGATCGGCGCCCCAGCGATTAAACTGGGACTCCGATCGGAACTCCGCTGCCACCAATGATCGGGGGGGAAGATGGGAGGCCGCACACTGGCCACCAATGTTGTTAATGCTATAGAGGGAGGGGGGGGCGCACACTGTGCCACCAACAAATTATTACAATAGAGGGAGGAAGGGGGGGGCGCACACTGTGCCACCAACAAATTATTACAATAGAGGGAGGAAGGGGGGGCGCACACTGTGCCACCAACGAATTATTACAATAGAGGGAGGAAGGGGGGGGGGGGCACACACTGTGCCACCAACCTATTATTACAATAGAGGGAGGGAGGGGGGGGGGCGCACACTGTGCCACCAACCTATTACTACAATAGAGGGAGGGAGGTGGGGGGCCCGTACTGGCCACCAATGATATTCAAACTGGGGGGGGTCTGCCCCCTGCTGCCTGGCAGCCCTGATCTCTTACAAGGGGATATGATACATACAATTAACCCCTTCAGGTGCGGCACCTGAGGGGTTAATTGTGCTGATCACGGCCCCCTGTGAGAGATCGGGTGCTGCCAGGCAGCAGGGGGCAGTCATGTACACAGTTTGTAGTATATTCTAACTAGAAGCGTCCCCATCACCATGGGAACGCCTGTGTTAGAATATACTGTCGGATATGAGTTTTCACGATCTAACTCATATCCGACAGTATATTCTAACATAGAGGCGTTCCCATGGTGATGGGGACGTTTCAAGTTAAAATATACCATCGGATTGGAGAAAACTCTGATCCGATGGTATAAAAGGGACTCCTGACTTTACATTGAAAGTCAATGGGGACGGATCCGTTTGAAATTGCACCATATTGTGTCAACGTCAAACGGATCTGTCCCCATTGACTTGCATTGTAATTCAGGACGGATCCGTTTGGCTCCGCACGGCCAGGCGGACACCAAAATTACTTTTTTTTTTTTTTTTCCAAAAATCAAGGAGGACCCACGGACGAAAAAACAGGTCACGGATCACGGACCCTGTTTTTGCGGACCGTGAAAAAATACTGTTGTGTGCATGAGGCCTTAGGTGAAGCTGGGACTTCATGATAACCTGTATTGGTTGGAGTGCGCACAATAAATGCACGGTTTGGACCTGAAACCTGGTGTCCTAAAGTTGTATCTGTGAGAATGACCCCCAAATAAGAGGCGATCCCGTACAATTCGTGTCAGATGCGGGCAGGTGTCCCTGCTGAGAAGTAAAAGTGCTGGAAGCCTGCTAGTTTGCAGGAGCAGGGACTGCTGGTGTTAATCTGGACTTTTTTTTTTTTTTGTGGTGCAAACAGTGCAGGATTTAAAGGGCCAGAAGCCCAGTACAAAAGACTGATCAGTGGAAATGGCTGCAAAATGGTATAGCCCGTGGGAGAAATCCTGCGATTTAGTGATCGGGGGAATCCCGCTGGGGGTCATTCTAGACTCCCGCCAGCAAGTGTATTGGGTCCTGCCTGAAATTCTGGACTTTGTAACAAGGGGGCCAGAGACAAAAACTACAGTGTCACTGACCTTTGTGACTGACTATGGCTCTGTGCAATGGGAGCTGTTAAAATATGAGACACTGGAAGTGGAATTTATACTGGGCAAGGACTTTCCATTGTTTGGGCAGTTGTGGAGCGGAGTTCCTGATAAAAAGCAAAGATATGCCGTTGCCAAGGGCAACCTTCGGGAAGACAAAGAGGTGGAGAGCGGTGCAGGTCTCAGGAGTACATATCTTCTCTGCAACTGTGCACAAGATTCTAAAGGGTGCGGCTGGAATGACTATCCAGGAAAAGTCTGGATTCAAGGCCAGGGCGTTTCCAGTAGCAACGGTTGCATCACGGAGTCTGCAGGTGATCGTGGTACCAGGAAGCAGGGACAGTCTTCCAAAGTCCGGAAGAAGGATGATGATCTCGGTAGAGATGTCCCTGGAATGTCCTCGGCTCCCAAGACTGCCAAACCCGTGGCATCAGGGGGTAAGAACGTTTTTGTTGATTGTGTGGCAGACCCCATTACAGTGAGTCGGCGGCAGTTGCTACCTGCTTGGCCGGTATGGGGTAAGACACCCAGTCGAGAAACTGCTACAAAAATATGTGACAATGTGAAAAAAGCAGTGTCTGAACAAGCGGATAAGCCTGCTGTGATTGCTCCCTCGCAGAAATCTTCACAGGGGAAGGTTTCTGTGTTACCTCAGTTACCCATGACCAAAGCTAGTTTTGGGATGACCAGGATCCGGGATCCCATGCTAGCCCGGGTAAGAGGTAGCACAATATTGAAACCTGAGACTGATAAAATATTAAAGGTGCTGGACAGTCATGCGGATAAGGACTATCCGCTGATTTTCACTGAACGTGAGACTCCAATGAGAACAGAGACTGATGAACTTGATGTTACAGATACGCTTATGCATGAGGGAGTATTGGGCCGTGATATCGGTTTGTTGCTGTGGGGTAAGGTAGACACTTCTGCAGATAGTGCCGAAACTCCTGCAGAACCTGTACCTGTCCCTTTAAGTGAGGATCTAAGGGAGCTGCACTTTGACCTGCATGGGGAAAGAATATTGACCATTGGAAACAAGGGTGCTGGTCAAGTGCAAAGTGATGGTAACAGTGATATATCTTTTCCGTTGCAGGTTCTGGTCAGGGGAGAAGCGCCCCCTGGTGGTAAAAATGTAATTGATGATTAAACTTTATTTTCTGCATCTATGTTTCATGAAGCGCAATATGACTTAATCAAAAGGTTTGAAGACATACATATAAGTAGTGTGGAGCAAAGCCCAGCTCAGTGTTTGACGGTGCAGGAAAATATGATAAGGTTAGAGGGTGTACCACACGTACCAGAGGTGGAAATGCAGTCTCCACAATGTTGGTTGGTTACTAAGGAAGTGTCCCAGGTGGGGATTAGAGGTGCCCCTAGAGGTCAGAATTAATAATGACACGAGCGGTATAGGTGACGTATGTGCTGTGACCGATAGAGAGTGAAGCTACCATGTCAAGGTCCTGTGAAACAAAGGTGGTTACTAGTAGCGACCAGACAGTTATATCTGATGAGAATTAAGTCGGGTGGCGTCAGCCTAGGGTCTGAAGCCCATATCCAGACAGTTGTAGGTGACCTGACACGACAGTACAGCTGCAAACAGGAGGATGATCTCTCTCGCTCTCTCGCTCTCTACGTTAGAGATGGGACTAGCTGTCTTCACAGAGCAACTGAAGAAGGTTTCAGAAAGGGCAAAGAAGGAGAGCCAGAAAGAGAATGGTGATACTCCTACATCTGCTGCAGCAGAGCCAAGCAAGGAGCAGCTGGAAACGGAGGCCCAAAAGCGGGGCACTTCCCACAAGCTTGTGCAAAAAGCTGAAAAGAAACTGCTGAAAAACATGGAGTTTGTGGTTCAGCGCCTGGAGAAACATGGTGTGACATACAAAAAGGTGGAGAAAACCAAGAACAAACTTCAGCGAGGATTGGATGATCTGATGGTGGACCTGGACCACCAGAAGCAAGTTAAGTCTAATCCAGCGAAGAAACAGGAGACGTGTGACTGGCTCCTAGCTGAAGAGAAATACATCTCGGCTCGATATGGTGAAAAACGTGACCAAACAGAGACTGATGCTTGGGGAAAAGGAGACAAAGGCCCTCTCCTTGGCTAAAGCCCTGGAAGAAGCGCTTGAGGAGCATGCTGAATTGGAGAGGCTGAACAAGCAACTCAGAGCAGAGACTGAAAATCTCATGAGCTTAAAAGATGAGTTGGAGAAATCTAAGTGTGCTCTCAAACAGCAGGTGGAAGGTGAGAAACCTGAAGAGGAGAGTTCTCTGGAAGATGTCAAGAAGCCAGAGCCTGTTAAAAATGGGACTGGAGAGGGTGGCACTGTGGTGCTGGCTGTGGCAGAGAAGATGGAAGATGCTTCTGCTAAACCAGTTGATGGGGCTGATGTGGATGCCGAAGACCACAGACCCGTGGTAGCGTGTAGCCTAGGCCTGTAAGACGTCCCCTCTGCATACAAGACCTTCCAAATAGCCAGAAGGCTGCTGGGGAAGAAGTACGAGGAGGTGAACGATCAGTTTTCGGATCCGGGCTATTACAATGGGCTGTATCTCCTGACTCCTCCACAAAAGGAGAACAGTGTCTTGGGTGAGCCTCTGGAGAAAATGACAGAAGACAAGGAGTCTGCTGAAGACCCTGGTGCCCCCTGCCTCGATGAGAAAGAGGGGGAGGGGTTAACAGGGCAAGTGTATGGTGCCATGTCCGAGAAGGATGAGAAGGCGGTCAAAGAGACTGGAGACTTCAAGAAGACAAAGACTGAAAAAGTTAAGGCCGATGTGTTGGTTGACGTGAAGTCCCCAGGTTCTACAGAGACCAAAGTTAAGCCAAAGGGAGCCGCGGCCGAAGTGTAAAAAGCCGCTAAAGAAGCAGAGGTCTCTAAAACTGCCATAGTAGCTGGGGTAACTACTGTTGGAAAGAAGGAAGAAGTAACCCAGATGCACGTAAAAGAAGTGAGTAGGGGCAAGCATGCTCTGCTGAAGGAGCCCTGCAAAGCAAAGGAGAAAGTGTCGGGATATGACCATGACTGGGAACAGTTCAGGCAAGAGCTGCAGCAGTCCAAGAAAGGACGGGAGGCGCATGTACAGGAGCCAGAGGATCTAAAAAAAGAGAGAGATCAAAATATACAACAGCGCATCATCATCACTCGGGAAAGAGTAAGAAAATAGTATCTGGCCATGAGATGGGTACATGAGGCCTTTAGGCAGTTTCGGTTGGGCAAGATGTTGGTTTTGGTGATAAACCAAGCTCTGCTGGCATGGGTCTGGCAGAACAAAGGGAAGGTACGTGTCACCGAGGTTCCTGGCCTCAGTGAAATAAGAACCAGTAATTTTCTGTGTCAGCGGCAGCTAGTGCTCGCTGACACTGGGTTACTTAGTGTGGCTGTAAAGCCAATCTGGGCCGCTTCTTATTGGGAGCAGCCAAAGAGCAGGGTGGGTGGCTGTTCCCTACATCCAGGCCAGGTCTATACCCTCTCGCCAGCCTCCCGTGGTTATGCAGGTGTTGACAGGCTTGAACAAAGGGGGGGGGGGGAGGGGGATATGTGAGACAGTGACAGGTCTCATGCAGGTTGGAGGTAAGGAAGGGGTGGATAGTGCGGTCCACACCCCTGTTCCACCACAGGTGAGAGAAGCTGGAGGTAATCAGCCTGGCATAAGGCACCTCCCAGAGTGTCAGAAAGGGGGGAATGTGGTACCTGTGGCCAGAGGCCTGGAGGCTCTGTCAGTGTGGTCCAAGCCAGGAGGGCTGAGTGACCACGATTCCCCAAGAGACACTGGACTGAAGACAGTGGGCGTACTGTGCTCTGTACAGCAAGGAGGCTGTGGGACATTGGCTCGGAAAGCCGCACGTGTTCACAGGGTGTGAACAGGGACTTAGGTGAGTCAGGAAACTCTGTGTTAGTTAGAGCCTAGCCGGGCAAGTGTTTATTATTTTATGTGAATGTCACATGTGTTAGGTGAAGCTGCGACTTCATGATAACCTGTATTGGTTGGAGTGTGCACAATAAATGCACGATAATTACAGTACAGACCAAAAGTTTGGACACACCTTTTCATTCAAAGAGTTTTCTTTATTTTCAGGACTATGAAAATTGTAGATTCACACTGAAGGCATCAAAACTATGAATTAACACATGTGGAATTCTATACATAACAAAAAAGTGTAAAACAACTGAAAATATGTCATAATCTAGGTTCTTCAAAGTAGCCACCTTTTGCTTTGATTACTGCTTTGCACACTCTTGGCATTCTCTTGACTAGCTTTAAGAGGTAGTCACCTGAAATTGGTTTTTACTTCACAGGTGTGCCCTGTCAGGTTTAATAAGTGGGATTTCTTGCCTTATAAATGGGGTTGGGACCATCAGTTGCGTTGTGGAGAAGTCAGGTGGATACACAGCTGATAGTCCTACTGAATAGACTGTTAGAATTTGTATTATGGCAAGAAAAAAAGCAGCTAAGTAAAGAAAAACGAGTGGCCATCATTACTTTAAGAAATGAAGGTCAGTCAGTCCGAAAAATTGGGAAAACATTGAAAGTGTCCCCAGTGCAGTCACAAAAACCATCAAGCGCTACAAAGAAACTGGCTCGCATGCGGACCACCCCAGGAAAGGAAGACCAAGAGTCACCTCTGCTGCGGAGGATAAGTTCATCAGAGTCACCAGCCTCAGAAATCGCAGGTTAACAGCAGCTCAGAATAGAGACCAGGTCAATGCCACACAGAGTTCTAGCAGCAGACACCTCTCTAGAACAACTGTTAAGAGGAGACTGTGTGAATGAGGCCTTCATGGTAGAATATCTGCTAGGAAACCACTGCTAAGGACAGGCAACAAGCAGACGAGACTTGTTTGGGCTAAAGAACACAAGGAATGGACATTAGACCAGTGGAAATCTGTGCTTTGGTCTGATGAGTCCAAATTTGAGATCTTTGGTTCCAACCACCGTGTCTTTGTGCGACGCAGAAAAGGTGAACGGATGGCCTCTACATGCCTGGTTCCCACCGTGAAGCATGGAGGAGGAGGTGTGAGGGTGCTTTGCTGGTGACACTGTTGGGGATTTATTCAAAATTGAAGGCATACTGAACCAGCATGGCTACCACAGCATCTTGCAGCGGCATGCTATTCCATCCGGTTTGCGTTTAGTTGGACCATCATTTATTTTTCAACAGGACAATGACCCCAAACACACCTCCAGGCTGTGTAAGGGCTATTTGACCATGAAGGAGAGTGATGGGGTGCTGCGCCAGATGACCTGGCCTCAACAGTCACCGGACCTGAACCCAATCGAGATGGTTTGGGGTGAGCTGGACCGCAGAGTGAAGGCAGAAGGGCCAACAAGTGCTAAGCATCTCTGGGAACTCCTTCAAGACTGTTGGAAGACCATTTCAGGTGACTACCTCTTGAAGCTCATCAAGAGAATGCCAAGAGTGCAAGTGTGCAAAGCAGTAATCAAAGCAAAAGGTGGCTACTTTGAAGAACCTAGAATATACATTTTCAGTTGTTTCACGCTTTTTTGTTATGGTATATAATTCCACACGTGTTAATTCATAGTTTTGATGCCTTCAGTGTGAATCTACAATTTTCATAGTCATGAAAATAAAGAAAACTCTTTGAATGAGAAGGTGTCCAAACTTTTGGTCTGTACTGTGTGTGTGTGTGTGTGTGTGTGTGTGTGTGTGTATGTATACACTCACCTAAAGAATTATTAGGAACACCTGTTCTATTTCTCATTAATGCGATTATCTAGTCAACCAATCACATGGCAGTTGCTTCAATGCATGTATGGTTGTGCTCCTGGTCAAGACAATCTCCTAAACTCCAAACTGAATGTCAGAATGGGAAAGAAAGGTGATTTAAGCCATTTTTAGCGTGGCATGGTTGTTGGTGCCAGACGGGCCGCTCTGAGTATTTCACAATCTGCTCAGTTACTGGGATTTTCACGCACAACCATTTCTAGGGTTTACAAAGAATGGTGTGAAAAGGGAAAAACATCCAGTATGCGGCAGTCCTGTGGGCGAAAATGCCCTTGTTGATGCTAGAGGTTAGAGGAGAATGGGCCGACTGATTCAAGCTGATAGAAGAGCAACGTTGACTGAAATAACCACTTGTTACAACCAAAGTATGCAGCAAAGCATTTGTGAAGCCACAACACGCACAACCTTGAGGCGGGTGGGCTACAACAGCAGAAGACCCCACCGGGTACCACTCATCTCCACTACAAATAGGATAAAGAGGCTACAATTTGCACGAGCTCACCAAAATTGGACTTTTGAAGACTGAAAAAATGGTTTCTTGAACATGACAATGAGTTCACTGTACTAAAATGGCCCCCACAGTCACCAGATCTCAACCCAATAGAGCATCTTTGGGATGTGGTGGAACGGGAGCTTCGTGCCCTGGATGTGCATCCCTCAAATCTCCATCAACTGCAAGATGCTATCGTATTAATATGGGCCAACATTTCTAAAGAATGCTATCAGCACCTTGTTGAATCAATGCCACGTAGAATTAAGGCAGTTCTGAAGGCAAAAGGGGGTCCAACACCGTATTAGTATGGTGTTCCTAATAATTATTTGTGTGTGTGTGTGTGTGTGTGTGTGTATATATATATATATATATATATACACACACAGTGTCAAGTCTAAAGATTTATACGTTCTCAAGATGAACCAGAGCATACTCTCCTACAAAACTGTAGTGCAAGCAGGGTGCCCTCCTAATAAACAGTAGTACCAGCAATACAGCTTCGCATTACATAGCCCCAGAGTCATGGGTATTATTTCTCCTTATAATTTCACCAGACATAAGGCCTATACGTCAATGTTCGACCTTTAAAACAAGCCTTGACAATAATATAGGATTATAGCTAAGCCAGTACCTCATCTGCAGATGCTGTTTTGGGCTGACTGCCCCTTATCAGTGCAGTCTCCCCAGATCCTGACAAAAGCCTCTTGCACAGTTAAGCCAGTTCTCTCTACTCTGCACTGATGAGTACATTTGAGGCACAGCTTCCTTTTTGGAAAGACTGCTAATTTATACCTTTTTCACAGAGGAGACTTGCATGGCCTATAAGACTCCTTACGCCTACTAGGCACTCTCAAAAAGGAAAAATAGTACCTCCCAGACCCTGATGAAGCCCTCTCACCCAGTTAAGCCAATTCTCTCTGCTCTGCACTTAGAGGTCAATCTCCTTGAAATGGCTGCAGAGGAGGTACTGGCTTAGCTATAATCATAAATTATTGATTTATAGGATAGCTACCCTATATCTGGTGGTACTAGATGTTCAACTTTCTTTTTATTTTGGAAAGACAGTTAATTTGCAAAGCCAAAGAGTTAAATAATATTCTGATTGCCACAAGGGGGAGCTTAGCCCACACAACTCATACCATTTATCTCAATGTGAACACTAGGGTGGAATTGATCAAGCTCTGCACTGAATTGTAGCTTAAAAAATTCACAAAATTGGGCTTTTTTTTTTTTTTTTTTTTTAGCTCAACAATTTTGTGACATTTTCCATTTTACTCCAGTTTTGGAAATTGGATGTGTTTAGCCTGCTAAGCTGATTTAAGCCAATAATTAAAATTGTCACAATCTTACTGTAGTAAAGAGGTGGCATAGAAAGTGGAGTAACATCTCAAGACAGAAGTATTAGACTTAGAAGCACCAAACTTATCAAACATTGTGTGACATTTGATACATTTTGCTTAAGTGGGTTAATTAAATATTACTTTTTTATAAATATATTCTCAAATACCTTTCATTATTTATAATGACTCGTTTGGTCTGCGGAGCAATCATCAGGGGAAACAAAATGGCCGCTGGCCTGATCATACATGAGGACAAGTTACTTTTACAACACTGAGCTGCCTCCTCCTTTCTACTTGTCAGGGATTATGATCCTGAATACAGACGATAAGAACTTTAGCTGAATCTCTGTGGGAATGGAGTTGATGAGGAGACGGGAGAGACTGTGGTAATGGAGACTGCATACAAGTGCTGCTGCTCATTAGCCACACCTCGCCCTCCTCTCATGTCTCCTCATCATTTCCATTCCCACAGAGATTCACCTGTATTCAGGATCATGATTCCTGACAAGCAGAGCAGAGAGGAAGACGAGGCAGCTCTTTTCCGCAGTGTGGTGAAGTAACTTGTCTTCCTGTGTGATTAGGACAGGTTTTGTGTGTAATGACCATTTTATTTCTCCTAATGATTGCTCCCTAGACAAAACAAGCCATTCTAAGTAATGAAAGGTATTTGAGAATATATTTATTATAAAATAATATTAAAGTATTTTCATTTTATTTTTATTTTTTTATTATTCCGGAAGGACCCCTTTTAAAGTAAGGAAATGCAGGCTCCTGTAATAAGAACCCTTCATCATGAATCTCCCCTTATGCATACAGATAGAGAAAACTTGCTCTGTTGCTGAATTTTGCCTTGCATAAAACTGGTCAGCTCTGTTGGGAGTCTCAGCAGAGGTCACTATTTTGGGACAGTAGGCTACTATTCATTACGAACCTCAATAGTGAGGGATGAAACGGATATCAAAATATTTTGTTCATAAATGTATTTCAGCTGGATAAAATATGTCTGTGACCAGTTTAACTGAATGTTCTTCGATAACTTTTTTTTCTTTAGAAAGAACATTTTCGGGACAAGTTTGTTGCAGATTTGCGAAAGGAGTTCGAAGGAAAAGGCCTCACGTTTTCAATAGGTAATTTTCTGAAGTGCTTTCAATCAGTCCCTGCGGTGAATAAGGGTATGGCCACGTGGTCAGGTTTCCTGATACAGTTTTAGAAGCAAAACCAGGGGTAGTCATATCTGTCCTTTTATACTTTCTTTACTTTTATGATTCACTCCTGATTTTGCCTTCCAAAACTGCAACGGCAAACCTGACCGCGTGGTCATACCTGAATTGAGCAGAATTCATGTCCTCTCACTGTAAAGGGTAAATTTTACATTTTGTCAACCTTACTAAAACCAGTTGTTTCTGATCAATAGGTGGTCAGATCAGCTTTGATGTGTTTCCCAATGGCTGGGACAAGACATACTGCCTAGGAATTCTTGAAAAGGAGGCATTCTCCAAAATCTACTTCTTTGGCGATAAGACCATGCCAGTGAGTATTTATTATAGACTTCATATGGTGTAAATTGAGTAATGGCATGCATATCACTGTCTACCTTTATCCATTTCCCCTCAGTCTACAGTTAAATTAGAAATAAGTAGTTGTAGTTCTACGCTGAAGGCAGAGGAAAATAAAATGCAAGTAGTAAACCTTACCCCTTGGCACTTTATTGGCAAATTCACATCACTGTTTAGCTTTCTGTTCTCCTGATCCGTGAGAAGAACAGAAAAACAAAAAATTGCATTTTGTGCATTAATTATGATCAGTTTGTGTCCCTTCCGTCAGAGATCAGTTATTTTTGACAGGAGAAAAAGTCCTGCATGCGAACTTTTTCTGCTGTCAAAAATAACTTCTCCGGAAGTGACAGACTGATGCTCCAAAAAATCTGTTATTTTTTAGTGCAAACTCATGCTCAAAATAAGGATCAATTTATTTTTTATTACTGTTCTTACTGCTCTCTCCCTGTGTAAACGTACATGGCCCAAGGGTGAGGGTAACTTGAATGTTTGTTCATGTTATCAATCCCTCTTCCCCTGATCAGTTAGAGATCATAATTTTAATTTTTTTAACTTTATTTGTAGCCCCCCTAGAGGACTTGTAATCATTAAATTCCTTATGCCAAAGACTGAAATAAAATACTACTGCATTAATGCTATGTTTTATTAAGTCTCCTTCTCCAGTTTATGCTGCCTTCACATAGGGCAGCATAAAACTGGTGGCTAATGCCTTTTAATACATAGATGTTGGTTTCATATTTATTGTATGAACTTTATTTTAACTAATGCTACTCCTAATCCCCTTTCACGCGAGCAAATATTCCGCGCGAGTGCAATGCGTGATGCAATTGCATTGTGCCCGCATAGCATCTGGACCCATTCATTTCAATGGGGCTGTGTACATGTGCAGTGGTTTTCACGCATCACTTGTACGTTGTGTGAAAATCACCGCATGTTCTATATTCAGCAATTTATAATGCAACGCTGGCCCCATAGAAATGAATGGAGCTGCATGAAAATCGCATCCGCAAGCAAGTGCGGATGCAATGAGTTTTTCACGGATAGTTGCTAAGAGATGTTGTTTGTAAACATTCAGTTTGAACGCGATCGCAAACAAAACTGAATGGACTTCCTTGCGAAATCACGCAGTTTTCACTGAACGCATCCGGACACGCTCGTCTGCAAGGGGCCTAAATAGGTCTCCAATTTCCTTCTCTACAGCCACTTGCTCCTAATTATATCATATTCACATTAAAATTAAGAGTTATAATTGCTAAACATTTCCAGCAATTATATCTCTCTGGAACCTTGAATCATTTATGACTTGTGGTAGTACTTAACGCCTTTTCTCTGGCTTTTCTTCTCAGGGCGGTAATGACTATGAAATCTACACAGACCCAAGAACAATTGGCCATTCTGTGACATCGCCTGAAGACACACAGAGGATTTGTACAGAGTTATTCTTGCAGTAAACAATTCTACTTGAATGGATTTCAGCAGAGGTGTGGCAATACTGGAGTAATGTAATAGGAGTTCTGATTGGAAATTGACTTTTTAGTAGTTTCATATCAATGGTGAAGGAGTCAATATTATCTAGTAATTATGACCAATCTATTTATTTTAATGATTGATTACTGCAAGGTTGCTCTCATTTCGTTTTTTATTTTTTTTCCTTCAAGCCAGTTATCTAAATAAGTGATTAGAAACTGGTATTTTTCAACTGCCTTATTGCTAATGAACTGAGTCTCTGATGGTACCAAACATCACCCATATGAGGTACTGACCCCATGTTCTCTCATGTAAATATATTTGAATTGACCACTAGGATAGAATTGTGTAGAGGGGCCTCACTTAAATACATCTTCCCCAAAAGAGAGAAACATTTTCCAATTCTTAGTCTGAATGCTATAACAGTAGCAGTTTATGGTCTGTTCAGTTCTGGTGAAGATATGAGGATGTAGACTTTGATATGTATGAACCCTGCACATGTTTGGACTTTTGGGAGGTATTTCCATCTCGCTGTCTACTTGGGTTAAACGTTTAGCCACAAACATTAATTTTTAAGCATTTTTTTTTAAGAACATTATGCTTTGATGCAAAATGCCATTAAGTTGCCTATGAGAGTAAAGTGGCAGGTGTCTACTTAAAAAAAATATATATATACGGGTATCATGGTGTAATGTAGTATTTTACTCTATAGTTCAAATTTATTGTTTATCAAAAGTGTAAAAACTGTCTTCATACCAAAAAGGTTGCAAGCTTACTCTCTTTTGTACTCAAACTTGACCTCAGCACACATATTACCTATGGAAAGTTACCGTTTTAAACATGCATATATTCAACTTCACGTCACAGTTTTAGTTTTCCATTCTTCCGATCCATCAGAAGAACAGAAAATAAATAATATGGCTCTTGGATTTTAAATGGGGTTTTCAGAGACTTTAGTAATATAGTACATAAGGCCGAAAAAAAAAAGTTCGGCCTGTTATCCTGCAAGTTGATCCAGAGGAAGGCAAAACAAACAACCCCTGTGAGGTAGAAGCCAATTTTCCCCACTCTAGGGGAATAAAAAATTCCTTCCCAACTCCAATTAGAATAACTCCCTGGATCAACAACCCCTCTCTAGTAGCTATAACCTGTAATATTATTACACTCCAGAAATACATCCAGGCCCCTCTTGAATTCCTTTATTGTACTCACCATCACCACCTCCTCAGGCAGAGAGTTCCATAGTCTCACTGCTCTTACCGTAAAGAGTCCTCTTCTATGTTTGTGTACAAACCTTCGTTCCCCCAGACGCAGAGGATGTCCCCTCGTCACAGTCAAAGTCCTGGGGATAAATAGATGATGGGAGAGATCTCTGTACTGACCCCTGATATATTTATACATAGTAATTAGATCTCCCCTCTTTTTTCTAAAGTGAATAACCCTAATTTTGATAATCCTTCAGGGTATTGTATTTGCCCTCCTCTGGACCCTCTCCAGCTCTGCTATGTCTGCCTTGTTTACAGGAGCCCAGAACTGTACACAGTACTCCATGTGTGGTCTGACTGGTGATTTGTAAAGTGGTAGGACTATCCTTGGGATAGGTTATCAGTATCTGATCGGTGGGGGTCTGACACATGAGACCTCTGACAATCAGCTGTTTGAGAAGGCACCGCAGCGCTGTGGCCTTCTCTGGCTTTCCCTAGGCCAGTGATGCCACATTCATCAGTCACATGGCCTAGGCGCAGCTCAGCCCCAGTAAATGGGTCTGAATGTGATACAAAGTACTGCCGCTATCCAATGTACAGTCGTGCTTGGGGAGCGCTGGTGCCTTCTTAAACAGCTGATCGGTGGATGTCCCAGGTTTCAGATCCTCATGGATCAGATAATGATAGTCACCTAAATCACCTTTTTTTTTTTTAGCCATTTCCATCTGAGATCTGTTATTTTAGACAGGACTTGTGTAAGACTTTTTTTTTTCTGTCTAAAATAACGGATTTCAGATGGAAATGCAAAATGTACATAGCTGAGCGTAATGGATACTTAAATTTCAGGATCTGTTTATTTTTCTGTTTCTTCTGACAGAGCAGAAGAATGGAAAACTAAACTGTGATGTGAACCTGGTGCACTATATGGTTGAAAGTATAAGGACACGCCTATTAATCATTGAATTCAGGGGTTTTTATTCAGTCCCATGTGTAGAAAATCCAGCACCTAGCCATGCAGTTTGCTTTACAAGTGAGAGTCCTTCTAAAGAGCTCACTGGATTCAAGCATGGTCCTGTAATAGGATGCCACCATCGGAACAAGACAGTTCATGTAATTTCTACCCTCCTAGATATTCCACCATCAGCTGAGTGGTATTACATAGTGGAAGAGTTTAGGAACCACAGCAACCCAGTCATGGATCCAGAGTGCAGTTCGGAGGCACATAGGGGGAGATTTATAAAGACCAGTATTTTCTATGTTGGTCTTTATCTCCCCTGTGCTGCCTAAAGATGCTCCTAATGGATACTGACGTGCAGGCTCTGAGCTGCCATCTCTCTTTGTCTTTATTTAGACCAGAGAACCAGTGTAAATGAAGATAAATGGGCCAGGTCCACACATTTTTGTCACAATAGTGTTTAAAATGTCACCAACACAGTATTTGCATATTTTTCACCAGAGAACTTGCGAAGGGACAGAATAAATCTCCCACATACTGCATAAAAGGTGCCAATGCTCTGCCGACTCAATGCTAGAGGAGGTTTGAAACTGTGCGCCAGGATGAATGGGATGTGATTGGTGTACCAGTACTTTTGTCCATATAGTGTACACATCTGTTTTTCTTAATTCGTGTCCCGTCTACTTTTAGTGAAGTCGCATTGAGCATGCTCACTGCTCCACTTCATATAGGACAGTTACAGATCCATTCAAGCAGGGACAGCGGATAACTTGTTGGTACAGGAATACCCCTTTAGAAATGTATATAACATGCTGTCATAAGAAGGTACTTTTGTAGACACCAAAGGGGTTGTCTGTAGCCAAAGGCAAACCATTGTTTCTAATGTCTCAAACAGCCCCAGTTGTCTATGGGCCGTGTCCCATACTGTAGCGTTACCAGACACCCACCAGGGTCTACAGCGGTGGGCTCTGAATAAATACAATCATGTATTTCTAACCTCACACAAATACTTTGTCACCTCTTGACTGGCCCTGAGTTCCAGCCTGTATTACTACATGCGGTAATGTACATTCAGACACGGTATTGTAATCTGATGTACTAGAAACGGTTTAATGAAAGCTATATTGTTAGGATTGGGTCTGCAGCCAGAGGAACCAGCAAAACTGGATTACAATAAAATAGTTATATTGTAGTGATGCCCAAGTTAAGTAATGTATTTACAAGGTCATGCAACATAATATGTAGAGTATGTCTGTAAAAACAATAAAATGGTGTTCAAAAAGGTAGGCACATCTTAAAGGCCCCTTTACACGGGCTGATTTGTATGAATTCGTGTTCCTGATAATTTGCCCATCGAAAGGTGTCACTGATCACCCAATAAACGAGCGAATTCTACTTCACTGTGGGAAAGCTTTGTTGGCGAGCACACCAAAATCATTGTGTCTGGTCAGCAGCTTGTTCTGTGCAAACTGTTTTCTGCTGTTCAGAAACAATGAATCTGTAAGGATACTTTCACAATTTGCGTTTTTTGCAGATCAGTCATGGATAAACTCATGAACAGATCTGGTTGTATTATGTCTTCTATAGCCATGCCTGATTCGTCATGAACACCACTGAAAGTCAATGGGGGACGGATTTGTTTTCTATTGCGTCAGAGAAAACAGATCTGTCCCCATAGACTTACATTGTGTGTCAGGACGGGTCCGTTATGCGCCACACCACATCGTAGACAGAAAAACGCTTCTTGCAGCGTTATTCTGTCCGTGATGGGAACGGAATGCATTTTGGAGCACTCCGTTCCCTTCAGTTTAGATTTGTCCCCATTAACAATTAATGGGGACAAAACTGAAGCGTTTTCTTCCGCTATTGAGATCCTATGACGTATCTCAATAGTGGAAAGGAAACCGCTCATGTGAAAGTAGCCTAAGGGGCTAGCAGGCATAGTTATGATCACTCATAGCCATCGCTGCATGTAAATGCAGCTCTCACCTTCTCCTAACAAGCAGGCAATTATCAGAAATGAACAGCTTGTTCCCAATAATTGACTTTAAAGTCAGCCCATGTAAAGGGGCCTGAAATGTTACATTTTTTTTTAAACAGAGGTCAAATAGTGTGAATAAAATATTCTTAAACTATTACCTTTTCATTTTACAGATGTTTAATTTTTAGCAATGTCACTGTAATGAATATTTTCTTGATTCCTCATGAAATTAAAATACAAGTTGGTTAAAAAATATGTTTAGACTATAGTTTTGTGGGGTCCAGTTAGAGAGCGATATTTACACACACACATACATATTAGGGTAATATGCCTATAGGGGAAATAAAGTCCCAAGAAAAGTTCAGCTCAGCAATGTTGCGTCACCCAGACTGCTAGGTGCACAGAAAAGCCAGAGCGGAGCAGGTGAACATGCACGATAATGCGATCCAGCGCTCTAGCTTCAGGTGTTATTAGCACAAAACCACAGGGGAAGTAGCCAAGCTCTGTACTCTGCATCTCCAGCAGTCCCATAGCGATGAATGGAGCATTGAGCATGAGCTCTGCCGCTCCGTTCATCTATATGGGACTGCTGGAGAGATAGAGAACAGCACTTGGCTATTTCCACTGAGTATGGGACTCCTATTCTCATGATCAGTGGGGCTCCAATGGTAGGACCCCCCCACCAATCTATTAGTTATCCCCTTTCCTTTCAGTAGTCAATCGTTTGCGCATAGAGTAGTATATTAGTCTGAGAATCATACAAGGTTCTCTCTGTGGCATATTGTATTCATGTAAAAAGAAAAAGTAAATTTTTCTGCTCACTGTGCTGGCACGTGTCTCACCTCTTGTATTGCAACCATCTTGGTGTCCTGTAAAACACTGCCACAGGTAAAGCTTTACCAAATAGAAGAGGAAAATTCTCATGGCATACTAAAGATTCCCCTTGAGTGCCTGGGTAAGAACCATTGCAACTAGGTTTGAAACATGTCAGTGAGAAGACCAGGGCTCTGTGTCATGTAACCGTTAATAGATTTCTCAATAAATGATGGTTTTATACTAAATATATTCCCCTGGAGATTCTTCCTTTTATATTGTATTCATGACCACAAAATGTGAATATACCATAACAGTTTTACCACAAATTATGCAAAACAGGGCTACAAACTGATGTGACCACAAGGTGTGAATACACCCATGGACTATGTTGACTTAGCTTAAAGAAGCAAAAAACAAAAGAAAAACATTTTTATTCTCTGAACGGTTAGAAAGGTACATGATGTAGTGAAGGTAATCTTACCAGTAACTGTATTTGTGAGTTATAACCTCCCTTCTGATACTCAGCCGTGTCATGTGACCAACGCTCTGACCGTCCAAATAACACAGGTTCTTGTATGTGGACAGGAAGCCAGTCTGTGGTGGAGATTCTTGCACTATGAGAACCAGGACAACTTTACCAATATATTAGAACTAACTATACTGCAATCACTTTATACAGGGCTTTCTATATAACTGATTTAGAGTTGATTGAATTAATAAATGTACCGGTATATTTTAAATCAATGGCGTGTCAGTGTATAGACTATATGGATTTTATTCCTCATCTTTATACAGGGCATTTGTCATAATGTCCAACTGATAAATTAGGCAATGAAAGGCTCGCTGAATTGCAGTAACTGCATGCACATAAGCACCGGGAGCAAGAAAGAATGCTATATGTTTATCTGATGGAGGCTTGCTAGAAAAAATAAATAAAAATTATTTAACCTAAAAAGGTTACCCAGCACTACACATTGCTCATCTGTGCTGGCCATCACCTGGGGAAACACTGTAGTGGATTATTAGACACAAGAATGCGTTTGCAAGTCTCACTCTGTTACTGAACATTGAGTGTAAGATAAAACTATTAACATCCCAGTTCAGACATTTTAACTAAAAAAAAAACCTCCAAATCATTATATTTATAGACCTTTCTTAGGCTACTTTCACACTCGTGTTTTGTGCGGATCCGTTCAGATAATACAACAGTCTGCATCCGTTCAGAACGGATCCGTTTGTATTATCTTTAACATAGCTAAGATGGATGAGTCATGAACTCCATTGAAATTCAATGGAGGACGGATCTGTTTTCTATTGTGCCAGATTGAGTCATAGAAAACGTTTGGCTCAGTTTCGTCAGACGGACACAAAAATGCTGCAAGCAGTGTTTTGGTGTCCGCCTCCAAAGCGGAACGGAGGCAAACTGATGCATTCTGAGCGCATCCTTTTCCTTTCAGAATGCATTAGCGCAAAATTGATCTGTTTCGGACCGCTTGCGAGAGCCCTAAATGGATCTCACAAACGGAAAGCCAAAACACTAGTGTTAAAGTAGACTTACAGAAAATGTAATTTATTGAAGACAAAACATTGTCAGTTAGGCTGTGTTCACACTACAGTTATGGTTTCCATTCCAAATTGAAACAGTAATGCAGTTGGGGGGCCTAGCAAACCCCACTGACTGATAATCAGGTTCAGTTTCATCATGGTGTCTGTCATTTTCATGATGGAACTGCTGATGAAGCCTTAGGCTGGGGTCATGTGACTGATTAGCTGCGGATTTACGAGCGGCAAATCTGCAGCGTTGTACAGTAACAGTACCATTCAGAAGAGAACTTCTGAATTCTCATCCACTTGCTGCGTAAAAAAGAACCTGCAGAAAACCTTTGGTATTGTGGATTTTAAATCTGCAGCATGTCAGATTTCTCTTGCGGGTTTCACCCTTTCCAATGAAGAGTGAAATCTGCTGAATTTTTCCACCATAAAACCTGCAGCGGATTCTTCTGTTGGATTTTCCATCACTTACGGTAAGTCCCTGGCCTTAGATATTACTATATCAGGCCACTTTCAGATTTGTGCATTTTGGTCAGTATTTAGCAATAATGGGTGGAGGCCAATACCAGGAGTGGGTCTAGAACACAGAAGAGGTGCAAATCTTTCCATTATCTGTAGCTTACAAATACTAATGCAAAATATTGACCTGACTAAAGCTGTGTGAAATTGGCCTGATGACTAAAGCTACTTTCAGCAATTAAAAAGCTGCAAGACAGTCTGTTAAACGGTCTCCTTCAATTGTATGGGGTCTGCCTGTCCGTAAAAATGGACAAAACTGTACATTTCATATTTTTTTAACAGCAGATACAGTTAGGTCTATATATATTGGACAGAGACAACATTTTTCAAATTTTTGTTCTGTACATTACACACTGTAAGTCAATGGGCGCAGATCAGTTTTTTTCGTGTCCGAAAAAAATTGATATAGCTTCTTCAGTTTCCCAGGCCGCACACAGAAACGCTGCTTGCAGCGATTTTGTATCCGGCATAGGAACGCAACAAACCGGAACAGAATGCATTCTGGCACCCTCCATTCCTGTTTGTTCAGTTTTGTCCCCATTGACAATGAATGAGGACAAAACTGAAGCATTGTGCTGTGGTTTTGAGATCCTGTGCCGGATCCCATAACCAGACCGCACAATGCAAGTGTGAAAGTAGCCTTAAATGGTTGTGTGATGGCTGTTTTTTTTTTCACAGTCATGGGAATGTAGCCTAAAGTCTGCAACAGAATACCACACGGTGCGAGGGAGAAACATTTGAACCAGACTAGTTTTGGGAGAAATTAACTATGTGGATTGAATCTGATGGGTAATTTCTGATATCCCAGGAGGGCGCGGATTACAACCCCGAGACCAATTTATTAATTCTGGACAATAGACATCTATGGGAAATAAGGCAACGATAAAACGTAGAATCCAATGCATCCACGGTGGGAAGATTTATAAGTGATAGTGATAAGCCGTAGTAAAGAATGTTTTCAGACAACAGTAAAATAAAAAAACAAACAGAACAACTCGATGCTGACTATATGGATCTAAGAAGTGATGATGTGTCCAGACCACGTCTCGTGCTTTGTTCCCGGAGTTAAATGAGTTATCACAACTTCCACAGCTTGTTTCTTCTCATGTTTCGGAGGAATGGTGCAAATTCTGTAAGTGACTTCATCACCTTCTACAGGGACATATTCTCCTTCAATACTGTGAAGGCAAAAAAAGAACTTTTTGTTTTGTTTTTAAGGGAATCTGTCACCAGGAATTTCACTATTGAACCAGCACAAGGCCTTGTAGGACTAGTTCAGCTGACTGTAATGATACCTTTTAACTTAGTGACCGATTGCTTCATTCTGGACCTATGAAACTGGCTGACCTGTTACATGTGTGCTTGACAGCTTAAGATATCTGTGTTGGTCCCATGTTCATATGTGTCCACATGGCTGAGAAAAATGATGTTTTATTATATGCAAATGAGCCTCTAGGAGCAACGGGGGCGTTACCAGTATACATAGGAGTGATCACTTTTACACTGCCTGATCCTGTGAGAGTCAAAAGTTTAAAGGACACGGCAGTTGCAGAGAGAGCAGAGCCTCTAGGTGTAACCGCAACACCCCCATTGCTCCTAGAGGCTCATTTTCATATATTAAAACTTTTCTCAGCAATGCGGGCACATATGAACATAGGACCAACACAGAAGCCTTCAGCTGCCAAGCGCACATGTAACAGGTCAGACAGTTTCATTGGTACAAATCTGCTGACAGATGCCCTTTAAGTGCAACCTTGCTCCTCCAACTTCTCTTTTGATTGACAGGGCCAGATGAGAAGACTATGCATAAACCTGCCAAAATACCCCTTCTATGGAGTGACTACTATACATTACATGCATTCAAACTATTAAAAGAAAGCAAATTTGTAAAGAGAGCTATTAACCTTTTCCTAGAGCACTGCATGGCCTATAAGACTAAGTAGGCACTCTCCATAAGGAGAGATAGTACCCTCAGTTTTTTAGTGATCACATTATATATGTGATGATCATTTAAAACGGAGTAGGCAAAAATATATAAATTCATTGATGGGTGAGGGGGATCTGCAGGGTCTTCACCACGGTTAATAAATGCCGGTATGGTTAGGTTCCACGACTAGTAACACTGGCACACCTACCCATTGGTTTAATGTCTGGTATTGCATCTCAGCTTCACTGCAGTGAATAGGGCTGAGCATAATACCACACAACCTGTGCACAGGCATGGCACTGTTTTTATTTTTTGTTATTTTTTTTGACATCTCCACAAAAAAAATAAAATAATGAGCTGAAGGCACGGAATGTTATTAAAAAAAATGAGTAATACCTGCTCTCTGCAGCGACGACTCACTATTACTTCAAGTGACGACTGAGGCCAGTGATGGGCAGTCACATGGAGTCGCTGAGCAGTTCATAGTTGGGTGCACCACAAGTTGCGCTGTAAGTGCAGGAGATTGTGCAGGTCAGTGCTGCATCTTCTTTTGATTTTTATAACATTCCTGGTCTTCTGCTCATTTTTTCTTGTGGTCTCAGAAATCCCTTCTTCAGCACAGAATTGCTTTTTGGCCAATTCTAATAACTTGGAATAAAAGTTATATCTTAAATAAACGCCTGCCAAGGATTGCCATTTCACCCACTGGTCTACTTCTGAGTGCACTTTGTCTAGTCAGCGATAATAGATAAGACTTGGTTATTGATTCTGTAGATGCACATCATTCTGCATATACACTACAGTTTACCACATGAATGTATTGTGAAAAAAAAAACTCCAACCACATAAAAAAATACAACTGAGAAATGATGACAATTACCATAAAACAAGTGGAGGTTTATGACCCTATAAATAATTCATGTGGATCCATTGTTAGACTGATATAATGGCCTTTTGCTTCCCCGGCCCTGCAGGATTTAAAGTGGAGCTATCAATCTTAAAATAGTCAGCAAGGCCAAAGCCAATAATGAATGGTAATGCAATAACTGGCACTGAAGTGGAACAAGCTTTAAAAATCTAATTTCCCATGATGCTTTTAGAAGATGAAAGATAAAGCATAGGGGTGTCAAGTGCAACGCTCTGTATTCTGTACATGCCCCTGAATGTGCTCAGATGATCCATGGCCAGGTTTTCTTATGGAGGACAGACAGTTATTACACTTACTCAGAAATGTGTACAAAGAGATCCGGCCCGCCATCTTCAGGTATTAAGAAGCCATGTCCTTTAGAACGGGAGAAGGATTTGCATACTCCTTTGTACAACGGTCCTTCAGAAGCGCGTGCAGTTCTGTGGGAAAAAAGAGAATTTAGGATGACCGCAGAATTAAATTTTCCAGGTACAGCTAAAAGTGATGGAAATCTCAATGAATGATGTCTATCAGCTGCCACCTGGATCCATCGTACAACATGTCAGATGTACATGACGCCTCAAAAACATTGCTCCATCATGTCCGATAGGTGCGGGACCTGCCTCTGACACTCACTCCAGTCTCAAGAATGTGGTCTGGGATCTGCCTGGACAGGTGGGCTATGCATGCCCTCCATTTACTTCAATAGCCCATCCAAAAATAACAGCCTTAGGCTCCATTCACACGCAAACACACGGATTCCGGCTATGTGCATCCTGCATCTTCCCTTTCAGCAGGTCCTGCACTATGTAATAAATCCCTATTCTTGCCCACAATACAGACATGAATAGGACAGGTTGTATTTCTTTTTCAGGGCCACAGAATGGACATACAGATGTGGGCAGCACACACTGTTTTGTGGCCTTGTTGAAATCAACGGGTGCGGATCAGATGTGGACGAAAATATGGTAGTGTAAATGGACCCTAAGGGAGCTCACCTATTTTCTAAAATACTAGTGGCTGAAAAAAAAGACGCTACAGAGCGCTATAACCCCTTTGTCACCACTATAAGGGTCCATTCACACGTCCGTAGTGTATTGCAGATCTGCAATACACAGGGCCGGCACCCCTATAGAAATGCCTATTCTTTTCCACTATTGTGGACCAGAATAGGACATGTTCTATTTTTTTCGGGAGCCGCGGACCGGAAATGCGGATGTGGACAGCACAATGTGTGCCGTCTGCATTCTTTCCATCCCCATTGAGAATGAATGGGTCTGCACCTCTTCTGCAGAATTGCGGAATTAATCCGGACCCATTCTACGGACGTGTGAACAGACCCCAAGTCTCACAAAGGTCCATTGAAAAGAACTGCAGCGTATTGTTTTTTACAGGGTTGTGAATGGAGCCAAAGGGGTTTCTTTCAAATTGGAAACCAGTGGTCGAATATTCAGCGGGGCTCACTGCCTAGTAATAACCTCCCCTAGTGCAGGCAGCCACTATGGGCCAGATTTATCATTAGATCAAGTCAGAATAATGGAGTGAAAAAGTCACAAATTTTTGCGCAATCGCTTAAACTGCGCAAAAATGTGCGACTTTTATTGGCTCTGCACTATGCTCGCCAGTTTTCTGAAAGTGGGCGTGTTTTCTTATGTAAATGAATCTCTAGACAGATTTACTATTGCGACTATTAAAAAAGTCGCAAAAAATGAGCAATTTCACTCCAGTGAGGACCATGCTTATCTTATGCGACTTTTTAATAGAACATGCGACTTTTTCGTAAAAACGTGCGACTTTTGTAAAGCTGCTTACTGACGGATAATCTGCTACCGTCAAACCACATTTATTACAGTCTTAAAGGGCCGATCATAAATCTGACTTTAGCCATATGTATGTGAAAGTGGAGTGAGCTGTCAGAGTCATGAGAAATCTGGCCCCATGACTACACAAGGCGTTTAGGGCTCCGGATCAGATGCATGGAACTGCCATTTCTGTGCTTTAACACTTTTATTTTTTTATTATAAAACAGCATTGTGACCATGACAAAATCAGCAGCACTGCGCTTTTCCTTTCTTTCTGGGGGCTGCAAAAGAATCTGTTGGGTCCTATACATCTGCGTCCACAGCAGAGAGGTTAACCATTTAGTTACAAAAGCTGGGAAATAATCACCCTACAGACAGGAGCTCCGAAGTAGCCAAAGTAACTCAGGAAAGATATCGCAGAAGCAGGGCTGTGGAGTCGGAGTTGAGGAGTCCGAGTCAGAGGAAATTTGGGGTACCTGGAGTCGGAGTTGGCAAAAATGAACCGATTCCGACTCCTACTAAATTTAAATTGGAATAAAAAAATTTTTTTTAGAAAAATGTCCCAATTCACAAAGAGTTATAATTAAAGGGAATCTGTCACCTGCTTTTAGCATTTTAAGCTTTCATCATTGCCATGTTCAATAAAGTACCTTATTTCCTAGTGGTCTTCTTACTTTATTTTGTTTTGTCATTTTGATTAAAAATATATTTTTCTGATATGCTAATGAAGCTCCAAGGTGCCCAGGGGGGGGCGTTTATTTTCCTCTCTGGAGCCCAGTGACGCCCCCCTGCAGTGCCCAGTCCGCCTTTATTTAAAGCCCAAGAACGCCTCCTGATCCTGAAATAACCTCCCACAGCTCCGGCAAACGGCTCCGCCCCCTCGCCACGTCATCTTCTACTTTCAAGAAATGCCCTGTTCTTCCTGTCGGCCACCAGAAATCTTGCGCAGGCGCGGTACCGCCTGCATGATCATCAAGCTCCTGAGGCAACAGTGCTCAGATTATGTCATTGGGCTCGGCGCATGCCCAATGAGACTTTTGAGGCTGTTGACCTCAGGAGCTTGATTATCGCAAAGGCGGTACTGCGCCTGCGCGAGATTTCTGGCGACCGACAGGAAGAAGAACAGGGCATTTATTGAAGAATTTATAGAAGATGACGTGGCGATGGGGCGGAACCGTTTGCCAGGGCTGTGGGAGGTTATTTCAGGATCAGGAGGCGTTCTTGGGCTTCAAATTAAAGCGGGCTGGGCACTGCAGGGGGGCGTCACTGGGCTCCAGAGGGGGGGGGGGGGGGAAATGCCCCTCTGGGCACCTTGGAGCTTCATTAGCAATGTTTTTCCAGGTGAAAGGTCCTCTTTAAGGAGCGGCAATACTTATATTTTCCATTGTGTTGTGTTCCGCTGTTACAGGGAACGCAATTCCCATGGTTAACCTAGCCTCTCACTGATAACTGATTAAGTAAATGTTTTTTGCAGGACTAGAGAGACTTGTATAAGTGAAGGGAATGGATAGTCAATAGTTCAAGACAGAAGCTGTAAACCATTTGAAAAACTGCTGTCATTCAGCTAATGCTATAAATACTTGTAAATTCAGATTGTTAGCTTAAACTTTAACCACTTCAACCCCCCTAGCTTAAACACCCTTAATGACCAGACCACTTTTTACAATTCTGCACTACACTACTTTCATCATTTATTGCTCGGTCATACAACTTACCACCCAAATGAATTTTACCTCCTTTTCTTCACACTATAATAGAGCTTTCATTTGGTGGTATTTACTTTTTTTGTTATTAATCAAAATTTTATGAAATTTTTTGAAAAGAAATGACATTTTTCACTTTCAGTTGTAACATTTTTCTAAAAAAAAACGACATCTATATATAAATTTTTCTCTAAATTTATTGTTCTACATGTCTTTGATTTAAAAAAAACATGGCAAAGTTGAAAGCTTAAAATGCTAAAAGCAGGTGACAGATTCCCTTTAAAAACTTCTCTACTGTAAGAATAAAGCATAATGCATGCAGTGCGTCACGTTACCGCAAAAAAAAAAAAAAAAAATGGTTTGGGTAAAAGTTATAGCGTTTACAAACTATGGTACAAAAATATGAATTTCCGCTTTTTGAAGCAGCTCTGACTTTCTGAGCATCTGTCATGTTTCCTGAGGTTCTACAATGCCCAGACAGTAGAAAACCCCCACAAATAACCCCATTTCGGAAAGTAGACACCCTAAGGTATTCGCTGATTGGCATAGTGAGTTCATAGAACTTTTTATTTTTTGTCACAAGTTAGCGGAAAATGATGAATTTTTATTTTTTATTTTTTTTCCTTACAAAAAGTCTCATATTCCACTAACTTGTGACAAAAAATAAAAAACTTCCATGAACTCACTATGCCCATCATGAAATACCTTGGGGCGTCTTCTTTCCAAAATGGGGTCACTTGTGGGGTAGTTATACTGCCCTGGCATTTTAGGGGCCCAAATGCGTGCAAAGTAGTTTGAAATCAAAATCTGTAAAAAAACGGCCTGTGAAATCCTAAAGGTGCTCTTTGGAATGTGGGCCCCTTTGCCCACCTAGGCTGCAAAAAAGTGTCACACATGTGGTATCGCCGAACTCAGGAGAAGTTGGGGAATGTGTTCTGGGGTGTCATTTTACATATACCTATGCTGGGTGAGAGAAATATCTCGGCAAAAGACAACTTTTCCAATTTTTTTATACAAAGTTGGCATTTGACCAAGATATTTATCTCACCCAGCATGGGTATATGTAAAATGACACCCCAAAACACATTGCCGCTGGCAGGCTGCAGATCCACTCGCTTACCTTCCGATCCTGTGAACGTGCACGCCTGTGTGCGTGCGTTCACAGGAAATTTCACGTCTCGCGAGATGACGCACAGATGAGTCTAGGAGGAATTAATCGACCGCCGCCAGGACGCATCCGTGCGTTAGGCGGTCGGGGAGCAGTTAAACATGACTATGGGATTCTACTAGGGAAATCATGTTTTAAAATAAATGCCCCTTCCCCTGCCCCTTCCTGGATCCTCCCACTGCCCTATCTTCAGCAGAAGATCAGCACACAAAGGAGAAGGCAGCAGCTTCTGCCCAACTAGCTAGCTCTGCTTAGAAGAACTTGGTGGAACAGCTGTATGTTGCCTTTCTTTCCTTCAAGGAATGTATAAAATACATTTGCATATTAAATACAGATGCGTTGGAAGAACCAAAAACGGCGGAGTCGGAGCATTTATCTACCGACTCCACAGCCCCGCGCTGGGGGGGGGGGGGATCTTTGGATGGCACCGTTTAGGGGAGGGGGATCTGTGGAGGCACCGTTTAGGGGAGGGGATCTGTGGCGGCACCGTTTAGGGGAGGGGGGGGATCTGTGGATGGCACAGTTTAGGGGAGAGGGGGGGAGGATCTGTGAATGGCACCGTTTAGGGGAGGGGGGGGGGATCTGTGGATGGCACCGTTTAGGGAAGGGGGGGGGGATCTGTGGATGGCACCGTTTAGGGGAGGGGGGGGATCTGTGGATGGCACCGTTTAGGGGAGGGGGGGGGATCTGTGGATGGCACCGTTTAGGGGAGGGGGATCTGTGGATGGCACCGTTTAAGGGGGGGGGGATCTGTGGATGGCACCGTTTAGGGGAGGGGGATCTGTGGATGGCACCGTTTAGGGGAGGGACTCAGCTCCCTGCTGTTGTGTGTACTATGCACAGGGCAGCAGGGAGAGTGTGAGGTCCTATTCACCCTAATGGAGCTCTATTAGGGTGAATATGACAAGGGTTCTAGCCCTTAAGGAGGCTAATAGTTATTAACCACTTCAGCCCCCCTAGCTGAAACACCCTTAATGACCAGGCCACTTTTTACACTTCTGCACTACACTACTTTCACAGTTTATTGCTCGGTCATGCAACTTACCACCCAAATTAATTTTACCTCCTTTTCTTCTCACTAATAGAGCTTTCATTTGGTGGTATTTCATTGCTGCTGACATTTTTTGTTATTAATCGAAATGTAACCAATTTTTGACAAAAAATGACATTTTTCACTTTCAGTTGTAATATTTTTCAAAAGAAACGACATCCATATATAAAATTTTCTCTAAATTTATTGTTCTACATGTCTTTGATAAAAAAAAAAATATGTTTGGGTAAAAAATAATGGTTTGGGTCAAAGTTATAGCGTTTACAAACTATGGTACAAAAATGTGAATTTCTGCTTTTTGAAGCAGCTCTGACTTTCTGAGCACCTGTCATGTTTCCTGAGGTTCTACAATGGCCAGACAGTACAAATACCCCACTACGGAAAGTAGACACCCTAAGGTATTCACTGATGGGCATAGTGAGTTCATAGAACTTTTTATTTTTTGTCACAAGTTAGCGGAAAATGATGATTTATTTATTTATTTTTTTCCACTAACTTGTGACAAAAAATAAAAACTTCCATGAACTACCTTGGGGTGTCTTCTTTCCAAAATGGGGTCACTTGTGCGGTAGTTAGTGCCCTGGCATTTTAGGGGCCCAAAAGTAGTTTGAAATCAAAATCTGTAAAAAATGACCGGTGAAATCCGAAAGGTGCTCTTTGGAATGTGTGCCCCTTTGCCCACCTAGGCTGCAAAAAAGTGTCACACATGTGGTATCACCGTACTCAGGAGAAGTTGGGGAATGTGTTTTGGGGTGTCATTTTACATATACCCATGCTGGGTGAGAGAAATATCTTGGCAAAAGACAACTTTTCCCATTTTTTTTTATACAAAGTTGGCATTTGACCAAGATATTTATCTCACCCAGCATGGGTATATGTAAAATGACACCCCAAAACACATTCCCCAACTTCTCCTGAGTACGGCGATACCACATGTGCGACACTTTTTTGCAGCCTAGGTGGGCAAAGGGGCACACATTCCTTTTAGGAGGGCATTTTTAGACATTTGAATCCCAGACTTCTTCTCACGCTTTCGAGCCCCTAAAATGCCAGGGCAGTATAAATACCCCACATGTGACCCCATTTTGGAAAGAAGACACCCCAAGGTATTCAATGAGGGGCATGGCCAGTTCATAGAAATTATTTTTTTTTTTTGCACAAGTTAGCGGAAATTGATTTATTTCTGCATTTTCTCACAAAGTCTCCCTTTCCGCTAACTTGGGACAAAAATTTCAATCTTTCATGGACTCAATATGCCCCTCACGAAATACCTTGGGGTGTCTTCTTTCCGAAATGGGGTCACATGTGGGGTATTTATACTGCCCTGGCATTTTAGGGGCCCTAAAGCGTGAGAAGAAGTCTGGAATATAAATGTCTAAAAAGAATTTACGCATTTGGATTCCGTGAAGGGTACGGTGAGTTCATGTGAGATTTTATTTTTTGACACAAGTTAGTGGAATATGAGACTTTGTTGTTTTTTTTTTTTCTTACAATTTCTGCTAACGGGCCCAAAAAAATTCTGAATGGAGCCTTACAGGGGGGTGATCAATGACAGGGGGGTGATCAGGGAGTCTATATGGGGTGATCACCCCCCTGTCATTGATCACCCCCCTGTAAGGCTCCATTCAGACGTCCGTATGTGTTTTGCGGATCCGATCCATGTATCCGTGGATCCGTAAAACACATACGGACGTCTGAATGGAGCCTTACAGGGGGGTGATCAATAACAGGGGGGTGATCAATGACAGGGGGTGATCAGGGAGTCTATATGGGTGATCACCCCCCTGTCAGGCTCCATTCAGACGTCCGTATGTGTTTTGCGGATCCGATCCATGTATCCGTGGATCCGTAAAAAATCATACAGACGTCTGAATGGAGCCTTACAGGGGGGGTGATCAATGACAGGGGGGTGATCAGGGGTTAATAAGGGGTTAATAAGTGACGGGGGGGGGTGTAGTGTAGTGTAGTGGTGTTTGGTGCTACTTTACTGAGCTACCCGTGTCCTCTGGTGGTCGATCCAAGCAAAAGGGACCACCAGAGGACCAGGTAGCAGGTATATTAGACGCTGTTTATCAAAACAGCGTCTAATATACCTGTTAGGGGTTAAAAAAAAAATCGCATCTCCAGCCTGCCAGCGAACGATCGCCGCTGGCAGGCTGGAGATCCACTTGCTTACTTTCCGATTCTGTGAACGCGCGCACCTGTGTGCGCGCGTTCACAGGAAATCTCGCGTCTCGCGAGATGACGCACAGATGGGTCCAGGAGGAATGAATCGACCGCCTCCAGGACGCATCCGTGCATTAGGCGGTCCTAATGCACGGATGTAAAATAAAAAGTAAAAAAAATAAAAATTTAAACACGCCCCCCCAAATATAGAAAACACTATATCGCGATATATATCGCACATGCTTAAAATGATATCGCAATATAGATTTTAGGCCATATCGCCCACCCCTAAAACCAACTATTGCCCCGATTGGACAGAAATTGGTCAGATAATCTGTTGGTGTAAATGCACCTTTAGGCTTAGTGGCCAGTGCGAAAACTGCAGTATTTTATGATTTAAAAAAAAATATAGATACTGATATGGAAAATTAAAAATAACTTCATCAAAACTTTTTTTTAAATGTTAAACACAAAAACATGATTTAAACAATAGGTAATTTTCTCATGACACATTACCTTTAAGGCATGCTAGTGTTGCCATAACCACAATCTGTGACATAAAAAGACATAGGGGCACAGTTATCGAATCATACGTGTCTTTTTTGTCTTAAAAAAGTTTCACATGCAGACTGGACTTCCATTACTACAGATCGTCGTGACCGTTTTTTTTTTTTTTTGAGATGTGGACTCCTTGGTCGGGCTATTCTCTCTGCGACCGTCTCTTGTGACTCGTATGGATACCAGTCTGGGCTTCACTGCTTACTATTCTCTGTATGATTCCCTGTGGGGGTTTTTTTGTTGATGACCACATACTGGTATATGGTACTAATGCCTAGGTAAATGTTATCTCCTATGTCCGCCATCCTGGAAGAAACCCTCCTAGCCATCCCCTCTTTTCCACACAGTTTGTCATTAGTTTGTCTCCCCTGTTTATTCTGTCTGTATGTTATCTGGATTTTCCGATCTCATGTATTTTCACAGGCTATTATAGCTTGTGGAAGGCAACAATGAAGAAGAAAAAAGAAAAAAAAAAAAAACTTGGTCAGTAAAGCCCAAAACAGGTTGGTAATTAAGGGGTTAAGGTACACATTTTCATATACTTGGCGCAAGCAAATATAGACTTAAAACTGACACAAAAACAACAGCAAATGATAAATGTACCCATACAGCATAATGTATCTGCGTACAGAAGTGTGATAATACATTGTACAGACAAAGTTTTGTAAAACAGTAATTCCCTAACCCCTTCCCGCATCCTCACGTGCATGTACGTGATGGGATCGGGCGGGTGCACAATCCACAGCATGGGCCCAATCCACAGCATGGGCCCGGCTGTTAGTGATAGCCGGGCCCCTGCTGCATCCGCCGGCATTGCCGTGTGCGGTGATGCGGGTGGATTAACCCTTTCACGTGTGGCGGTCAGCGCTGACCGCGGCACGTGGGGGGGTATACAGAGGGAGGGCGCTCCCTCTGACTCCATCGCCCCCCCCGCGCGCTGCGCTGGCAGGGGGTCGATGGTTGCTATAACAGCCCCGATGCCTTACGCAGGCATCAGAGCTGCCAGCCTGCAGAAGCCCAGGAGTTCCAGCCAGAGCACTGGGTCTTCTAGGCAACTGTCAGCATCCCACTGTGTGAGAGGCCAACAGTTCAATTCAGTACAATACAGAATGTATTGAACTGAATTGAAACAGGGATAAAACTCTGAAAAGGTGAAGTCCCAAAGTGGGACAAATATAAAAAGTAAAATAAAGTGGAAAAAAAAGTGTCATACAGAGTCATACACTAACAGGCAATGCATTACAATACAGATGTATTGTAATGCATTTCATAGGGGATCAGAACCCCAAAAGTAAAGTCCCAGAGTGGGACAGAAATAAAGTAAAAAAAAAACAAAAAAAAACGTTTCAAGTAAAAAAAGAAAAAAACGCCCCTTTCCCTTGATTTTATATATAAAAAAAATAAAAATATATAGAACACACACACATATTAGGTATTGCCGCATCCATAACGACCGTCTCTATAAATATATCACGTGATCCACCCCCCGTCCGATAAACACCGTATAAAAAATAAAGTTTTTAAAAAAGCCATTTTTGTTTGTCACCTTACATCACAAAAAGTGCAACACCAAGTGATCAAAAAGTCGTATGCCCCCCAAAAATGGTACCAATAAGGCCTCTTTCACACTTACGTTGTCCGGATCCGGCGTGTACTCCACTTGCCGGAATTACACGCCGGATCCGGAAAAACGCAAGTGTACTGTAAGCATTTGAAGACGGATCTGTCTTCAAAATGCTTTCAGTGTTACTATGGCAGCCAGGACGCTATTAAAGTCCTGGTTGCCATAGTAGTAGCGGGGAGTGGCGGAGCAGTATACTTACCGTCCGTGCGGCTCCCGGGGCGCTCCAGAATGACGTCAGAGCGCCCCATGCGCATGGATGACGTGCCATATGATCACATCATCCATGCACGTGGGGCGCCCTGACGTCACTCTGGAGCGCCCCGGGAGCCGCACGGACGGTAAGTATACTGCTCCCCCGCTCCCCACTACACTTTACCATGGCTGCCAGGACTTTAGCGTCCCGGCAGCCATGGTAACGATTCAGAAAAAGCTAAACGTCGGATCCGGTAATGCGCCGAAACGATGTTTAGCTTAAGGCCGGATCCGGATCAAATGCCTTTCAATGGGCATCAATTCCGGATCCGGCCTTGCGGCAAGTCTTTAGGATTTTTGGCCGGAGCAAAAAGCGCTGCATGCTGCGGTATTTTCTCCGCCCAAAAAACGTTCCGTTCTGGAACTGAAGACATCCTAATGCATCCTGAACGGATTTCACTCCATTCAGAATGCATGGGGATAATCCTGATCAGGATTCTTCCAGCATAGAGCCCCGACGACGGAACTCTATGCCGGAAGAAAAGAACGCAAGTGTGAAAGAGCCCTTAAACTGTCACCTCATCCCGCAAAAAAAGAGCCCCTACATAAGACAATCACCCCAAAAATGAAAAACTATAGCTCTCAGAATATGGAGACACTAAATCATCATTTTTGGGGTTTCACGGTAAAGAAAAAAAAAATTAGCTTTTTTGGCACAGTTTTGATGTCACCTTACATCACAAAAATTGCAACACCAAACAATCAAAAAGACTTATGCTCCCAAAATGGTACAAATAAAACACCTCAACCCACAAAAAATGAGACCCTACCTAAGACTATCGCCCCCAAAAAAAAGACTCTTAGACAATGGAGACACTAAAATATGATTTTTTTGTTGCTTCAAAAATGCTATTATTGTGTTAAAGTGAAATAAATGAAAAAAGTAGATACGTTACATATCGCTGTGTCCGTAACAACCTGCTCTGGGGTAATTTATGGGGGGTTTCTATTATGTAAGCCCGACAACATGACTTCAGACCTGAACTGGTCCTTAAAAAGTGGGTTTTGGAAATCCTAAACATTTTAAGAATTGCTTCTAAAAGCCCTCTAACGTCCTAAAAAAATAAAATGACATTTACAAAATGATGCAAACATAAAGTAGACATATGGGGAATTTTAAGTAGTAAATATTCTGAGGTATCACTTTGTTTTAAATCACAGAGAAACTTTTGGTAAATTTGGGATTTTTTCATAACGGTTAAATATATTGACGCATTTAGTGGAAGTCGAAGTTCATGAAGTACAATGTGTCACGAGAAAACAATCTCAGAATGGCTTGGATAAATAAAAGCGTTCCAAAGTTATTACCACATTAAGTGAGACATGTCAGATTTGCAAAAAATTATCATCTGGACAGGAAGGTGAAAACTGGCCCGGGTAGAAGGGGTTAATGGGGTTATAAAAACATGTAATCATTTAAAAACATTCTAAAGTAATAAACAATAAAAAGCTATTGTGTTTGTTCTGCCCAGCAGGGTAAGGAATCATGCACACGACCATTGTGTGCTTTGCAGATTGCAAATTGCGGATCCGCAAAACGCGGATGGCGTCCGTGTGTGTTCCACAATTTGCGGAACGGCACGGACAGCCATTGATATAACTGCCTATTCTTGTCCGCAAAACGGACAAGAATAGGACAGGTTATATTTCTTTTTGCGGGGCCACGGAACGGAGCAACGGATGCGGACCAAAACAACGGTCGCGTGCATGAGGCCTTAGAGAAAATCATTACAGATCACATCTGCCAGAGTTTTAGTATTTCTGTAGTGATTAGTGTGGTTATAGCACCATCTAACGGTGTTAAATTATATTACACTTTGTTTTTCTTGTTGCAAAGACTATTGCATTGTGGGTTATTGCAAGGCATCCTGGGAAAGAGAAGTCTGTAGTCTCCAGGGCACATCAGCAGAGCTGTCCTTCTGCATATCTCCTCCTTAAACTCCACTATCCTGGTAACGCATATCTGGTTAGAGATCTATCTTTGTTTCAGGGAAATTATGTTATGCAGAGCTGTTCAGCTAGTTATCATTGTTACTCAGGGAAGTTGTTATAACTGTTAAGTGTTAGACATGAAGTCCTATGTTAGGCCTACATTTTACTATGTGCTTCAGTGTTACAGTACCTGCTATGCTATATACTTATTCATGTTATTTGCATTCTTATAGGTTTTACTAATCAAATAATCATGTTTTACCAATAAACAAGTTAGACTACAAAGAACCGTCCTCTTATTTGAAAGACAGGAATAGTTTATGCTGAATGTCAGACTGCACACTGTGTGAACGTGTAAGACGACAGAACATGTGTACCTTAGCCTACTTTCACACTTGCGTTCAAAACGGATCCGTCTGGTGTCTGCACAGACGGATCCGCTCCTATAATGCAGACGATGGGATCCGTTCAGAACGGATCCGTCTGCATTATAGTTTAGAAAAAAGTGTGAAAGTTGCTCAGACGGATCCGTCCAGACTTGACATTGAAAGTCAATGGGGGACGGATCCGTTTGAAAATTGAGCCATATTGTGTCAACTTCAAACGGATCCATCCCCATTGACTTACACTGTAAGTCTGGACGGATCCGTTTGCCTCCGCACGGCCAGGCGGACACCCGAACGCTGCAAGCAGCGTTCGGGTGTCCGTCTGCTGAGCGGAGCGGAGGACAAAGGGTGCCAGACTGATGCATTCTGAGCGGATCCACATCCACTCAGAATGCATTAGGGCTGGAGGGATCCGTTCGGGGCCTCTTGTGAGAGCCTTCAAACGGAACTCACAAGCGGAGCCCCGAACGCTAGTGTGAAAGTAGCCTTATGTAAAAGTAAAAACACAAAAAGAAAAAGAAAAAAACACTTATAAAAAAGGTATCTTTCTATATTTGGAACACAAAATATGTACATAATTTACAAAGTACATTATCTCACCTCTGCTGTGTTCTCACCTGTCCTTATAATATAAGCTAATATCACAAGAGCGATTTTTCCATGTAGTGACCACAAAGCATCCGGACTGAATCCTGACCCATTCATTTCAGTGGGTCTGTGTACATAAGCGTTGTTTCTCACGAATTATCTTTGTGTGTTAAGGAAAATTTTTTTTTTTCACACAGCCTTACATCCATAGAGGGGCTTGCTTGAAAAACAGAAGGACGCAATGCATATTTCACTGATGGTTGCTAGGAGATGAGTGTTATTCTTCAATTTTTCTTAAGGCTACTTTCACACTTGCGTTCAGAGCGGATCCGTCTGAGATGGATCCGCTCATATAATGCAGACGGTGGATCCGTTCAGAACGGATCCGTCTGCATTATATTGTAAAAAAAATTCTAAGTGTGAAAGTAGCCTCAGACAGATCTGTCCAGACTTTACATTGAAAGTCAATGTGTGTCATATTCAAACGGATCCGTCCCCATTGACTTACATTGTAAGTCTGGACGGATCAGTTTGCCTCCGCACGGCCAGGCGGACACCCGAACGCTGCAAGCAGCGTTCAGGTGTCCGCTTGCTGAGCGACGCTGCCAGACTGATGCATTCTGAGCGGATCCGCGTCCACTCAGAATGCATTAGGGCTGGACGGATGCGTTCGGGGCCGCTTATGAGCCCCTTCAAACGGAGCTCACAAGCGGACACCCGAACGCTAGTGTGAAAGTAGCCTTACGCGTGTGAAAAAAAGCTTGAAAAACGGACACAAAAATCATAACTGAACACAATCGCAGATAAAATTGATTTAACTTGCTTGCAACAGACTTCCCTGAACAGAAACTGACTCATTCGTAATGCTAGTGTGAAAGAGGCCTTATACTAGGTATCTTTATGCTGCTACAAGGCCCTTAGTTACAATTCCTGAAACTGTGCTGCACATGCTCAGTAGTGAAGACCAGAGGTGGATGTTCACCGCTGGGAATGCCTGCAGTCATCTCAGAAGTACTGGACAGAACAGGTAGACAGCATTTAAAGGTGTTGTCCTGGAAAAAATGTATTACTCCCCCATGGTATGACCCCCTAGTAGCAGCACCAGCCTCTCCCTGCTCTGCTATCCCTCTGCCCCTTCTCCAAATCCTTATTATGAAATCTTTCTCATTAGGATAAAGCACAACATCAGCTCCGCCGAGCCCTCGGCCAAGTGTGGAAGTGGTGTCCGAGATCCCCAAGGGCCAAGTAACTAAGTATTCATATGAAATATGTTTATGTTATACACATATAGCCTACACTGTGCCACACGATATACAGTATACCGCTACACTGTGCCACACGATGTACAGTATACCGCTACACTGTGCCACACAATATACAGTATACCGCTACACTGTGCCAAAGGAGTGGAGTTTACACAGGAGGAGGGAGGTACGAAGAGCGCTGGAGGGGCCCTTACAAATATTTGCTGTGGGGCCCAGTCACTTCTAGTTACGCCCCTGCATGATTACACACCATTTTACTACAGTACATAAAATTTGTTACTACTAAATTATTCGGAATGTGGTAAAATGGTTGAAGTAAAAAATTTGCTTACCAGCTCCACAGCCCTGCTTATACAGCCATGTCAATGAAAAAACAAAAAAAGTTACAGCTGCTTAAACACAGAGTCAAAAACTGAAAAAATTGCTGATCATAAAAAGGGGTAAAAGAGAGTCGGTCACCTCCAAAACTGGTTTAAAGCTGCTCCAAGGCCACAAGACAGGAATGTGTCGTCACTGGCCTAGGGAAAGCTGCGAGAAGACCACGGCACAAATGTGAGTGGCGATGCCTTCTCAAGCAGCTGATCGGCGGAGGTCCCGGGCGTCAGACCCCCCCCCACCACCACTAGATACCGATGACCTATCCAGAAGATAGGTCATAAGAATTAAAATCTTGGAAAACCCCTTTATATCTTTAATAACCTAAGATCTTCAGCCTTAAATACATTTTCAAAGGAAAAATATAGTAAAATAACTATAGAGACTTTGAAACAGAGCCATTTGAGGCAACAGTTCCAGTCACAGTATATACTTCCTGGGAAATAGATTGAATAAGTAAAATATACCAGCAAAGGTTAAAAAAAAAAAAAAAAAGGGTTCAGAAGTAAGAATAAGAATATAGTATGTGCGACAATGTTCAAGGGGTTAAAGAAAGTACTGCACAATCCAGACAAAAGACACTGTTTGGGAAGATTTACCAGTAGTTAATGGGTGATCTAATTAAATATGAATGAACTGTAGAGAAATCTGTCTAATTACATTTTCATACAGTACCTCGGCCTATTACCAAGAAAGGGACATCCATTGCTGTAAGAGCAGTGAGACTAGGATTGGTCTGCCATGTTGTGAATTAGTTTATAATGGACCCAGAAGCCCTTCCCCAAATAATACTAAGAGTTACAGGTTATATGCGCTGCTGATTGATCTCAGTGGATGTCTGAGGAATCCTCTGAGATGTCACAGGGTGATTCAATCTAATTGTCCTCAGTATTTCTCAGCTTTCTATAAGCAATCTTATAAATCTGCACCAACCCAATTCATCCATTAACTGGATCTGACATGTGTGGCTTCTGCCAACCACGAGAATAGGGATCCCGTGTTCAGTCTGAATGGAGTAGTGGTCACACATGTCCACTGCTATTCCATTCACCTCTTTGGGCCTGCTGGAGATAGCTGAGCGCTGAACCCTTTCATCTCTGGCGGACCCCATAAAGTTGAACAGAGCAGCAGTGGACATACGCAACTGCCACTACATCCAGTGGACGAAGCCCGACAATCACTTATCCCCCATCATGCTCAGGGGCAAACCCTTTAATGAAAAGAGTAAGAAATTAGTTTTTCCCTCATATATGAAGCAAGAGATGCGATTTTTTTTTGTCCATCCCTCTGGAAGGATAATCAACTTTAGGGCCTTGCCACAGTTTTAACCATCAATTATTTTGTAATGCTCCCATTTACCACAAGGCCGTGCCCAATTGATTTTGGCGTTTATGTAGCTCATTAACCTGCAGACATATAAAGCTGATGGCTGTTATTGACCTAAACAGCTTTCTGAAGATTAAAAGAAGAATTTTTTCAGACTCACGCAGAAAACGTTCTTGTACGTCTAGTGGGGAGTGGACTAGGTACGAGGTGTCTCATAGGAGATGGAGAACGATCTCTCACTCGTCGAGGGCCTGGTAAGTTAAGGGTCTTTGGAGACTCTGGAGATTGAGGAGATACTGGCGACTCACTGGATGTGGCAGTAACAGGGGAGGTTGAGTCAGATGACATTTCTGCTTCTTATCTGAAACACATAGAACAAAGACAGGATATATGCATGGGCTTCATTCAACACGTTCTTAAAGGTTACGTGTACAAAAGATCCATCATGTGCTATTCAAGGCCAGCAGGAGCTAATGAAATAAACATTTCTGACTATTACATGCATCATTCATAGTGGCAGAAAAACAACAAAACATAGCACTAATCGGCTTTATCTACAACGTCTCATTGCCTGCATTTTCAAGAACTGCTCTGACCATGATAAATCCACATTCATTCTCTACAAACTACTTTTTCTCTTTATGATTGAAAGATAGTTGTATTCTTTGTTGAGAGCTACCTTAGTATTTTTGAGTATGACAAGAGGAGCCTCTAAAAACAAGTTTCCACAGACATTAATTATGATTATCATATCCATTCATATAAAGGTGAATTTACCCAGGACGATTCTGCAGTCGATTGTCGGAAAGGAAGCGTTCCTTTGACAGTTGGCTTCTTTCAGTGAAGGAGGAAACTAGATTTTTGTACTTAACATAAAATCTTTTTCTCTTCCATTCATTGGGCGATCACTTTGGGACAACAGCATCTAAGAAACCCCAAGCTCTTAGTACGGAGGCTTCAACAGCCATGCCATTAGATGTAGCAACCCTAAATTCGGGTGGAAGATTAGTCCCTGCGACAAGAGGTCCTCCCGGAACTCACGGCTCTTTCCTGTCAGTCGCCTTTCCCGATCCTCCATCAGGACAAAGTAGTCCTTCGCCCTGTTCAGTCCTTCCTTCTGAAGGTTGTGTCGGCATTCCATCTCAATGAAGAGATCATTCTCCCTTCATTTTGTCCTGACCCGTCTCATCCTCATGAGCAGTCGCTCCATACTCTGGATTTGGTACAAGTCTGTCGCATCTATCTGTCCCAGACGTCATCTTTCTGGTGGACGGATTCCCTGTTCATCATTCCAAAGGGGCCGAGACGAGGGCTTGCAGCGTCTAAAACTTCCATTTCCCGATGGATTTGTTCGGCTATTGTGGAAGCGTACTGCGTCAGTGACCGGGCCCCACCCTTCCGGGTTACTGCTCATTCTGCTTGGGCAATGGGGGCCTCTTGGGCAGTGCATCATGGGGCTTCGGCCCTGCAGGTATGCAAGGCGGCTACCTGGTGGTCTTTGCATACTTTTTCCAAGTTTTACAGGGTACACACCTTTGCATCTTCTGACGCTTCTCTGGGGCGTAGAGTTTTGCAGATGGTGGTTCTCTGATTGGCAGGAGGGTTTCTTGTTTTGCTCACCCTTCTGGGCTTCCCTGTATGTCCAACGGTCAAGCCTGTGTCCCCCAATGACACGGATGAGAAAACTAGATTTTTGTACTTACCGTAAAAACAGTTTCTCTTCCGTTCTCGCGTTTACGGGCCTTTTGTGGCCTGCGTGGTTCTGGGTCTGTACATAGTTTGGTTTCCGGTTTTGTCTTGCTTCTCCTACTGCTTTTGCACGAACTGATTTAGCGTAGTCCCTGTAGAAAGGGTATAGCTGAAGGGAAGAGCTCACACCTCTGTGCTTAGTGTCCGTCTCCTAGTGGCAACAGCTATACCCATGGTCAACGACTAAGGAGAAGGTCTCCGAAACGCATAAACAGCTTGTTTGTGATACTGTTCCGCATATGATATGATTGAATAAGGCTACTTTCACACTAGCGTTCTGCTGTCCGCTCGTGAGCTCCGTTTGAAGGAGCTCACGAGCGGAGCAGAACGCCTCCGTCCAGCCCTGATGCAGTCTGAATGGATGCGGATCCGCTCAGACTGCATCAGTCTGGCGGCGTTCAGCCTCCGCTCCGCTCGCCTCCGCACGGCCAGGCGGACAGCTGAACGCTGCTTGCAGCGTTCAGCTGTCCGCCTGGCCGTGCGGAGGCGTGCGGATCCGTCCAGACTTACAATGTAAGTCAATGGGAACGGATCCGCTTGAAGATGTCACCATATGGCGCAATCTTCAAGCGGCTCCGTCCCCCATTGACTTTACATTGAAAGTCTGAACGGATCCGCTCAGGCTACTTTCGCACTTAGAAATTTTTCTAAGTTATTAATGCAGACGGATCCGTACTGAACGGAGCCTCCGTCTGCATTAATATGATCGGATCTGTTCAGAACGGATCCGATCAAACGCAAGTGTGAAAGTAGCCTAAGGCCTCATGCACACGACAGTTTTTTTTCACGGTCCGCAAAAACGGGGTCCGTGGGTCCGTGATCCGTGACCGTTTTTTCCTCCGTGGGTCTTCTTTGATTTTTGGAGGATCCACGGACATGAAAAAAAAGTCGTTTTGGTGTCCGCCTGGCCGTGCGGAGCCAAACGGATCCGTCCTGAATTACAATGCAAGTCAATGGGGACGGATCCGTTTGATGTTGACTAGGGGTGCACCGAAATGAAAATTCTGGTCCGAAACCGAAAATTCAGGATACCCCTTGACCGAAACTGCCTTTTTGCCCAAATACTTTTAAAAGACCCCCCACCCCATAACAGTGCCATCCACAGACCCCCCCACCTCATAACAGTGCCATCCACAGACCCCCCCACCTCATAACAGTGCCATCCACAGACCCCCACCCACCCCATAACAGTGCCATCCACAGACCCCCACCCACCCCATAACAGTGCCATCCACAGACCCCCCCCACCTCATAACAGTGCCATCCACAGACCCCCACCCACCCCATAACAGTGCCATCCACAGACCCCCACCCACCCCATAACAGTGCCATCCACAGACCCCCACCCACCCCATAACCGTGCCATCCACAGACCCCCACCCACCCCATAACAGTGCCATCCACAGACCCCCACCCACCCCATAACAGTGCCATCCACAGACCCCCACCCACCCCATAACAGTGCCATCCACAGACCCCCCCACCTCATAACAGTGCCATCCACAGACCCCCACCCACCCCATAACAGTGCCATCCATAGACCCCCCCACCTCATAACAGTGCCATCCACAGACCCCCACCCACCCCATAACAGTGCCATCCACAGACCCCCACCCACCCCATAACAGTGCCATCCACAGACCCCCACCCACCCCATAACAGTGCCATCCACAGACCCCCACCCACCTCATAACAGTGCCATCCACAGACCCCCACCCCATAACAGTGCCATCCACAGCTCCCCCCCCCCCCCCCATTGTACAATTAATAGAAAATAGCGGGGAGGGACTGGGAGGAGGAGCTGGGGGCCGGTGCGTTCACTGTGCTCCGGCCCCCAGCTCCAGTAGTTATAAAATGTTGTACAATTAATAAGCATTCTATTCACGAGGCCCCCCTCTGCAGTATTACATTCAATACAGCCACTTCCTACTCACAGGGCTGTGGAGAGGAGCGGCAGCGTCACGACTGACGTCATGTGCCCGGCCTACTTTCTGAATGAAGGAGGCGGCGCAGGCATGTGACGTCAGTCGTGACGCTGCCGCTCGTCTGCCCGGCCGGCCAGCACAGCCCTGTGAGTAGGAAGTGGCTGTATTGAATGTAATACTGCAGAGGGGGGCCTCGTGAATAGAATGCTTATTAATTGTACAACATTTTATAACTACTGGAGCTGGGGGCCGGAGCACAGTGAACGCACCGGCCCCCAGCTCCTCCTCCCAGTTCCTCCCCGCTATTTCCGGCCGATATGTAAAAATATCGGCAGAAACAGATTAGGTGCATTTTCGGCCGCCGAAATTTCGGTGCACCCCTAATGTTGACACAATATGGTGCCATTTCAAACGGATCCGTCCCCATTGACTTTCAATGTAAAGTCTGGAGTTCTTTTATACCATCGGATTGGAGTTTTCTCCAATCCGATGGTATATTTTAACTTGAAGCGTCCCCATCACCATGGGAACGCCTCTATGTTAGAATATACTGTCGGATATGAGCTACTTCGTGAACCTCAGATCCGACAGTATATTCTAACACAGAGGCGTTCCCATGGTGAGGGGGACGCTTCAGGTTAGAATACACTACAAACTTTGTACAAGACTGCCCCCTGCTGCCTGGCAGCACCCGATCTCTTACAGGGGGATATGATAGCACAATACCCCTTCAGGTGCGGCACCTAAAGGGGTTAATTGTACTATCATATTCCCCTGTAAGAGATCAGGGCTGCCAGGCAGCAGGGGGCAGCCCCCCCCCCTCCCCAGTTTGAATATTGTTGGTGGCACAGTGTGCCCCCACCATCGCCCCCCCCTCCCTCCCTCTATTGTATTAAATCGTTGGTGGCACAGTGTGCCAACCACCATCGGCCCCCCTACCTCCCTCTATTGTATTAAATCGTTGGTGGCACAGTGTGCCAACCACCATCGCCCCCCCCCCCCCTCTATAGCAGTAACATTGGTGGCAGTGTGCGGCCTCCCATTCCCACCCCCCCCCCCCCTCCCCATCATTGGTGGCAGCGGAGTTCCGATCGGAGTCCCAGTTTAATCGCTGGGGCTCCGATCGGTAACCATGGCAACCAGGACGCTACTGCAGCCCTGGTTGCCATGGTTACTTAGCAATAGTACAACAGTAGAAGATTCATACTTACCTGCTTGCTGCTGCGATGTCTGTGACCGGCCGGGAGCTCCTCCTACTGGTAAGTGAAAGGTCTGTGCGGCGCATTGCTAAAGAACTGTCACTTACCAGTAGGAGGAGCTCCCGGCCGGACACAGACATCGCAGCAGCAAGCAGGTAAGTATGAATCTTCTACTGTTGTACTATTGCTAAGTAACCATGGCAACCAGGGCTGCAGTAGCTTCCTGGTTGCCATGGTTACCGATCGGAGCCCCAGCGATTAAACTGGGACTCCGATCGGAACTCCGCTGCCACCAATGATGGGGGGGGGGGGGAATGGGAGACCGCACACTGCCACCAATGTTACTGCTATAGAGGGAGGGGGGGCGATGGTGGTTGGCACACTGTGCCACCAACGATTTAATACAATAGAGGGAGGGAGGGGGGCCGATGGTGGTTGGCACACTGTGCCACCAACGATTTAATACAATAGAGGGAGGGGGGGGGGGCGATGGTGGGGGCACACTGTGCCACCAACGATTTATTACAATAGAGGGAGGGAGGGGGGGCGATGGTGGGCGCACACTGTGCCACCAACGATATTCAAACTGGGGAGGGGGGGGGGGGTCTGCCCCCTGCTGCCTGGCAGCCCTGATCTCTTACAGGGGAATATGATAGTACAATTAACCCCTTTAGGTGCCGCACCTGAAGGGGTTAATTGTGCTATCATATCCCCCTGTAAGAGATCGGGTGCTGCCAGGCAGCAGGGGGCAGTCTTGTACAAAGTTTGCAGTGTATTCTAACTAGAAGCGTCCCCATCACCATGGGAACGCTTCTGTGTTAGAATATACTGTCGGAAATGAGTTTTCACGAAGTGAAAACTTAGATCAGAAAAAGCTTTTATGCAGACGGATCTTCGGATCCGTCTGTATGAAAGCAACCTACGGCCACGGATGCCAATCTTGTGTGCATCAGTGTTCTTTCACGGACCCATTGACTTGAATGGGTCCGTGAACCGTTGTCCGTCAAAAAAATAGGACAGGTCATATTTTTTTGACGGACAGGATACACGGATCACGGCCTCGGCTGCAAAACGGTGCATTTTCCGATTTTTCCACGGACCCATTGAAAGTCAATGGGTCCAGCGAAAAAAAACGGAAAACGGCACAACGGCCACGGATGCACACAACGGTTGTGTGCATGAGGCCTAAAGAGGAAGATTTTATGGGAAGAAAAATAGGTGCCGGAATAGTTTTTTCTATTTCACTTTGTCTACGCCCAGGAACTTGCTGGCTTGACTCGGTGCACACGGGATATTACATGCCGACCAGGTGAGCTGGATAACATTACCTATATACCCATGGTCAAGCCTGTGTCCCCCAACAACACAGATGAGAAAGCTGCATTTACATGTAGCAATCTCCTTCACTGTGTGAGGACAAGGGATTGCTACAGCAATCCCTTGTCCTCAAACAGAATCATAGTTTCTGAGCAACATGATCTGCTGCCCAGAAGCCATGATCGGTGGTGCCTGCATGAACGACAGGAGAACCTAACCAATTCCTTTGTTTCCAGAGTAAGGATCCACAATTAAAGGGGTTAGCCGAGACTAACAAATGTTCCCCCATATGCCGGGCCCCTCACACTGAATCTACTTACCTGGCTCGCTGGGGAGGGGGGGGGAAGCTGACTGATGAGCCTCCCTAGCATTATGGATGACAGTAGGAAGGCTTATCCCCATCCCCGCCTGTTGCCCGTTTTTGTACAATACTTGCACTCGCCATAATTATATACTACTATATATTTTTATATACTGTAAAGTAATTATTTATATACATAGTTATAATATAGGAAACACAATTACATACGGACACAAACACCAGGTCAGGAGACCTGTAATGCCCCCTTAGTGGAGTCTTATTAACAGAAGTACTAACAGTAAGTGCAATCCTAAATTAGAGCAAAGCCCCCTGGGGACAATTCCAGCTCTCCTGAAAACTAATCATTTGTATAAAGAATAAGGCCCATAGTTACATATATTTCTGCAGATGTATTTGGCATTGGAAGCCTGTTGGATATAGCCGTCTGGGCAGATCAAGGAATAGACGGTGTGGCGGGAATGGGAGGAATGGGCTATCATCCTTTCTATGAAGTTACAGTAGCTACGTCCAAAATGTAACACGAGCCCCACAGAGCCAAATGCTGATTGGCACATTTCATGAACAGCCGTCAATTAAACTAATGACACAACAAATAAAGTGTCACTGCGGCAGGGCGATCCATTGTCCTAGAAAGTGCAGAGCCAGGAGAATACAATCCAAGCACATGGAGACATCCTTTTTTGTAGGAAATCAGGCTTACCGAGAGAGCTTGAGCAGATGCATTATTATCTGTCAGTCAGTCCTGTGTACGGGGAAGTAATGCATACACACCCATACATAACCTTTACAGGTCACCTTATACCTTACTGCTCAAAGAAGCAGGAGCACAAGTCAGGCTGGAAACTAACCACAACCGTATGCCCTCCGAGACATACGGTCAGTGAGCGGCCCATATGTCCCGAAGCAGCTTGATCGTGCGCACGGGAGACACAGCATTGTCCTGCTCTAATGAGATTATACGAGTGCGGGACAATAGTTGCTGTGTACTCCCGTGCACACGATCAATGCCGCTTCGGGACATATGGGCCGCTCACGGACCGTATGTCAGAGGGCATACGGTCGTGGGCAAGAGGCCTTATTCACATAGAGTATTTTCTGTGCTGAAAAAAAAAAACCTGATGTGGAATCTGCTTCAGGATTTCTCTTGGGGTTTAGGATGCTGTTTTTCACACTTTTTTGATGCAGTTTTGACAAGGTTTTTCACCTTGCTCATATTTATGAGAGCTCTGGATGTGGATTCTGTCAAGAAAGGACATGGCACTTTTTTCCACAGTGATTTTTAGGAGAAAAAGAAAAAAAAGAAAAAAGGAAAAATACACCATATGCCTTAAAGGGATTCTGTCACCAGTTTTTTGCCCCTCCATTTAAAAATATGGTTATGTTCAGGGAGCTTTAGTGATTCCTAATGTGGTCTTATAACAGAAATCTGTAGGCTCATTTTGTCTAAAAAACGTTATAACTAACCTATCATTCATCCAACTAAGGTGCCCAAGTGGATGCTCATGTCTTCCAGATGCCGCCCGCACCCACCGAACGTGCGCACAGGCCTGTGCCTGATGCGCCCGTGTGGACTTCTCCGTTCGGCTTCATGGAGCGAAGTGCGCATGCGCCGGCACTTCGCTCAACCTCCCGATGACCTGAACACTGGTGCCAGCCTGTGCGCACGCGCGAGATGTTAGAGAAGAAGGAGGGGGGAGTGAGGGAGAGCCGGAGGCGTAACAAAGGATTCTAAGGCAGCGCTGATGTCAGAAAAGGAGGAGCAGGGCACGAAAGGCGGCGGGTGCGGGCGGCATCTGGAAGACATGAGCATCCACTTGGGCACCTTAGTTGGATGAATGATAGGTTAGTTATAACGTTTTTTAGACAAAATGAGCCTACAGATTTCTGTTATAAGACCACATTAGGAATCACTAAAGCTCCCTGAACATAACCATATTTTTAAATGGAGGGGCAAAAAACTGGTGACAGAATCCCTTTAATAAGCAGCTCCCTCATTTAATTTAATGGAATTGCAGGTGTTTTAGGAGTGGTTTTTGGGTGTGGGATCTGTGGCAAAGTCCATACTGAAGAAAAATGTGTGAATGTACCGGCTGCAAACTCCTTGGTGAATGGTGGACAATACAGAAGTGCCTATCAACAGGACAGGTTTACTAACGCACTAAGAACCCATTTATTAAGTGTTTTACACACTTTTTGAGGCTTGCTCGATGGGGCCTGAGCAAGAACGGGTAAGATGCAAAAATAAGTGTCAAACATTTTGTCACAAAATAGGCAATTTCAAGAATACGATAATCCGGTATTTAAATAAAATTAGCACGTGAGCAATTCTTTTAGTGGGGCTTGTGAATGATTGAGGTCACTGTGATTTTTTTATGTTTGCAAGTAAAGAGAAATGTGGTTTTATTTGAATGCTGGATTCATTGTATTCTTGGAGGCAAAAAAGTGGTCAGGCCGGATCTGTGCCTCAGAAACCGCCTCGAAGTGAATGTCGGTGAGTTGGAAGTTTTGATTTTCAACCAATAGGTGATGTTATGACCACACAGCATGAGCCACTGTGATCCATCTGATGCATCTTCAGACAGCCTGGTCTAAGTTTCCCCTATGTAAATATTAGAGGATTATTAAGGTCTCTATCACATGTCTCCATGGACAGGGCACATATCCATTGCACCCATTGGCTTTAGCGTTTGTGTTCACACAACAGTGGTTTTCCACAGACCGCAGGTCCGTGGTTACACCACAGAAGCATGTCCTATCTTTGTCCACGATTACAGTTCCCTCACACACATATTAGGCCCCTTTCACACGGGCGATTTTTCCGTGCGGCGAACGTATGGCACCCGCACTAAATCCTGACCCATTCATTTATATGGGGCTGTGCACATGAGCGTTGTCTTTAACGCATCACTTGTGCGTTCAGTTGAAATCGCAGCATGCTCTATATTGTCCGATTTCGACGTGACGCAGGCCCCATAGAAATGAATGGGGTGTGTGAGAATCGGATGGCATCCGCAAGCAAGTGCGGATGCCATGCGATTTGCACGCACGGTTGCTAGGAGACGATCGGGATGGAGACCCGATCATTATTATTTTCCCTTATAACATGGTTATAAGGGAAAATAATAGCATTCTGAATACAGAATGCATAGCAAACCAGCGCTAGAGGGGTTTAAAAAAATAAATAAAAATAATTTAACTCACCTTAGTCCACTTGATCGCGAAGCTGGCATCTCCTTGTGTCTCCTCTGCGCTGAGCGGCTGAACAGGACCTGGGCTGAGCTGCTCCATTAAATATCGCTTAAGGACCTTCGATGACGTCACTCCGGTCATCACACGGTCTTTTACCATGGTGAATCACCATGGTAAAAGATCATGTGACGTACCATGTGATGACCGGAGTGACGTCATCGAAGGTCCTTAACCTGTATTTAATGGAGCAGCTCACTACAGGTCCTGTTCAGCCGCTCAGCGCAGAGGAGAGACAAGGAGATGCCGGTCTTCGCGATCAAGTGTACTAAGGTGAGTTAAATTATTATTATTTTTTTTTAACCCCTCTAGCGCTGGTTTACTATGCATTCTGTAGTCAGAATGCTATTATTTTCCCTTATAACCATGTTATAAGGGAAAATAATACAATCTTCAGAACATCAATCCCAAGCCCGAGCTTCTATGAAGAAGTTCGGGTTTGGGTACCAAACAAGCGCGATTTTTCTCACGCGAGTGCAACGCATGACAATGTTTTGCACTCGCGCGGGAAAATCGCGCATTTTCCCGCAACGCACCCGGCTCTTAGCCGGGCAAAAAAACTGACGCCCGTGTGAAAGAGGCCTTAGTCTACGAAACCACGGACACAGCACAGGTGCCATCCATGCTTGGCCAGTGGATTTCACAGATTGTTGCTGAGAGATTCTCTGGAAACAAATTTTCAGCCTGGCAGTGTCCATGAAATACAGATGACATATGAAGGGTAAAAGGCGAACACACGGATTCTTCAAGGACATCTTCAGCGTTTTCTCTGAACCTAGCTGTTCCAGCAGGAGTCCAGCCATCAGCCAGGGTCCCGCTGCCCAATATTAGCACCGCCTGCAGGCACGGAGTTAATATCAATTTCACAACTGTGATAAATGTCAGAAAGGTAAATTAATCAAATTAATTTGATCAATTGTCCAACCCTAGCTGAAACTCTAGCAAGACTTCAACACCACTGATAAAGGAGAAACAAAAGGTCCGGTTTCCTGCTATCAAGAGGCCGTGGTCCATCTGATGTCTTATACTACTGATACCTTATAGATGAAAGAATACCTGACCTGCTGGAAGTGCTTGATGACTGCATATAGGTCCACACAGAAGCTGTGGACTCGAAAACAGCAGGATTTCTTAACCAATCAATACTATTTGTAAAGTTTATATTTTTTATAAAAAGTTAAAAAATTCAACACCCCCTGTCCATTTATAAGAATACATTCACACAGCAGATTTGTTACAGACGTTTCTGTGACTGAAAATCAGTTCCATTCATTCAGAATGAGATTTCTTCAAGTCCCGATATACCCTTATGCTTCCTTTTTTTCATGCTTTTTTCCTATATTATAACCTAGAGCTATATTTCTTTTAAAAATGAAATAAACACAATGGACCCAATAATATACTAAAAGTCAGGGGGACAGCTTTAACAAAAAAAAAAAAGCAAAGAACACGTGTTTGACACTACCTTATAGTTCCAAATAAAGGAGCGCCATGCAAATTCTGGACCTTAAAGAGGACCTTTCACCGATCCTGACATTGTGAACTAAGAATACAGACATGGAGAGCGGCGCCCGGGAATCTCACTGCACTTACTATTATCCCTGGGCGCCGCTCCGTTCTCCCGCTATGCCCTCCGGTATCTTCGATCAATAAGTTATAGTAGGCGGAGTCTGCTTTAGCGCTGGCCAATCGCATCGCAGAGCTCAAAGCCTGGGAGAAAATAACCTCCCAGGCTGTGAGCTCTGCGCTGCGATTGGCCAGAGCTACAGCAGAACAAGGACAAACTCCGCCTACTATAACTTAGTGACTGAAATCTCCGCCTACTATAACTTAGAGACCGAAGATACCAGAGGGCATAGCGGGAGAACGGAGCGGTGCCCAGGCATAATAGTAAGTGCAGTGAGATGCCCGGGTGCCGCTCTCCATGTCTGTATACTTAGTTCACAATGTCAGGATCGGTGAAAGGCCCTCTTTAAAAGGGGTTGTGCCAAGTTTATAAAGGATTCCTTATCCATAGGATAGGGAATAACCAACGCTGGGGGTTCAACCACTGGATTCCCCACTGATCCTTAGAAGGTCCATTCCCCACCTTCTGATGGAATGGCAGGTAGTGCACGTGCACTGCCGCTCCATTCATTCCCTATGGGAGCGCTGGAGATAGCAAGCAATCAGCTCGTTATCCCCAATCCTGTGGATGTATAGGGTATAACTTATAAGCTTGGCACAACCCCTTTAACGATTCTAATGAAACAATCAACATGAATTTCCATAAATTCAAAACTAATCTTTATGGACTGAAAGCCTGGTATTAAAGCACACGAGCAAGCAGACAATGCAGCCTATTCATAGGTTTGTAACTCCTCACCAGACAGCTTTTAGTTCAGGTCCTAACATCTACTTTTACCGCTCATTAACAAAGAAATGCCAAAAATAGTCAAACTTTTTACCCGTTTCCCATTTTAGTGTGAATGAGAGCATTCACGGTCAAACTTAGTTGGATTTTCTAACTCAAGTTTAATTACTGCAGGCTAAAATAATATTTATTACAAGAAAATGAAGATACAATTAACATAATTCTGTCCTAAAATCTCTTTGCATCATGTTAACCAGTAGATAGAAAAAAAAAGCTAAAAATTTAAAACCCCCAGTTGTTGATACTGTTTAATGGCTAACTGAGTAGATAACAAGCAGCCGGAGTTCGGGATGACTTAGGTCTCTATCAGGCATGATATAATACTGCACATAAAGCATCTCCTGCTAAGTCCCACCCCTTTTCTCACATCTTCAGAAAAAAAACGCCAAGAAGCTTAAAAAGTCTAAAATTATTGCACACACATAACAGGCACCATAATTTGTAACTTATTTATACCACATGAGTAGCGTAAATAGGTTGAGAAATGTCTCTCAATAAGAGGTCAGCGATAGGTCCCCTGTTCTGCCAAATCTCTATAGCTTGCCGAAAGTCTATAGCGGAAGTGAAGTGGGGCGCTGCGCAAGCGCACAAGCGTACTTCAGCGAGGCATTCCTGTAGCCTCCACTGCAGTAGTTCGCACACCGCGCGTGCACACACTTAAGGGTATAAATTTCTTAAAGTGACAGTCATCTCCATTAAAAATACAGCTCCGCCGCCAGCCCCCCTCCCTAGCGCTCATTAATCTACATTAATTTGTACGCTCGCCACCCATCGGGCTCGGCCTCGCTGCGCTCGGCATTTAGTAAAGCTGACTCTATGCCGCCATTGATAGTAAAGAAGGAAATGGATGGTAAAGAAAGAGATGGATAGTCTCTTTCTTTACCATCCATTTCCTTCTTTACTATCAATGGCGGCATGGAGTTAGTTTTACTAAATGTCGAGCGCAGCGAGTCCGAGCCCGATGCGTGGCGAGCGTACAAATTAATGTAGATGCTGTATTTTACTGCAGGTGACTGTCACTTTAAGACAATGATTCCAATGATTTGCGGAAGTGCGCTTGTGCAGCGCACCACGTCACTTCCGCTATAGACTTTCGGCAGAACACCCCTACTAGAGGAAACTATCGTAGCAGCCATGGATGAAGATACAGAACCATCAAGATACAGAAGCCAATTGACCACTCAAGATACCTCAATTGGGACAGTTTCCATCCCAAACACATAAAAAAAAAAAATTGTGTACAGTGAAATAAAACTGAATATGTTCTATCTAACCTTACAGATACGAAAAAATACCTTAGTTGCCTCAATAATATATTTCCACCAGTCCACCAGCACCTCAAATAACCTATATCAATATTAAAAAAATAAAATAAATGGAGTACACTATCCAGTTTATTATTATAGACGCATCGGAAGGTTAAGCTGGCCTCTAGAAATAAAGGCATACCAGCCAACAGGACAGATCAACAGGACAGTCTGGAAGTAGAAATTAATGAAAACCATTGACAGGTATGAATGTGTTACGAGTATTGTACACGCATGTATGTCATTTTAAATCATCTGAAGGGGTTTTCAGAGAGTGTAAAAAAATTAGATACAAAAAAAATCCCAGGTTCTAGCCCCTAAGGGAGGAAATGGTTGTTAAATAAAAAGTGCAAAAAAAAAAACAAAAAAAAACAACCCACAAAAATAACAGAAAAAAAAACCTGCGCGATTCGCCATTTTTTAAAATGCGGAATTCACATGGCTTTTTTGGTTTGAGGCGAATTGCAGTTTTTATTTTATTTTTTCCACGCTAGTGCAAAGCGTTTTAATGCGTTTTGCACATGCATGAGAAAAATCGGCATGTTTGGTACCCAGAAGTTCGGGTTTGGGATCGGTTTTTAGATTTTATTATTTTCCCTTATACCATGGTTATAAAGGGAAAATAATAGCATTCTTAATACAGAATGCCAAGTAAATTAGGGATGGAGGTTGGTTAAAAAAAAAAAAAATATTAAACTCACCTCATCCGGCTTCTCGTCTTTCTTCTTCTTTGATGAACTGGGAGGAAAAGGACCTTTGGTGACGTCACAGCGCTCATCACATGGTCCATTACCATGGTGATGGACCATGTGATGAGTGCAGTGACATCACCAAAGGTCCTTTTCCTCCCAGGTCCTCAATTAAGAAGAAAGACGACGAGCCGGGCTGCACGAACAAGTGGATGAGGTGAGTTTAATTTTTAATTTTATTTTGTTAACCCCTCCATCCCTAATTTACTTAGCATTCTGTATTAAGAATAGAGTTGTTGAGATACCAAATTTTTTATTCGGTTTCGATACAAAAAAAAAAAAAGTATTGTGATACTCAATACCATTCGATACCACGCGAAAAAATAAACCAAAAAAGCCATGTGAATTCCGCATTTTAAAAAATGGCGAATCGCGCAGGTTTTTTTTTCTGTTATTTTTGTGGGTTGTTTTTTTTTGCACTTTTTATTTAACAACCATTTCCTCCCTTAGGGGCTAGAACCTGGGATTTTTTTGTATCTAATTTTTTTACACTCTCTGAAAACCCCTTCAGATGATTTAAAATGACATACATGCGTGTACAATACTCGTAACACATTCATACCTGTCAATGGTTTTCATTAATTTCTACTTCCAGACTGTCCTGTTGATCTGAGATTTGATATGACCTTTTGGGGGTAAGTTGTGTGACTGCGGGCAGTGTCGGACTGGGATACCTAGGGCCCACCAGTAAAATTAACTCTGGGGGCCCACTGCTTACACAGAGGCAGACAGCAGCAGGACGCTACAGGATGATTGATTATGGGGGTCTCTGCTACAACTTCAAAAAGTGGGTCCCAGAGAAGAGAGGATACCTCTCTTCACAGGATACCTCTCTTCTCTGGGACCCACTTTTTGAAGTTGTAGCAGAGACCCCCATAATCAATCATCCTGTAGCGTCCTGCTGCTGTCTGCCTCTGTGTAAGCAGTGGGCCCCCAGAGTTAATTTTACTGGTGGGCCCTAGGTATCCCAGTCCGACACTGCCCGCAGTCACACAACTTACCCCCAAAAGGTCATATCAAATCTCAGATCAACAGGACAGTCTGGAAGTAGAAATTAATGAAAACCATTGACAGGTATGAATGTGTTACGAGTATTGTACACGCATGTATGTCATTTTAAATCATCTGAAGGGGTTTTCAGAGAGTGTAAAAAAATGTAGCCATAAGGAGTTAATGGAAAACAATGATACATCTCTCTTCTCCCCTGTAGTCTGCTTCTTATCTTCACAGCAGATCTCCACATCACATGCCTCTACCTTCTTAGCTCTGGAAAAGTTGTGTTTCACATGCTGGGTATAGGGTTAATTCGATACCATAAAAAAATACCATGATTCGGTTTCGATACCATAAAAAAAATACTGCGATACTCGATACCACGCAAAAACACACAAAAAAAAGCCGCATGCATTCCACATTTTATGGAAGGTCCGGCCCATAATAGAACAGCCCGATCCTATTTTTTGGGGCAACAAGGTGACAAAAAAACTAAACAAAAAAAAGGCGAATTGCAGTTTTTATTTTATTTTTTCCACGCTAGTGCAAAGCGTTTTAATGCGTTTTGCACATGCATGAGAAAAATCGGCATGTTTGGTACCCAGAAGTTCGGGTTTGGGATCGGTTTTTAGATTTTATTATTTTCCCTTATACCATGGTTATAAAGGGAAAATAATAGCATTCTTAATACAGAATGCCAAGTAAATTAGGGATGGAGGTTGGTTAAAAAAAAAAAAATTAAACTCACCTCATCCGGCTTCTCGTCTTTCTTCTTCTTTGATGAACTGGGAGGAAAAGGACCTTTGGTGACGTCACAGCGCTCATCACATGGTCCATCACCATGGTGATGGACCATGTGATGAGTGCAGTGACATCACCAAAGGTCCTTTTCCTCCCAGGTCCTCAATTAAGAAGAAAGACGACGAGCCGGGCTGCACGAACAAGTGGATGAGGTGAGTTTAATTTTTATTTTATTTTGTTAACCCCTCCATCCCTAATTTACTTAGCATTCTGTATTAAGAATAGAGTTGTTGAGATACCAAATTTTTTATTCGGTTTCGATACAAAAAATAAAAAAAAAAGTATTGTGATACTCAATACCATTCGATACCACACGAAAAAATAAACCAAAAAAGCCATGTGAATTCCGCATTTTAAAAAATGGCGAATCGCGCAGGTTTTTTTTTCTGTTATTTTTGTGGGTTTTTTTTTTTTTTTTGTTTGTTTTTTTGCACTTTTTATTTAACAACCATTTCCTCCCTTAGGGGCTAGAACCTGGGATTTTTTTCATCCCTTGTCCTATTCACCCTGATAGCGCTCTATTAGCGTGAATAGGACTTCACACTGTATCTAATGCTCTGTGCACACAGCATCAGGGATGTTACCATGGCAGCCAGGGCTTCAGGAGCGTCCTGGCTGCCATGGTAACCGATCGGAGCCCCAGGCTTACACTGCTGGGGGCTTCGATTATTGTCAGTTAAAGACTGACTATTTTATATGGGTCCAGACTTTTAGTACACACAGAGCAGCGCCCAGGGATCTCCCCGCTCAGTTCGCCCGCTGTGCCCCATTACTGTCTCCTCTCCTGCTCTACATGCTAATTACTATAGGAGCAATGGGGAGGACACATCAGCTTCTCGTTCCTTCTCCCTGGCTGTAGCACTGTCCAATCGCAGCACAGGGAGAAGGAACGCCCACTAGAGAAGCTGATGTCTCCTCCCCATTGCTCAGATTACAGGGAGAAGGAACGAGAAGCTGATGTGTCCTCCCCATTGCTCCGATAGTAATTAGCATGTGGAGCAGGAGAGGAGACACTAATGGGGCACAGCGGGCGAACGGAGCGGCGCCCAGGAATAATGGTAAGTGCTGGGACATCGCTGCAAGCCGCTCTGTATAGGAAAAGTCGTATAATTGGTGGCGCAGTGTGCCCGCCCCTCCTCCGCCCCTCTCTTCTCATTGTTGGCAGCATTTATTTTATTTTTTTTACTTTTAGGGGCCAGAACCTGGGATCTTTTAATCCCTTGTCCTATTCACCCTGATAGATCTCTATTAGGGTGAATAGGACTTCACACTCTCCCTGCTGCCCTGTGCATAGTGCACACAGCAGCAGGGATGTTACCATGGCAGCCAGGGCTTCAGTAGCGTCCTGGCTGCCATGGTAACCAATCGGAGCCCCAGGATTACACTGCTGGGGCTCCGATCAGAAGCTGCGCCACCAATGAGGAGGAGCCAGAGGGGACTCTGTGACCACTGCCACCAATGATTATAATACTGGGCAGTGGGGGGGAGAGGGCGCACTGCGTCACCAATAATAATTAACATTTAATACAGGAGGCGGGTGCGGCACCTGAGAGGTTAACTGAAGCTTATTGCAGCTCCCCGCCAGTACCCGCCTCCTGGATTTGTATTAAACGTTTACTTTCATTGGTGGCGCACTGCACCCGCACCTCTATCCTCATTGGTGGCAGGAGCGGCATAGGAGGGAGGGAGTGCTTCCTTCTCCCCTGTGCTGCTGAGGAGAACACGGAGAGCCCCGATATTAGACTGCACAATAGCAAAGTCTAGTATCGAAAAAAGGCAAATCCCGGTATTGAGGTCGATACCAGACAAAAGTATCGATTGGGTATCGAAAATTCTATACCCGAAACCACCCTAGCTGGGCAGCAGATAATGCAGAGTCAGTGAGCAAATGAATAGTGGACAGGAAGTAATTATGGCACTACTTTACAAATCTTAATGAAAGGGCAAGCAGGCCAATGCATGCGAAAGGGGAATTATGGGAACTTTATGGGATTCTTTCCCATTGGTAATCTCACCCCTATCAGCATCAAAACAAAAGGCGTGTCAAATAGCTGGCCAAGATAGTGAAAGTCAATGAAGCAGAGATGTATGCAGGTGGCTTACTGTTCTGCAGAAGGGAAGATACATTGCAAGTATTATACTTCAGAGCCACTAGCACTGACATCAGATGCAAGGAGGGTGGGGATAGATGGGACATCAATCAGCAAGGAGCACTCGTGCTTACTGAGGAGGCTTTAGTACCACCCCCATGACACCAGATAATAGATTTGCAAACTTATTAAACTTATTTTTTTAATCAATTATTCGATTAAAGAGGTTTTTATGATTTTTTTTGTACTCTGGATAGGCAACCAACCAGCAGGCAATGGCAGCATCTCCAGAAATTTCCTTTATTCTTCGTAGCAACAAATGCAACGTTTCGGCTATAACATAGCCTTTGTCAAGCATGCTTTGTTATAGTCGAAATGTTGCATTTGTTGCTCTTTTTGTACACTATTCTGTGAGTACGAAGAATAAAGGAAATATCTGGAGATGCTGCCATTGCCTGTTGGATTGCTTATCTGTGGACTGCTGTGGATCCGCGGTCGTGGTTTGGCTGTTGCATTCCGGACAGGTCGACTAGGCCAGTGGGTGCTGTTCTACACTTATTTACTATCCTCTGGATAGGTCATCAGTATTAGATCGGTGGGGGTCTGACACCTGGGAACTCCACCGATCAGCTGTTTGAGAAGACAGCAGTGCTCCTGTGAGCGCCGCGGCCTTCTCTCTGCTTTTTCTAGGCCGACTGATGAGACCTTTATTGGTCACATGGCCGAGGAGTAGATCCCAGTAGAATGGGACTGAGCTGCATTACCAAGCACAGCCGCTATACAATGGACTCACAGAAAACCCCTTTTAACCAGTTCAAGCCCAAAATCATTTATTCTCTCACCACTTAAAAAACAAAAAAAAGGTAGTGTGTATGTGTTATATATATATATATATATACACACACACACACACACACACACACACACACATACATACATACATACACACACATAGTGTCTTTGAAAGTCATAACTCTTTCTTGCCATTTATTTATTGTTTAACCCCTTCACACTACTCCGATTAGTAAAAGCTCCACATAAGGCATGTTTGTACCGCTATCCCCAGGCGCTTTCTATTTCCACAATGGAAATGAGAATAACTGGTGAACAGGCCAAAAGTCAAAGTGAAAAGGTTTTCTGTATCTAACTTTGAGCAATTGAAAACTGTCTACACATCGCTGACAATTTGGTCCCTATGGGACCCCGGTATTGGCCGGTGACACATTTAGATAAAAGGTCACAGTTACTCCGGCTAATGTTTCCTTCATTTCACTAGGAGTGTTGGTAGTCAATGATGTGTTACAGTTTTACACTACAGTCAGCTTAGTTCTGGTGGGTAGTTTTTATGTCAGCACATTTGTGGCTCAGTTATTTGGATCCTACACGGTTTTAACAACCACTGTCACATTTTATCAGCAGAAATGACTGGAACGTGCATTCTCTGCAGCAGCTGAAGCATGTTACCAGCAAGAAACTGTAGAGACGTCCCTACAGCTGGCATATACAAGGTCAGAAACTGGAAAAGAAGTTCCCCAAATTCTACTGCTACAAAAGTTGAGTGCTCCCTCCAGATACAATGTTCTCAATATACAATGGTCTTTCCTGGACCATCATAACATACAATGACTCAGACTCAGTATGGATATTTCTCTGGTAAAACCCTTGTACTGGTTGTCTAGTAGCACCTCTTTACAGTACAGTGCGGTACTACACGATTTCTGTCCTCTGTCTTGTACCAGGTGAGGGCGGCTACATTTACATTTTTCTGGTACATTGTGCGCTATACATAGAATCATAGAAAGTGATTTACAGCCTCCAGCATCTAGTCCTGACTGTTATATGCAAGGACTTGCTTTATCTGGATTAGTTATCTGATTGTTTTTCTTAAATCTCAAAAAAAAAATCTTGTTTTTCTTGAATCCTCTCATCTTGAGAGGGCATTTGGGGGTTTTGGAACCAATTACTGCTTTTCTATCGAGTTATGGACTCTATGTACAATGGTCGTCCCAGAACTGACTAATATCGTAATAACAAAAAGATGCAAAGGGCGGCACTCACCAATGTTGTATGCCCTTTTCTCTATATTGGCGACTAATAATGTAACTTGAGGGACCACTGTAATATGCATATTTGGAATTTCTCTTTAAAAAGTGTGCCTAAACCTTTAAATACACTTTAATCAAATCTATTCTAAATGTCAGGGAAATTATTTTTGTAATACACTTTCATTATTTCATTTAACTTTTGCTAGTGAAATAGGCACCTGATGTTCAGGTGACTTTCACACATTGCAAGCCGAAGTACCGATCCCCCTATGTCCGCACTGGGCGTCACTGCTCTGCCTGTACCAGCGCTGCTCTTCTCAAGCCTGGCATAGGTGTGTGTGGCCGGCTCCCTGGTAACATCTATAGCATTTGAGGCTTTAGCAGAGCAGCCATGTGAGCTCCTGCCTTGTGCTGGTTCCGCTCTGCTAGTGGCCTGCATACCTCATGGTACAGGCCATTAGCAGAGCAGAGAGAGCGCAGGGCAGGAGCTCACATAGCACATGGCTGCTCCGCCTGTGCCCCTGTGCTAAAGCCTCTACTGCTACTGATTTTACCAGGGGGCCCACCACACACATCTATGCCAGGCTTGAGAAGAGCACTGATGCTCCGGCCTGTACAGCACTTATGTGTTGGGAGAACATGGAACCAGAGGTCACAGTAGTGACGTATTGTTCCAAGCAGCTGTGACTGCTGAGGCCTACGATTGGCCGCAGAGGTCATAGGACCAAGCCACTTCTTGTATCTCCAGAAACTCTGAAGCAGCTGGGGAAAAGGCATGGGTGTGGTGATGGGGGGACTGCAGACAGTGGAGTGTGTTTTTTTTTTATTTTTAATGGGCCACACATTAAGACCATGGTGGCTGTCAGCTTCTAGGGTAAACAAACCTTTAAAGAAAGATAATCCACCACCAAAGGTGTCGGACAGCTGATTACTCCTCTTTCCCAATTGAGAATGCATGTATGCTTGGGTGCACGTTTATGTGGGAGTTTGGGAGCAACAGCTGAAGAGGTGTTTGGCCAAAAAACATCCGGGGAGCAGTCAATAGCAGGTCGTGACGGGGACGAGCCTCCCTAGCATCGCGGGTGACAAAGCGGCGGCCATGCAGGCATCCGAAGTGCCGCGGGTGCCGGAGAGCAGGTAAGTATATTGTGTACCAGGAGCCCAGGCATTGGAGAGATAATAATAGGGGTTGGATAACCCCTTTAAAGGGAACCTGTCACCGGGATTTTGTGTATAGAGCTGAGGAAATGGGTTGCTAGATGGCCGCTAGCACATCCGCAATATCCAGTCCCCATAGCTCTGTGTGCTTTTATTGTGTAAAAAAAAATATTTAATACATATGCAAATTACCATAAGAGTCATATCTTACTTGTGTGACCAGAGAAGAGTCATATTTTCAAGCTCTGACTCATCTCCGGTTAATTTGCATATGTATCAAATTGTTTTTTTTTACACAATAAAAGCACACAGAGCTATGGGGACTGGATATTGCGGATGTGCTACTGGCCATCTAGCAATCCATGTGATCAGCTCTATACCCCAAATCCCGGTGACAGGTTCCCTTTAAGGCACTCTGTAGTGGTGGCATTTCTTTAAGACTTTACTCCCACTTCATGATCAAGCAGAAGAGTCCATAGTGATAATGAAGTAAGGCAAGCTGAGACAACGTTTCTGCACAGATTTGTGGATAAATAATGATGCCCAGTGCTCAGCACCGGAGAGGTCTGTAGGGTACACTGGGGTACTCCGGCATAAGCCACTCACATATGAAGTAAAGAACACAAAAGTCTGTATTCAGATGCAGGAAGCTCAGGGTGGAGGAGGAAGGGTGGAATGCTTACTGTTTCATGGGAATGTCCAAACTTGTAAACTCTGAGCTTTCATGGTGGAGCGGCTGTCACTCCTAGATGCTTCCATTTCACTACAGCACTTAAGGTGACCATACATCTCCAATAGTTGTCAGCCAAATGCTTGCTTGGCCCAGAGCTATTCCAGCCACCTCCACATACACATGCACTCCCTCAGCTTGTAGTATAGGAGGTCATTCTAGGACACTGCCATATCTGAACTCCCTGAGCTATTCAGTATGAGCCAAGGTGCTGCCAATAAATCAGTCACACAGCAATGTAATCTTCAGCTTGCAAGGGATATCACTGAGACACCTAAACTCAACGATCAGGTGGGGTGTCCATATTTTTGCTCTCCCATTGTCTGTGCTCATCAGCGGGCTCGTCTGCCAGGAAGGAGCAGCTTCCATTGCTTGGTGCCGTGTGAGGTTGAAGACCCCTCACACGTAAGGAGTATGGTGGCCACCATGCAGGTTTCCCTGACATGAGGGCATAAGCTTATGACAAAAGAACAATGTTATGCAAAGGGGTAAAACTGCTTGATATTAAACAGAATATTCCATGATTTTAACACTTGGGGACCCTGCTATTTTCAGTTTTCGCATTTTTGTTTTTTTTTTACCTCCCAAAACTTGAATACATTTTTTTCCCATTCACATAGCTGTCGGAGGGCTTACTTTTTTTGCAGGACAAGTTGTACTTTCTAATGGCGCCATCTAATATTGCATATGATGTAGTGGGAATTGGAAAAAAAATATGCAATTCCACCACAGTTTTATGGCGTTTTTAAGGTTTTCCCTATGCAGTAAAACTGGCCTTTCTGCCATATTCTCCCACCCTATAACTTTTTTATATTTACATCTAAGGAGCTGTGTGGGTGCTCATTTTTGTGGGGTGATCTGTAGTTTTGACCGATACCATTTTGGAGCATATATGACATTTGAATCACTTTTTATTCAAATTGTGTTGAGAGGTGAAGCAACAAAAAAAAGGCGAATTGGCCATTTAGATTTTTTTCCTCCATTATGACATTCAACGTATAGAATAAATACCTATAAATTTTAATAGTACTGGCATTTTGGGATGTGGCTAGAGGAATGATCTTTGCTATAGTCCCCCTAGGTGATGAACATGTGGCTCCCTTGATGTCGGCACAGGAAAGCTGTCCAGGCACCGCTCAGATGTTGTGGCATTTGAGGGGTGAGTGCATGTACAACAGAGGTTCTGAAGTGGTTAATATTGATATCCTATTCTCAGGATACACCATCACTATTTTAATCGGAGGAGGGCTGACACCCTGCACCCTTGCCGATCATTTGCTGGAAACTGATGCTGGAATTACACCACTCCTTTCACTATGTACTGGACAGAGCTAGTTACTGCAGCACTGCTCCTATTCAACGGATAGCTGGAGCTAAAGAACAGTTGCTTGGTGGGGGTGCAGAGTGTCAGATCCCGGCCGATCAGATAGATGGCCTATCCTGATCCATTAATATTAAAATCCTGGAATACCCAATGCATGACCTCTGTAGCACACATGCCAGTTAAGCCTCATTCACACGGACAGCACACGTCCCCACTCATTTTAATGTGTGTATTCAGACATCAGTGTTTTTGCACGGTCCGTGGGTCAGAGGTTTTAGCACAGAAGCATGCTCTATTTTGTCCATGTTCACAGATCCATCACGTTCATTATAGTCTATGGGTCAGTGAAAAACCACAGATGCAACACGGATGCCACGGATCATTAAGAGATGCTTTGAAAGTTATTTTTCAGCTGTGCAGCATCAGTGAAACACTCATCCAACATGGACGGCAAAAAACACACACACGGACATAGCACGGATCCTTCACGGACAGCTTCACTGACCACCTGCTCACGGATTTGAGCGTGGACACGGACGTGTGAATGAGGCTTTAGAAAGACTTGAGTGATCACTCAAGAATTGTTATCCGCTTCCCTCTCCATGTTACCAGACGTTTGAAGAAACCAGTTATAGGTCGCACTGTCAGCTCTTGTACCTAATCGATACTTTTGTACCGTTATCGATTCAATTCCGGGATTCGCCTTTTACAGCTACTGCACAGCCTAGTATCAGAGAACATTGAGCACGCTGCCCTCAGTGTGCGCGCCATGTTCCCTCAGCAGCACAGTGGAGAAGGAAGAAGTGGTAAGCGCGATTATGTCAAAGGTCCTTTTGCAGGTCCTGAAAGAAGAAAGAAGACGATGCCGGCTGTGCAAACAAGTGGATAAGGGGAGTTCATTTATTTTTTTAACCACTCAATCGACATTTTAGTAAGCATTCTGTATTAAGAGTGCTATTATTTTCCCTTATAACCATGTTATAAAGGGAAAAAAATAAAATCTACAGAACAGCTAACCCAAACCCGAACTTCAGTGAAGAAGTCACGGTTCGGGTCTGGGTACCACATTCAGTTTTTTATCACGCACGTGCAAAACGCATTGCGCACACGCAATAAAAACTGAACAACGCAATCACAGTCAAAACTGACTGAAATTGTGTGCGCACTCGCGCGGGTTTCCCGCAATGCACGCGTGACGCATCCGGAGCAAATCCGGGACGCCCATGTTAAAGAGGCCTATGTGATTGATGAAAACGTCGATTGTATACATTTAACCCCTCTGATGCCGTGGTCCAAAGTTATGGGGGGGGTCATATTATGAGGATACAAAAAATAAAAATAGGGGGTCATTTACTATTCAGATTCTGAAGAATATTTCAGAATCTGTCTTACATTTAGAACTGGCGCTGGATGCGCAGAAGTTATGGAGAGGCCTGTGCCTCTTCATAACTTTGGTGCATCTACCGCCAGCTATGGGGCTTTATTAAGAGTGGCGTCTAAAACACCAGTCTTAAAAAATATGGGGCACATTTATTTTCCCCAAGTTTTTTTTTTTTCAGTATTAAAACGCAAACAAAAAAACCCAATATATACATATGTGGTATCCTTGTAATCGTACCGACTCCGAGAATAAAAGTAACAGGTTTACCACATAGGAAATGCTGTAAAAACAAAACCCATAAAACTGTGGTGGACTTTATTTTTTTATAATTCCACCCCATCAGCTTTCCACTACATTGTATGCAACCGTAAATGGTGCCATTAGAAGATTTTGGGAAGGCTGGGAGTAAAACACTGAAAATTGCCCAGTCATTAAGGGGTTAAACATATCAGTCAAACTAAATCATGTGAATTTATCTTCATAAAGTATGGATGTTTCTAAACTGCAAAACATGTATAATGACTGCAGACCTCCGCTTCCATCTAATGCTTCCTGATCACGTTTCCACATATCAAATCTAGGAATGACATCTCGCTCAGTTACATTAGGTCTTACTTGTCCTCCGCCACTGGCTTGACATTTTGTTATTGTTATTGCTCTGCCACTCTACAATTACATATTACATTTCACTAAATATCTATACAATTTACTTTACAATGTACGTCACACTGGCACTGTAACCCATGGCTCATGATGCTCCCTCTCTTCTGAACCCTGTAGTGTGCCCAAACAGCAGTTTATAACCACATAGGGGCTATTGTCATACCAGGGGAAAATTATGTAGCAACATTTGGTGTCCCTTTTCTCCTATTACCGCTTGTGAAAATGAAATAATTGTGGCTAAAACTACACTGAAATACAATGTAATTTTTAATTTCATGTCCCAATCTTAAATTTTTTTATGAAGCACCTATGTGGTCAACGAAATCATTATACCAAAACCAGTTTCCAAAATGGGGAACTTTTTGGGGTTTTACATAGTACTGGAATCTCAGGGGCTCTGCAAATGTGACATGGCACAGCGAACCATTCCAGTGAAATCTGCCCTCAAAAAGCCAAATGGCTCCTTCCCTTCTGAATGTTGTGGTGTGCCCATACAGCAGTTTACCACCCCATATGCAGGTTGGTCATATTCAAGATAAAATGGGTTACCAATTGTGAGATGCCCTTTCTCCTGTTACCCTTTGTGAAAATGAAAAATCTGGGGCTAAAGCAACATTTTATTGTACAAAATGTAATTTTTTATTTTCATGGTCAAGTTTCTAAATTCTATGAAACACCTGTTCAAAGCATTTAATATACCACTTGAAAAAAAAAAACTAAATTCCTTGTAGTTTCTAAGGGTACTTTCACACTTGCGGCAGGACGGATCCGACAGGCTGACACCCTGTCGGATCCGTCCTTCCGCTATTTCGCCGTGCCCCCGGACCGCCGCTCCGTCACTATTGACTATAATGGGGGCGGGGGCGGAGCTCCGGCGCAGTACGGCAGTGCATGGCGAAAGGCCGCCAGACTAAAAGTCCTGCATGTCTGACTTTTTAGTCTGGCGGCCTCTCACAGCTAACTGCCATACTGTGCCGGAGCTCCGCCCCGTCCCCATTATAGTCAATGGGGACGGAGCAGCGGCACGGCAAAATAGCGGAAGGACGGATCCGACAGGGTGAACAGCCTGTCGGATCCGTCCTGCTGCAAGTGTGAAAGTACCCCAAAATGGGACACTTTATTTTCTACTGAAGGAGTACCTCAGGGTCTTTTCAAATGTAACATATGGCGCACCAGCCCTTCTGAGCCCTGCCATGTACCCATACAGCAGGCTACATGTGGGGCGTTTCTGTAAGCTGTAGAATCAGGGTAATCAAATAGTTTTTCTGTAAACCCTTGCTGTGTTATAGGAAAAAACAAACAAAAAAACTCTGGATCTGGCACTGCCAAATAATGTCGCTTGCCCGCCGGATCCAATTGACTACCAATGGGGTCCAGGAGAGATCCAGTGGGTACCCGGTAAATATGCAGAGAATCAACCAAACAAAAGCAGTTTTTGTGCCTGCTAGTGCTTACTACAGGAGCGTGACATGTGTACCGGTAAGTACGGTACACATGGGGAGCAGGGGGAGGGCATCATTATTCAGTTTAGATATGATGAGTAACACTACGTATAATACAGTACATACTGAGCAGCAGAGCCAGAGTACAGTGCCTGCACGGCCCTGCCGCTCTCCCCGCCTACTACAGCCTCTCCCTAGGACTCTGTGGATGGGATAATGATGGGGGGGGGGGGAGGGGGGGGGGGCTGTGGATGGCATTATGATGGGGGAGGGATCTGTGGATGGGACTGTTATGGGGGGGGGGAATCTGTGGATGACACATATAGCAGTGTCATCCAAAGATCCACCACCCCATAACAGTGCCATCCACAGATTCCCCCCTACCATCATAATGCCATCCACAGCTCCCCCCATAACAGTGCCATCCACAAATCCCCCACCCCATAACAGTGCATCATCCACAGATCCCCCATAATAGTGTCATGCACAGACCGCCATTAGTTCAAACCCACCAAAAGCACACCTTTTGGTTAAAAATATTTTTTTGGTTATTTTCCTCCTCAAAAACCTAGGTGCGTCTTATGGGCCAGTGCGTCTTACAGGGCGAAAAATACGGTACTTACTGCTGACATCAGCCTGAGTGCATCCGAACAGATCTGGACATGTCCATTGGATTATCTCCAGTATAATGCATTAATATTATAACTGAATAGGCTTTGCATGTATAACTTAAAATCTAGACGTGTCAGGCAAATTCAGAGTTCATATTTGGAATCAGCGCGCTCATTTTAGTATAAATCAAGTTTTTCTCTCAGTAGCAAAATCATTGTTGCACAGTGGTATGACGTCACCTATGAGTCACTGGAATCCATTATAAAAACACACTGCGTCAATGTAACATTCCTAATCCTACCCCCAGCTTACAATGAGATCCCTTGTGAGCCAGTTTCACATCAAAATCCCAGATGGCCGTCAATAATCATTTACTGCAAGATTCCAAAAGCTGAACTCTGCTAGTTTGGAATATCAAACACAAAATAGCCAACTGCCTCATAAAACTACTATGAAGTATATGTCTACAGTCACACGCCCGTTTTCAGAACCATTGGAGTCTTTTGGCCAAATCACATAAAAAACAGCAGTCACAAAAAAAGGACATGTCCTATGTTGGCCGTTTTCACAGACGAAAGTCCCCCAAGCAATTGAAGGCGACCATTATATACATTGTTACTTTTTTGTCAATCAATTGCTTCATGGTCAATTTTCAAATTCCATTTCAATTTTTACAATAGATTTACAATTGTATCTGAAAGCACTGTCTACATGCCTCTGCGTCCTGGGCGGTAATACTCATAGGGTGATGGCAGATAGAAGCCAGAGCCAGTACAAACTCTTATAATGCAAAATAACTGTGGAGCCCCAGTTATAGGTCTCCAACACAGTGAAAGCCAGATATTCCTCAAAGGAAGGATGTCCTCATTACAGAGATCACCAGATCCACCATATTAAGTGGCCCCTATGCCAAGATCCCGCTCTTTTACAAGCCTTAAGGATGTGACGGGGAAAACCGAAAACAGTTATCTATCCACAGACAGCTGTTTTGGGGTGTTGCCATCATCAGTGTGGAGTAGGATTCTGGCTAACCAGAAACACTTATGATGAGCCACCATCTTACCAGTTCAGTCTAGAACAATAGTGACACTAGAGATTACGGTAATGATCACCTCCCTGGTGTTGTTTTACTATTATTATTGATAGTGTTACATCAGCTGTAGACAGGGAAATATATAGAACTACAGCTACCTGGATACCAAGACCGCAGGGACATCGTAGAGTAAATAATCCCAGGGTAAGTGAGACAGAATTCTCTGCTAAATAATACATGCTGCGTCCAAGCTTTACTTTCTGCTTCTGATAACCATCCTGAATAGTCAGCAGGATCCCCATCAAGTGCCGAGGAGACTGACGAATCCTGCCATATATCAGGAAGAAAAACTAGCATCTCCATATCTACAGATGTCACCAATGAAATACTGTATAAACATTTTGGAAGATATTTTCCACAGCAGGACTTAACTTTTCTATTACCTTCCTGCTAAATGTTAGAATTTTTCCACTGTCTGATGGGGGAGTGCAGCAAGTAGGGAGGACATGATGCATTGCCAGAAAGCTTCTGTGAGCAGATCACTGGTAAATCCAAGGTCCAGCAGCATTAGATCACTATAACCTGTGATAACACACATCATATGTCCGTCAGAAAAAGACATGGGGGTCATTTATTAGACTGATGTAAAGTAGAACTGGCTTAGTTGCCCATAGCAACCAGTCAGATTCCACCTTTCATTTTCCAAAGGAGCTTTTAAAAATGAAAGGTGGAATCTGATTGGTTGCTATGGGCAACTAAGCCAGCTCTACTTTACATCAGTTTAATAAATAACCCCAACAGACTAACAGAAAGCAGGTCACATGGGGTCCATTCAGGCTCTGCTTTCCTCATTAACCCTTTCAGGACTAGGCAACTTTCTGTTTTTGTTTTTTTCATTGTTTTACTCCCAGCCTTCCGAGAGCCATAACTTTTTTTTGTTTTCACAGAGAGGGCTTGTTTTGCGGGACAAGTTGTACTTTCTAATGGCACCAATTACGGTTGCATACAATGTAGAGGGAAGCGGGAATGTTTTTTGCTTTTTAAATAGTTTATGTATTTGAATTTTTTAAAACTTTTTAATAGTTCCCCTAGGGAACTTTAAAAAGAGGACCTTTCACTTGTATAAACTATGTGAACTGAGTATGCTGCCATATAGGGCAGCGCCCGGGGATCTCACCGCACTTACTATTATCCCCGGGCGCCGCTCCGTTCTCCCTTTATAGGCTCCGGTACCTTTGCTCCTTAAGTTATAATAGGCGGGTCTTCCCTTGTCCTGTGGGCATCTCCTTCTCCTAGGCTGCAGCGCTGGCCAATCACAGCGCACAGCCTGGGAGGTTTTTTTCTCCCAGCGCTGCAGCCTAGGAGAAGGAGACGCCCACAGGACAAGGGAAGACCCGCCTACTATAACTTAAGGAGCAAAGGTACCGGAGCCTATAACGGGAGAACAGAGCGGCGCCCGGGGATAATAGTAAGTGCAGTGAGATCCCCGGGCGCCGCTCTATATGGCAGCATACTCAGTTCACATAGTTTATACAAGTGAAAGGTCCTCTTTAACAAGCAATCAATCATTCAGTGTCTAAGATTACACTGTGTTCTATATGGAGCCCTGCCACAGGCAGTCTCTCCATATGACCTGATGTGCGGCAGCCTCGCATCCCTCAGAAGTACAGAGGCAGCCGAGGAACTAAATCCGGCTCCCCTGATATTCGCTAGGGGGAGCCGGTGCACAATCAGGAGCGCACGCTCCCAGTTTTTGACCTCCCTTATGCCACAATAACATTTTACCACAGCATCTGAGGGGTTAAATTTATGCAATCGACGTTATTGTCAATCGTATACATTAGGTCCAGGTGCCTGCTGTTTAAAACATCTTTAAACCGCCCCACCGCTGTCATAATTTTACTCTGGAGTGGCAGGAAAGGGTTAAAGTGGATGGAGCTATTGAGGTATACGTTTGAATACAGTTCTTTTTGTTGGTACATCTCCCATGGAAAGCCTAGCCGAGGGCTAAACGTGGTGCGAACCAACCCTAACAAAGATACTATTAGGCAGATTTATGAAACTGTATAAATGAGAAAATTTTTTGTTATCCACAGCAACCAATCACAGCACAGCTTTCATTTTTCAAGTGCACATTATAAAATAAAAGCCGTGCTGTGATTGGTTGATATGAGGGGAGATTTATTAAAACTGTTATAAAGGAAAACTGGCTTAGTTGCCCACAGCAACCAATCAGATTCCACCTTTCATTTTCCAAGGAAGCTCCGAAAAATGAAAGGTGGATGATTGGTGCTATGGGAACCAGTTTTGCTAAATCTCCCTCAGTTTCAATTCATTTTAAGAATTCTCCCCCCACATCTCAGCTTCAGATTGGCTACATGTGAGAACAAGTCCTGAAGTACGGTAGAGGCAATGCAACAGCACTAATGTGAAGTGAAATAATGTGCAGCCTAGGACCTGTCATACAGTCCTGTACGAGCCTTGTCCACTTCTGTATTCGGCACAGGCGCAGCGAGTGAAGGACGCGCTCCTGGTGCCGGCCTCACTCAGCGCAGACGCAGTGAGGAAGCCAACACCAGGAGCACGTCCTTCACTCACTGCGCCGAATCCAGAAGTAAATGGCGCAGGCGCAGGATTTCTTCAGAGATCCAGCTAATTCGGACATCACTCAAGAGGAGCGGGGCGGGCTAAACGGAGGACCTGAGCGGGATAAATGGTTAGTAGACCGAACCTCTGGGTGCTGAATCAACGCCCTCATAGCACCTAGAGACTCATAGCATATTTAAAAAGTGTGGGTTTATTTTTAGGAGAACAGCGACAGGGACAAAAGTATAAAGCACGCTGTTCTGTACTGCTGACATTAGCACATCGCTAGATGTCAGTCAGCTACATAACAGAATTTCTGATGATAGAAACCCCTTTAAGGACCAGGCCGTTTTGGGTAAATTTTACATGTGTCACTTTATGTGGTAATAACTTTGGAACGCTTTTACTTATCCAGGCCATTCTGAGATTGTACTTCATTAAAGTGGTCAATATTTTTCATTTGCATTTTTTTTTTAAATCCCAAATTTACCCCCACCCCCCCAAACAAACAAAAAAAAGGGAAAAATGTGCAACTTTCCACATTTCAATTTTCCTGCTTTTAAAACAAATAGTGATACCTCATATAATAGTTATTACTTTACATTCCCCATATGACGACTACATGTTTGGATCATTTTGTGAATGCCATTTTATTTTTTGGGGACGTTAGAAGGCTTAAAAGCAAAGGTCTGAAGTCACTTTGTGGGGCTTACATAACAGAAACCACCCATAAATGGCCCTATTTTAGAAACTACACCCCTCAAGGTATTCAAAACTGATTTTTACAAACTTTGTTAACCCTTCCACAAGAATTTAAGGAAAATGTAGATTCAGAATTTCACTTTTATTGTAGATTTTCCATTTGAATCCATTTTTTTCCGGTAACAAGGGCCTTCTATCTTCATTCAGCAGGACCTGAGATAACGTCATCGAAGGTCCTTTTGCAGGTCCCGAAGAAAGAAGACTATATCGGCTGCGCGATCAAGTGGATGAGGCGAGTTTATTTTTTAACCCCTCAATGTACATTTTAGTTAGCATTCTGTATTAAGAATGCTATTATTTTCCCTCATAACCATGTTAGAAGGAAAAAAATACAGTGAATTGACTTTAATGGGATCCGGGGCTGCTCATCCCTATTTACTAACATCATCTCTTAGCAACCATGGGTGGAAATCGCACCGCATCCTCACTTGAATGGGGCTGCGTGAAAATCGCAAGCATTTCTATGGGGCCTGCGTTGCGTGAAAAACACAGAATATAGAACCTGCTGCGATTTTCGAGCAACGCACAAGTGATGCGTGAAAAACAACGCTCATGTACACAGCCCCATTGAAATTAATGGGTCAGGATTCAGTGCGGGTGCAATGCATTCACATCAGGCATTGCTCCCGCGTGGAAAACTCGCCATTTTTTTTTTTCCCGATTGTTTTATGTGGGGGCTCATTTTTTGCAGGATGAGGTGACTGGTACTATTTTGGGGGGCATACGCCTTTATGATCACTTGGTGTTTTGTTTTAGCACAGTTTTGTTATGGATGCAGCAATACCCAATGTGCCTGTTTCTTTATTATTATTTATTATATTATTTTTTACAATTTTAGGTGTTTTATTTTGAGAAAGGGGCTTTCTTTTTTTTCTTTTTTTTTGGGGGGGGGGGGGGAAAGGGACTTCAACTTCTGGGGTCTGGTCCCCTCTGCAATGCATTACAATACAACCTGTATTGTAATGCATTGGCTGTCAGCTTTTATGCTGACAGCCTGCCTGTGAGACCCAGCCTAAGGGCTGGATCTCACAGACTTCCATAGAAGGCAAGCCCCGATGGCAGAGAAGGTAGCCCGATGCCTTCCATAGCCATCGGGTCCCTGTCACTGCAGAGCAGGGACCCGATGGAGATGCGGAGGGCACCCGAACCCTCTGCATGCAGCGGCATACAAGGGGTTAATACGCCGGCATTGCTGTTTTCACTGATGCCAGCATATGCAGCAGGGGCCCGGCTGTCAGTGACATGTACAGCACTGGTCCTCTACGGGTTAATAGCACACTGAGCAACCTAAATATTTATTTTTCTAGTACGTCCCCTTTCCATAAAAGTCATTTTTATATATGGGATGTATAGGTCATGGTAGCTGGGGGTGGGACTACAACATACAGTGCGAAAAGTGGTGGCAATTTATTTTTTTTACACTTTGTGCCCCTGTAAGGACATACAAGACCTTTAGGTCAAGAAAAGATGTCTAGCCCTGGCAATCTAGACGGAGGAGTGGACCGTATTTGGCATTCCTTATATGGAAACATTCATTTCAATGGGTCCACAAAAGATGCGGACAGCACTCCGTGTGCTGTTTGTATCTGTTGCTCCGTTCCGTGGCCAAGCAAAAATTATGAGGCATGTCCTATTGTCCGTTTTGCATACAAGAATAGGCGTTTCTATAATGGGCCTCCTGTTCCGTTCTGCAAATTCCAGAAGGCACACGGGCGGCATCAGTTTTTTGTGGATCCGCAATTTACGGACCACAAAAAAACGGCACGGTCGTGTGAGCGAGCCCTTAAATATAAAATTTCTACGTTTTAAAGGACCCGCTCCCACCACACCGCTCTATTTCTAGGGTGTAAGCAAGCGCTGAGGAAGCAGAAAAATTCTGATGTTTTACATGACTGTATTGAAGAGGACATGCTGCCATTTTACAAAAGGCAACATCACATAAAAAGTAAGGCCTCGTGCACACAACCATATTTGTTTTGCAAACTGCAGATATGCAAAATATGGATACCGTCCATATTTCCTCACTCCCTTCACTGGCTATTGTTGTTCGCAAAACAGACAAGAATGGGCCAAAATTCAATCAAGTGCAGGAGGCCAAATGTGGAACTTTTTGCAGGTTATCATTGCCTCTCTCCAGAACAGCATACCTTGTCAACTTTCAATGACATGAAGAGCATGAACAAAAACATTCTGTTTGCAGAGTGGAGGAGGAAGACATTCCCTGTAAATGTCAAAGACGACAAGTGCCAGGCATTGACAGAAGTCAAGGCTCTGCGCTCCCTACAACCTTGCAGACCATATACACATACGTCATCTCTTGTGAACAGCTGTCTACAGGGGGCCAGAGCAGCCATCCACAAGAAACTACAAACACGACAGATGTGTTTTCACAGGAGACAGGAAGGCGAGAATCAATGTGCTGACTGCTGAGGAAACAAACGCTGCTGATAACATACGGATATACTATACCATGCAGGAGAGTATACAGTGTGTGATATATGATGATATTAAATCAGTACACGGTTAAGGCATTAGCGATGCTTTTACAGGGAACCTGTCACCACCATAATGGCCCCCAACCCCCCAGAGTGCCTCACAGTTTTAGTAGCATGTGCCCCAATAATATTTGTGTTTAGTTGTCTGATGGACACTTTATCCCCCCCCCTCGCACTCTATGCAAACCGACTGAAGGGAAGGGGCAGCAGTCAAGCTTGCAGCGCCCCAATGCCACCTCTTCACAGTTGATGGACACCTCTGTGCCAGACGTCGCTGGATCTTAGGACCATCATGTCTGTTACCCTCAGCACAGAGAAGTCCATCATGAGTGAAGAGATGGGACTGGGGCGCAGCAAGCTTGACTTCTACCATCAAGACCGCTGCCCCCTTGACTTCAAAGGGTCCATTTGCAGAGCAAATTAACACAAACATCACTTGGGCACAAGATGACCGCCGCTTGTAATACCTTCCGAAGGAAAGACGATCATTAGAGTCTAAATCTAACTTGGCAGCCCTACAGATCTGTTCTAAAGATGCATTAGCCCTTTCTGCCCATGAAACAGAAACTGATCTGGTTGAATGAGCACCGAAACCTAAAAAGTGGAATCCTGCCCTGCTGAGAAATAGGCCAAAAGGACAGCACCTACTATCCACCTGGCTAGAGTCCTGGATGTAACTATACCCCTATTTTTCCCCCCCAAGTTGTACAAACAGTCTGGAGGATTTTCTCCATTGACTGGTGACATTTAAATAAGGCTACTTTCACACTAGCGTTCTGAACGGATCCGCTCATATTAATGCAGACGGTGGCTCCGTTCAGAACGGATCCGTCTGCATTATATTGTCAAAAAATGGCTAAGAGTGAAATTAGCCTGAGCGGATCCGTCCAGACTTTTACATTGAAAGTCAATGGGGGACGGATCTGTTTGAAGATTGAGCCATATTGTGGCATCTTCAAACGGATCCGTCCCCATTGACTTACATTGTAAGTCTGGACGGATCCGCATGCCTCCGCACGGCCAGGCGGACACCCGAACGCTGCAAGCAGCGTTCAGGTGTCCGCCTGCTGAGCGGAGGCTGAACGCCGCCAGACTGATGCAGTCTGAGCGGATCCGCATCCATTCAGACTGCATCAGGGCTGGACGGAAGCGTTCGGGTCCGCTTGTGAGCCCCTTCAAACGGAGCTCACGAGCGGACAGCCGAACGCTAGTGTGAAACTAGCCTAATGTGACAGGCATCTTTTGACATCTAGACAATGTAGTTTATTTTCTCTTTCTCATTCTTAGGGGATTGACATAAAGATAGGAGAACAATATCATGGGACCTATGAAAGAGAGAGACCACTTTAGGCAGAAACGCTGGGTCTGGTTTAAGAAGCACCCTATCCTCCAGGATGTTAGTATAGGGAGGGGAAGCTGAAAAGGCCGAAATCTCACCCACCCTTCTAGCAGAGGTGATGGCCACCAAGAAGGCAGTTTTAAAATGTATTTTAATGGGTAAATCCTGCAGTGGTTCAAAAGGAGGCTCCATCAACCTAGACAGGACTAGATTCAGATCCCACGGGGGAACAGAAGACCTGATTACAGGCTTAATCCTACTAACCGCTTTAGAAAATCTCCTAATCCAAGATTGAGTGGCAATAGGGCAATCAAAAAAAGGCACTCAAAGCAGAGACCTGTACCTTAAGGGTGCTAAGCCTAAGGTTTTTATCGAGGCCTTCTTGAAGGAATTCCAGAACCTTAGGCATAGGGGAAGGACTCAAAAGATCAACGGGAGCCCCAGAAAACCTTAAGAAAGTCTTCCATACTCTAAGATAAATAGTGGAGATTACCTCCTTACAACAGGATAAAAGGGTGGAAATTACCTCTTTGGATAGACCTCTATTTTCTAATATTTCCCCCTCAAATGCCAAGCTGCCAAGTGAAGGTTCCTTACTTCTGGATGATAGACAGGTCCCTGGAATAACAGATCCTGCCTGTCCGGAAGATTTCAAGGATCTGTCAGGGATAGGTTTCTTAGCCAAGAGAACCAAGTCCTTCTTGGACAGAAGGGTGCCATTAGAATACGCCTCATCTGTTCCTGCATCAGTTTCTGCAATACCCTTTGAAGAAGTTTTAGAGGAGGAAAGGCATACAGAAGTTGATTCAGCCAAGGAAGGCAGAAGGGGTCTATACTTGAAGCGAATCTCTTGGATTCAGAGAAAAGTAGAGACTGCATTTTCTGTTTTGCTTGGTTGCGAAAAAAAAAGGTCTGAGGATGACCCCAAAGGTGAACTATCTGCTTGAAGGCCTCCTGATTCAGGCACCATTCTCCTTGATCCAAATGGTTTCTGCTTAGGTAATCTGCGACCTTGTTTTCTGTTCCTTTCAGGTGTACTGCTTTGTTAAAAGGAATGATTAAATAGAAAGTTTCCGTGGTTAAGGACATAAGAAGCTCTGACCTTGTCCCTCCTTGTCTGTTTAGGTAGGAGACCACCGTAGCATTGTCTGATAATATCTTTACTCCTATTCCCTTTAATCTGGGCAGAAAAGCTCTTAGTTCTCAGACATTTTGGGAATCCTGGCTTTCTGTTAGACTCCAAACTCCCTGCAGCACCCCGTACTGACAGAATGCCCCCCATACGGTTGGACCGTCATCCGTGGTTATGGTTACTTATTCTTGCGGAATCCAGGGGAGGCCCTGAGACAGTTTTTAAAGGCTGTAGCCACCAGTTTAAGGACTGTATCACCTGTGGGGTAAGGGGAAGAGGGGTATCCAGCGGGGACAACGATCCTTGCTATTCTTTTAGGATCTGCCACTGAAGCGTCCTGGAGCGAAACAGGGACCAACCTACTGCTAGTATTGTGGAGGTCATTCTGCCAAGAACTGCCATCCCCTGCCTGATAGTTCGATTTTTTTGAGGCCATCAAGACTCGCACGTCTTCTCTTAATCTGTCTATTTTGTGCTGAGGGAGGATGCACCATAGATTTACTGAATCTAGGATAAACCCTAGAAAGAAACACTGTTGGGAAGGGGTTAAGTTGGATTTTTCAAAGTTTTTGTGCCATCCGAGATTTATTAAAATGTTTACCACTTTCAGCAGACGAGAGTATAGAAGTTCCACAGATTCTGCTACTATCAGGAGGTCGTCTAATTAAGGTATAACGAGAATGTATTTTTCCTTTATGTGGGCCATGACCTCTGCCATTAACTTTGTAAAAGGCCTCAGAGCCTGGGAAATTCCAAATGGAAGAGCTCTGTACTGTAGATGATGCACCTGACCTTCCATAGACACAGCTACTCTGAGGTATGTTCGGAAATCAGCATGAATAAGGGACATGGTAGTAAGCGTCCTTTATGTCTAAGGTGGCCATAACACAGTCCTTTGAAAGATGCTTTATTGCCGACTATACGGACTCCATTCAGAATTTTTTGTAGACGAGGTATTGATTTAAGTCTTTCAGATTTATGATCATTCTGAAGGAACTGTCCAGATTGGGTATGCGAAAAAGGGAAGAATAAAACCTTCTTCCTTTTTCTGAGTCTGGGACGGGAACTAGGACATTTTTCTTTAAAAAGGGAAAACACTTCCTCCTTCAGTGCTAGGTCTTTTGCTGAAGTTTGAGTCAAACTTGTAAATTTTAGCCTTTCTGGTGGGGGAGAGATAAACTCTAGACAAAAACAGTCTTTCATGATACCATTTATCCAGGGGCTTGCAGAAATTTTTCCCCAAGCCCAAAAAAAAAAAATAGATACTATCATGTGGGGAGATGACTAACCGTCATTGTTGACTAGACTTGGGGCCTGAAAAGGACTGGGAATTAAAGAGGAAACCTCTATCCCTTCTACCCTTGTTTTCTCCCCACCTGTTTTGGTGTTTATTCGATTTATCGAAACTTCAAATCTTTTGGGAAAAAACTGCTGATTCCTAGGGGGATTAGATACGGGAAAACCCTTCTTATTATCAGAGGCTTTTTCCAAGAGGTCATCCAGAACTAAACCGAACAGAAATTATCCCAGACATGGGATAGAACAAAGTTTGCTTTTTTAACTTGTGTCCCCAGACCATCCTTTCAGCCAAATCGCTCTTCTAGCTGAATTGGAAAGAGCAGCGGATCTGGTATTTAATCTTAATGCATCGGCCAATGCATCTGAAAAAAAGTCTACCGCTTTAAGTATTGTGGGGAAAACAAACTAGGAGCTGGTCCCTAAGAGGTCTTATTCTGGATGTGGGATTATAAATCCTGAAGCCACAATTTCAATGACCTGGCAGTGGAGGTAGTGGCTTTATTAGGCTTAAAGGGAACCTGTCATGTGGATATTTGATTATAATTTAATTATATACAATCATTAACTACTAAAAAGTACCTTAGATGTATTCACTTACTGGTGTGACAGATGGTTACCTCATAATATACACACAAAGATGCTGCATGCCAATGAGCCGATTCGAGTCCAGCGTATATTTAATTCAGAGCTATAGCCACTCCCCTGCCCATCTGCTGCTGATTCATATGGAAACAAACTGTCATTCAGCAACAGGTGGGCGGGGAGAGTCAGGAGCTCATGAATATTCATGACTCATCATTATGAGCTGGAATTTTTCAATACAAAATGTTGGCATATTGACTGGGTCAATTAAAAAAAGTAACCCAGCATTTTGCTAAGCGAATCAGTCACTTATTTATGTTGCTCTTAGTTAGGACACCATAAAACTGGTGACAGGTTCCCTTTAAAGGCCTGAGTAGAGGCCTCCCAAACCTTTTTAAAGGTACAGCTCAGCCAGTCTATCCATCGGGTCTTTTAAAGCGCCAAGATCCTCAAAAGGCAAAGCAGATTTCTGAAATTTTCGCAATAGGGGCATCTAGTTTAGAAGGCCTTTCCCAACAGGATGACTCGCCCTCATCAAAAGAATATTTTCTCTTTACACTTCTGGAAATAAAAAACTTCTTATCCGGTTTCTTCCATTCTTTCTGAATTAAATGCTTTAAATTTTCATTTAACGGAAAAGCTCTAGATCTTTTGTGACCCAGATCCCCAAACATTCTCTCTTGAACTGACTTTTGTTCTCTGGATTCATCCACCTTCATCGTGGTTCTAATAGCTTTAAGTAGGGAAGCCATACCCTCAGGGGAGAATAAAGGTCTACCTGAGGATTCTTCATCCGAGGAAGAACTTAAACTATCTAGGATCTCCCCTTGCTCATTCTCCTCAGAAGATTCACTATCAGATATGATATTAGAATGACCTTGCTTGCCCGTAGCAGAGGAAGGTAGGCACTTCTTAAACATTTTGATAGAATCAGATCAGAGACTTCAGATTTGACAATCTCTTTGATGCTCTGAAGTAATGGTGGGGATTCCTCCTCTACCACCTTATTAGCACAATGCTGACATAACATTTTAGACCAGGAAGAAACAAGCTTTTTTTTCTGCACACTCTCTTCCTTTAATTTTAGCAGTGGCTTTCCTAGGTGCCTCTTTAGTATTCTAAAACAAAATAAGAAAATATACCCCATTAGGCACAACAGGGAGGAATACAAAAAGGTGGGGATTGACCCCCTTACCCCACCAGGAATACCAGTCTGCCATTATGGCCATCCTGTACACCAGCGCGCTGACAGCTGTCTTCTTCCATGTCTCCGGATAGAGCGTCCATATGCCCCTGCGGATGCTTGCAGGCTTGCTGGGATCCTTCTGAGCGCACACGATAAGGAGGTGAAACACCCCAGGACGGGTCCCTGCCGGCGTACCAAATGCGGCCTTTATGGGGAGGATGTACCAGCTTCCCTTCCGGAACGCTGGTAACCGGAACCAACCTGCATTCCAAATACTGGAAGTCACGACCCGCATCTTCCGGTTCAAGCACGGAGCATGCTTACAAAAGAAGGAAATCTCCCCTAGCTTCTGTAAGGCTACCGGAAGCAGAAAGGTATAGGCCCAGGACCTCCAAGACACTGCCAAGAGGATCCAGCGTGCCGGGGCTACCTCACAGTAACTCCCGTCTGTGCACCGAAACACCAGCTTGACAAACCAAAGTCAGAGACCCAGAAGGATGCTGCACCAGACTTGGCAGGCGGCTCCTAGTGGAGTTTTATGCCGCACCAGGTAACCCACACTGGTAAACTTACGCTAGGCTCCTGCAGCCTAATGCTTTAAGCTCTCCACCGCATGTCCTATCCTTAAGACAGGAACTGGGGCTATAGGGGCAGAGCCCCTCCTTATGAGCTCTCCACAAAAGTTTCTGTTTCCTGTCCTGATGATGGAGGCGGTCTCTCAAGGGTTCTGTCATGGGCGTAGGGGAAATAAGAAAGATCTGCATGGACATGGTCATGTTCTTGTGCGTTCAGTTTGTGGTTTATTGCTGCTATAACCACGTTGCAATTTCCCTTTTTACGGATTAATAAGTGATAGCTTATCTTTCCCTTTGTACAGAGAAATCAGCATTTGCAGAACGTGAAATATTTTCCTACAAACGTTCAACATCTATAAGTTGTACAGAAATGGTTTATACTTTATTACACAGCATTAGGCCGAATGCACACGGCCGTGAGCGGTCTGTGGTAACCCGGCCTGGATTCCGGCTGCGAGCAGGAGCGTACGGCGTCACTGGTTGCTATGACGCCGTGCGCTTCATGCCGCCGCTGTACTACAGTAATACACTCGTAACCAGTTCCCCATATGTCTACTTCATGTTTGAATCATTTTGTGAATGCCATTTTATTTTTTAGTTTAAAGGCAAATATTGAAATTTTTCAGAAAATTTCCAAAACCCACTTTTTAAGGCCACGCACACGCACACACACACACACACACACACACGTGTTTTGCGGTCCGCCAAAAGGATGACATCCGTATGCCATCAATTTTTTTTCAAAAACGGACAAGAATAGGACACGTTCTATTTTTTTTCCGGGGCTACGGAACGGACATGGTGTGCTGTCCGCATTTTTTGCGGACCCATTGAAATGAATGGGTCCGCATCCTATCCGCAAAAAAAAAAAAAAAAACACGGAACAGTCATGTGCATGTAGCCTAAGGACCAGTTCAGGTCTGAAGTCACTTTGTGAGGCTTACATAATAGAAAGCACCTCCATTTTAGAAACTACACCCCTCAAGGTATTCAAAACTGATTTTACAAATGTTGTTAACCCTTTAGGTGTTCCACAAGAATTAATGGAGATGAAATTTCAGAATTTCACTTTTTTGGCAGATTTTCCATTTTAATCATTTTTTTTTCCGCTAACAAAGCAACAGGGTTAACAGCCAAACAAAACGCAATAATTATTGCCCTGATTCTGTAGTTTAAAGAAACACCCAATACGTGGTCGTAAACTGCTGTACAGGCACACGGCAGGGCGCAGAAGGAAAGGAATGCTATATGGTTTTTGGGGTGAAGATTTCACTGGAATAATTTTAACTTGCCATGTCACATTTGAAGCCTCCCTGATGCACCCCTAGAGTAAAAAAACTCCCAAAATATGACCCCATTTTGGAAACTACGGGATAAGGTGGCAGTTTTGTTGGTACTATTTTAGGGTACATATGATTTTTGGTTGCTCTATATTACACTTTTTGTGAGGCAAGGTAACAACAAAAAAAAAAAAAAATTGCTGTTATGGCACTTTTTATTTTTGTTATTTACAACGTTCAACTGACAGGTTAGATCATGAGCTATTTTTATAGAGCAGGTTGTTACGGACGCGACATTAACAAATATGACTTTTTTTGTTGTTTGTTTCAGTTTTACATAGTAAAGCATTTTTAAAAAAAAAATAAAAAAAAAAAAAATATTTTTTTTGTGTCTCCATATTTTAAAAGCCATAGATTTTTTTTCTTCTTTGGGCGATTGTCTTTGGTAGGGGCTCATTTTTTTCTGTGTGAGATGACGGTTTGAGTGGTACTATTTTAGGGTACATATGACTTTTTGATCACTTAGTATTACACTTTTTGTGATGTAAGGCGACAAAAAAATTGCTTTTTGATGCCATTTTTATTTTTACGGTGTTCACCTGGGGGCTTAGGTCATGTGATATTTTTATAGAGCCGGCCTTACAGACGTGGCAATACCTAATATGTATACTTTTTTTTTTATTTTTTTTATTTAAGTTATACACAATAACAGCATTTCAAAAAAAAATAAAAAATCATGTTTTAGTGTCTCCATATTCTGAGAGCCATAGTTTATTTTTTGAGCAATTGTCTTAGGTAGGGGCTCAATTTTTGCGGGATGAGATGACGGTTTGATTGGTACAATTTGGGGTGCTTGTGACTTTTTGATCGCTTGGCATTACACTTTTTGACACCATTTTAATTTTTTTACGGTGTTCACCTGAGGGGTTAAATCATGTGATATTTTTATAGAGAAGGTTGTTACGGACGCGGCAATACCTAATATGTATACTTTTTTTTTTTTTTTATACACTAATATTTTTGAAACAAAAAATTAATAAATCATGTTTTAGTATCTCAATAGTCAGAGCCAGTTTTTTTTTTTTTTTGGGGCGATTGTCTTAGGTAGTATATCATTTTTGAGGGATGAGATTTTGATTAGTACAATTTTGGGGTGCGTATGACGTTTTGATCGCTTGCTATTACACGTTTTGTGATGTGAGGTGACGTCATTTAACCGCCTCCCGACCATGTAACGCACGGATGCGTCCGGGAGGAGGTTGATTTATTTCTCCTGGACGCATCTGTGCGCCATCTCGCGGGACGCGAGATTTTGGACTGAGCCGGCCCGCGCATGCGCATGGCGGGCCGGCAAATGAACAAGAACCATTTCGTCACCAGCATGCCAGCCAATGATCGTGGCTGGCGGGCTGGCGATTTTTAAAATGTCGAATCAGAAGCCATATAACACATCATATTAGTAAATATGATGTGTTAAATGGCTTCCCTGCTCCTCTTGGTCGGTTGGTTCCAGCAGAGAAGCAGGCTTCACAGTGAGTACACCAAACAGCACACTTTAGCCCCAGATCACCCCCCTGCACCCCAATTAACCCCTTGATCACCCCTTCTTGCCCCTGTCAATCACTAGTGAAAGGGAAAAAAGTGATCAGTGTAAACTGTCACTTTTTTTTTTTCACTGGTATTGACTGTTAGGTTTTAGGGATAGTTTGGGCCCCTTGGTTAGGTAGTTTAGCGATCGGTTAGCGCCCAGCCCACCGCACTGCAGTCACTTATTCGCTGATTAGCGTATCGCTAATCAGCATTTGTACTTTTATAGTATCTGCAAGTGATCAAAACTGATCACAGTCAGATCTATAATAGTATTAGTGTCACTTTAGTTCGCCCTCCACCCAAAACGCAGTGTTTGCCCGATCAGGCCTAATCGGTCGCCCACACGTGCGTTCACCCACGCCCGCCCCGCCGCAGTGACCAAAAAATTTTTTTTTTTTGATCACTGCACATTCACTTCACAAGCGCTGCGGCGATAAAAAAATCTGTTTTGATATTTTTTATCAACCGCAGCGGCCTCCGGTACTTCGCTAGCCTCCCATTTGTAAGACAGGCTTGCTTTTTTTCTTGGGTAGTCTCAGGGAATACCCCTAAATTTAGTTGCCCAAATGTCAAACAGGGGGTATTCTTCTGAAGAGGCCTACAGGCTTCTGACCCAGTCGGATGAGGAATGGGAACCCTCATCTGATGAATCTAGCGGGTCAGAATATGAACCTGTAGAAAGCAGTGGCAGTCTGACTCAAAGTTCAGACGAGGAGGTTGAGATCCCTGATAGCACCAGGCGTACCCGACCCCATGTCGCTAGACCACAGGTTGCGCAGGATCCGCTTCAAGGGCAGCAGAGTGGGGCTGGCGCTGTCGGATTACGTGGTGAGGCATACACCAGCAGCGCAGCCCATCCTGGACCTAGTACCAGCACTGCCGTACAACATGGTGAAGTGGCGAGCACCATAAGGGCAGTTGAAGCTGGTACGGTGGCACGTGCATTAGTTACCCCGTCGCAGCCACCGCAAAGACGGGCCCGGAGACCCCCTAGAATCCCTGAGGTGCTGGCAAACCCTGATTGGCAGTCCCCAACTTCAGCCGCACCTGTAGTTCCCCCTTTCACCGCCCAGTCTGGAGTTCGGATTGAGACAGCTCAGATCGGTTCGGCCCTGGGATTTTTTGAGCTGTTCTTGACTGCGGAGCTCTTGGACTTAGTTGTGGCAGAAACAAATCGGTATGCCACACAATTTACAACCGCCAACCCGGGAAGCTTTTATGCCCAGCTTCCGAAATTAAAATTTTTCTGGGCCTTCTCCTCAACATGGGTCTAACTAAAAAGCATGAATTGCGGTCATATTGGTCCACGAACCCAATTCATCACATGCCCATGTTCTCTGCTGCTATGTCCAGGACACGATTTCAGACCATCCTGCGTTTCCTGCACTTTAGCGACAACACCACCTCCCGTCCCAGAGGCCACCCAGCTTTTGACCGGCTCCACAAAATTCGGCCCCTCATAAACCACTTCAACCAGAAATTTGCAGATTTGTATACCCCTGAGCAAAACATCTGCGTAGACGAGTCCCTAATACATTTTACCGGGCGCCTTGGCTTCAAACAATACATCCCAAGCAAGCGCGCCCGGTATGGGGTCAAATTGTATAAGCTCTGTGAAAGGGCCACAGGCTATACCCACAAATTTCGGATCTATGAGGGAAAAGATCAGACCCTGGAGCCGGTCGGTTGCCCCGACTACCTGGGGAGCAATGGGAAGACCGTCTGGGACTTGGTGTCACCCTTATTCGGCAAGGGGTACCATCTTTATGTGGACAATTTCTACACAAGTGTGGCCCTCTTCAGGCATTTGTTACTAGAACAGATTGGCTGCTGTGGCACAGCGCGAACTAGTCGCGCGGGCTTCCCCCAACGGCTCGTTAGCACCCGTCTTGCAAGGGGGGAGAGGGCTGCCTTGTGTAACGAACAACTGCTCGCGGTGAAATGGAGAGACAAGCGTGACGTTTACATGCTCTCCTCCATTCACGCAGACACGACAATCCAAATTGAGCGAGCAACCCGTGTCATTGAAAAGCCCCTCTCAGTCCACGACTATAACCTTCACATGGGAGGGGTGGACTTCAATGACCAGATGTTGTCTCCGTATTTAGTGTCCCGCCGCACCAGACGCTGGTATAAGAAGGCGTCTGTATATTTAATTCAATTGGCTCTGTATAATAGTTTTGTTCTCTACAGTAAGGCTGGGAGAACACGATCCTTCCTCAAATTTCAGGAAGAGATCATCGAGATCCTCCTGTACCCAGGAGGTTCCGTGGCCCCATCCACCAGTGTAGTTAGCCATCTAAACGAGCGACATTTCCCCAATGTCGTTGCTGGTACCTCAACCCAACCGTCACCCCGAAAAAGATGTCGTGTCTGTAGCAGGAGTGGAATAAGGCGTGACACCCGCTATTTCTGTCCTGACTGCCCTGACCACCCTGCCCTATGCTTAGGGGAGTGTTTCCGGAAGTACCACACACAGGTACACCTAGCATAGGGATCACATCTCACCAGGACAGGCACACAGGGCTATTAGGGCCCATTTACACACAGAGCTGCTGCAAACCTCTCCTTTCACCTGGGACAAAGTGCATAATGCACTTCGCCACATCTTTGGGCGATTTGCAACAAAAAAAAAAAAATCACCAGTAAGCAAAAAGGTTAACGTTCAGTTCAAAAAGTTAAAGTTTATATCTAGGTGGACCAACCGATCGACTAGCTGCAGCACTGATGTGCATTCTGACAGAAGCATTGCGCTGCTGTCAGATTACACACAAGTCGGTGTATGCGGCGCTGCAAGACGAGATTTCTCCTCTGCAGTAAAAGATACGTTTGCCGAGGCATATGAGCCGAGGAGGTGGCGGTGTTCCTATGCTTTGGCAAACACTTTGTATATAAAAAAAAATATATATATAAATCCCGGCAATGATTTATTCATCCACATCGATTGATGTGAATGGAGAAATCGGGTTTGCCAGGGCATACGAGCTAAGTGGGTATGGATGTTGGACGGAGCTCCTATGTCCTGGCAGACGCCTTTCCCCTCTTTTTTTTTTTTTGGCAGAGATTTTTTCATCCACATTGATCGATGCGAATGAAGAAATCTGTGCCGTTCATTTTTTTCTTTCAGCCCAAAGGCTGAACGGAAAAAAAATCTCATTACCTGTATGCTCAATATAAGGAGAATAGCAGAAACTCCTAATGCTGGCCATACATGTAATGATTGCGGAGACCCTCAAATGCCAGGGCAGTACAAACACCCCACAAATGACCCCATTTTGGAAAGAAGACACCCCAAGGTATTCGCTGAGGGGCATATTGAGTCCATGAAAGATTGAAATTTTTGTCCCAAGTTAGCGGAAAGTGAGACTTTGTGAGAAAAAAAACAATAAAAAAAAAAAATCAATTTCCGCTAACTTATGCCCAAAAAAAATAAAAAATTCTATGAACTTGCCAGGCCCCTCATTGAATACCTCGGGGTGTCTTCTTTCCAAAATGGGGTCACATGTGGGGTATTTATACTGCCCTGGCTTTTTAGGGGCCCTAAAGCGTGAGAAGAAGTCTGGGATCCAAATGTCTAAAAATGCCCTCCTAAAAGGAATTTGGACACCTTTGCGCATCTAGGCTGCAAAAAAAAAAATTGGCACACATGTGGTATCGCCGTACTCAGGAGAAGTTGGGGAATGTGTTTTGGGGTGTCATTTTACATATACCCATGCTGGGTGAGAGAAATATCTTGGCAAAAGACAACATTTCCCATTATTTTATACAAAGTTGGCATTTGACCAAGATATTTCTCTCACCCAGCATGGGTATATGTAAAATGACACCCCAAAACACATTCCCCAACTTCTCCTGAGTACGGCGATACCACATGTGTGACACTTTATTGCAGCCTAGGTGGGCAAAGGGGCACACATTCCAAAGAGCACCTTTCGGATTTCACTGGTCATTTTTTACAGATTTTGATTGCAAACTACTTCTCACGCATATGGGCCCCTAAAATGCCAGGTAGGGTTGGACGATATCAAAAATATTCAGACGATAACGATATTAAAAAATTTATCGCGATAACGATATATATCGCGATAAATACCCGTTTAAAAGAAAAAAAAACACAAGGAGACGTTATACTGTATGGGGGGCCACAAGGAGACGTTATACTGTATGGGGGGCCACAAGGAGACGTTATACTGTATGGGGGGCCACAAGGAGACGTTATACTGTATGGGGGGCCACAAGGAGACGTTATACTGTATGGGGGGCCACAAGGAGACGTTATACTGTATGGGGGGCCACAAGGAGACGTTATACTGTATGGGGGGCCACAAGGAGACGTTATACTGTATGGGGGGCCACAAGGAGACGTTGCACTGTATGGGGGCAGCCACAAGGAGACGTTATACTGTATGGGGGGCCACAAGGAGGCGTTATACTGTATGGGGGGCCACAAGGAGGCGTTATACTGTATGGGGGGCCACAAGGAGACGTTGCACTGTATGGGGGCCACAAGGAGGCGTTGCACTGTATAGGGGGCCACAAGGAGGCGTTGCACTGTATAGGGGGCCACAAGGAGGCGTTGCACTGTATAGGGGGCCACAAGGAGGCGTTACACTGTATTGGGGGCCACAAGGAGGCGTTACACTGTATTGGGGGCCACAAGGAGGCGTTACACTGTATGGGGGGCCACAAGGAGACGTTATACTGTATGGGGGGCCACAAGGAGACGTTATACTGTATGGGGGGCCACAAGGAGACGTTATACTGTATGGGGGCAGCCACAAGGAGACGTTATACTGTATGGGGGCAGCCACAAGGAGACGTTATACTGTATGGGGGCAGCCACAAGGAGACGTTGCACTGTATGGGGGCAGCCACAAGGAGACGTTACACTGTATGGGGGGCCACAAGGTGGCGTTACACTGTATGGTGGGCCACAAGGAGGCGTTACACTGTATGGGGGGCCACAAGGAGGCGTTACACTGTATGGGGGGCCACAAGGAGGCGTTACACTGTATGGGGGGCCACAAGGAGGCGTTACACTGTATGGGGGGCCACAAGGAGGCGTTACACTGTATGGGGGGCCACAAGGAGGCGTTACACTGTATGGGGGGCCACAAGGAGGCGTTGCACTGTATGGGGGGCCACAAGGAGGCGTTGCACTGTATGGGGGGCCACAAGGAGGCGTTGCACTGTATGGGGGGCCACAAGGAGGCGTTGCACTGTATGGGGGGCCACAAGGAGGCGTTGCACTGTATGGGGGGCCACAAGGAGGCGTTGCACTGTATGGGGGGCCACAAGGAGGCGTTGCACTGTATGGGGGGCCACAAGGAGGCGTTGCACTGTATGGGGGGCCACAAGGAGGCGTTGCACTGTATGGGGGGCCACAAGGAGGCGTTGCACTGTATGGGGTGCCACAAGGAGGCGTTGCACTGTATGGGGGGCCACAAGGAGGCGTTGCACTGTATGGGGGGACCACAAGGAGCGTTATATTAAGGTCTTATGGGAGCGAGGAGGAGGGAGAGCCGGGGCGGCCGCTGCGGGAAGTAGTAAGTTTATAACTTTGTCATCAGACAGAACGCACTAGTGAAGCAGCCGCAGGAAAAGTCTCTCCAGAGACAGTACTCACACAGTACTCACACGGCGCCCGGCACTGGTGGGTGACGACGGTGATTATGTCAGATGGTGGGTGGAGACTTGACTAAGGGAGGCGGAGCAAGAAGGAGGCAGGCCAGGAGCGAGAGGAAGAGCAAGGTGCAGGGGCGGGCGGTAAGTGATCAGTCAGTTCCTGAAGGCGAGTTGGTAGAAGCGGGCGGACGCACGTTTAGAAGAGGTCAGCGCTCAATGTGCGCTGACCTCTTTGATGACGTCACAAAATACCGCGGTCTTTAGGAAACGGCGATATCGCCATATCGCCGTTTTTTTAATACCGCGGTATATCGTGATACCGGTATATCGCCCAACCCTAATGCCAGGGCAGTAAAACTACCCCACAAGTGACCCCATTTTGGAAAGAAGACACCCCAAGGTATTTTGTGATGGGCATAGTGAGTTCATGGAAGTTTTTATTTTTTGTCACAAGTTAGTGGAATATGAGGCTTTGTAAGAAAAAATAAAATAAAATAAAAAATCATCATCATTTTCCGCTAACTTGTGACAAAAAATATAAAAGTTCTATGAACTCACTTTGCCCATCAGCGAATACCTTAGGGTGTCTACTTTCTGAAATGGGGTCATTTGTGGGGTTTTTCTACTGTCTGGGCATTGTAGAACCTCAGGAAACATGACAGGTGCTCAGAATGTCAGAGCTGCTTCAAAAAGTGGAAATTCACATTTTTGTACCATAGTTTGTAAACGCTATAACTTTTACCCAAACCATTTTGTTTTTGACCCAAACATTTTATTTATTTTTTTATCAAAGACATGTAGAACAAGAAATTTAGCGAAAAATTAATATATGGATGTCGTTTTTTGGCAAAATTTTACAACTGAAAGTGAAATGTGTCATTTTTTTGCAAAAAAAAAAATCGTTAAATTTCGATTAATAACAAAAAAAGTAAAAAATGTCAGCAGCAATGAAATACCACAAATGAAAGGTCTATTAGTGAGAAGAAAAGGAGGTAAAATTCATTTGGGTGGTAAGTTGCCTGACCGAGCAATAAACGGTGAAAGTAGTGTAGTGCAGAAGTGTAAAAAGTGGCCTGGTCATTAAGGGGGTTTCAGCTAGGGGGGTTGAAGTGGTTAATATTTTTACGGTGTTCACCTGTGGGGTTAGGTCATGTGGTATTTTTATAGAGCATGTTGTTACGGACGCGGCAATACCTAATATGTATTTTTTTTTGTTTTTTACATTTAACACAATAAAAGCATTTTTGAAACAAAAAAATAAATCATGTTTTAGTGTACCCATAGTCTGAGAGCCATAGGTTTTTTTTTGTTTTTTTTGGGGCGATAGTTCTATGTTGTCAGGTCGTTACGGATGCGGCGATACTTAATATATGTGTTTTTTTCTTGTTTTGTTTTCTCTATTTTTTATTATAAAATCATTTTTTTCTTTTTTTTTTTATTAAAAACACTTTAAAAAAAATATATTAAACTTTATATCTGTCCCACTCTGGGTCAGAACTTTTGGGGGTCTGATCCCCTCTGCAATGCATTACAATACATCTGTATTGTAATGCATTGCCTGTTAGTGTATTACACAGAGTCATACACTAACAGGTTACCTAGGAGACCCAGCCTGGGGCTGGATTTTCTCGGCACCCGTAGAAGGCAGGTCCCGATGCCATGCAAGGCATTGGGCAGCCTCTGCACAGCATTAGGCTGCCTTGTCACACATCGGGTCCCCGCGCACAGCAGCGCGGGGACCTGATGTGCTCCTTCACCCGCCGCATACCACTTCAATGTCGCGGTCAGCACTGACCACGGCATAGAAGGGGTTAATCCGCCAGCATCACTGTAAACAGCGATGTCGGCGGATACAGTAGGGGCCCGGCTACCAGGGACTGGCGGACCCCTGCAGTGATCGGGCGGGCACAGCCCGCCGTGCATGTACGGAGGAATGCGTTCTGGCACAGCATCCCCTGCCGTACATGCAGGGTATTTTGCGTTAAGGGGTTAATACTGGGATACTGAAGTTGGAGGGGCGCACTGCGCCACCAATGACTATAATTATTCTGGAGTAGGCTGCACTGAGACAGGGTGTCGGGTATGTAATAACTATAGTCATTGGTGGCGCAGTATGCCCCATCCCCCCAGTATCATCTTCATTGGTGGCAGAGTGGCCACAGTGGGAAGGGAGGGAGGGACTGCCTCCTTCTACACTGTTCTGCTGAAGAAAACATGCTAAATGCTGAGAGCGACGCGTGCCATGTTCTCTAACTCATACTAGGCAGCGCAGCCGTGTATCGTTAAATAGTAAAACCAGTATCATATCGATCCAGGTCTAAAACTATCGATTGCGATTTGATACTTTGATACCCGATGCAACTCTAGTGGTTACTGCATAATAACCATATTACTGATCTCTACTGCAGAAAAAGTGTGAGCTATTATTTAGCTCTTTATTACCTGCATTAATCCCCCAATTAAAAGGCTTGTCTTACTTGGAACCCCTGTATTAGCCAGAGAGTGTCGCAGCTGAGTAAGAGCGCCCCCGCTGTGGTGGGCTTAGCCCAGCTACATAGCTCCCTTTAAAGGGTTTCTATCACCTGAAAAATGGGTATTAAGCTGTCTGATACTAGTGAGGTGCTAATGTGAGCTGAACATAACTATATTAGTGCCATCTCACTGCCTGAAGCCTTTATTGAAAAAAAAACAACAAGCCTATAGGAGCAGGGGGGAGGGGGCATTGCACCTGCTCCTAGAGGCTCAGTTTGCCCGCCTCTTTTCACACCCTTCTTCTCTTGATTGACAGGGCCAGGGCAGCGCTGCTCTCCTCCCGCCGGCCGTGTCTGCAGTGAGGAAGCCAGCAGCCGCCGAGCGTCCTTCCCTCACTGCGCCTGCGCCGACCGGGCTATCTCTGATAGTCCTAATGAGAATGAATGGTGCGACTGCTGGACCTGCCAACTCTTTTCATACGGAGGCACGGGCCCCTGTTCTCTTGATCAGTAGGGCCCCAGTGGTCAGATCTCGCAGATCAAATGCTTATGCCTAGTGTTCAGCAAACTTGTGTTTTTAAGTTCAGAGTATCTTAGAATTCCATTATTGACCCGTGGAGGAGGGAAGGGCGAGCGGACGCGCTGAGTGGGACGAGGACGGGAAGGGCGAGCGGACGCGCTGAGTGGGACGAGGACGGGAAAGGGCGAGCGGACGCGCTGAGTGGGACGAGGACGGGAAAGGGCGAGCGGACGCGCTGAGTGGGACGAGGACGGGAAAGGGCGAGCGGACGCGCTGAGTGGGACGAGGACGGGAAAGGGCGAGCGGACGCGCTGAGTGGGACGAGGACGGGAAAGGGCGAGCGGACGCGCTGAGTGGGACGAGGACGGGAAAGGGCGAGCGGACGCGCTGAGTGGGACGAGGACGGGAAAGGGCGAGCGGACGCGCTGAGTGGGACGAGGACGGGAAAGGGCGAGCGGACGCGCTGAGTGGGACGAGGACGGGAAGGGCGAGCGGACGCGCTGAGTGGGACGAGGACAGGAAGGGCGAGCGGACGCGCTGAGTGGGACGAGGACGGGAAGGGCGAGCGGACGCGCTGAGTGGGACGAGGACGGGAAGGGCGAGCGGACGCGCTGAGTGGGACGAGGACGGGAAGGGCGAGCGGACGCGCTGAGTGGGACGAGGAGGTAAGCAGACACACGGAAGAGGACGGGAACACTGTGCAGCCTCCACCATGGATATATGGTGGGGGTCACCCGCATCCTAGAGGCCACAATAACACATCCACCCACCAGTCCATACTACACAAGAAGTCACCCCACAGCCATACTGCACAGACCCGGCTCCAGCCCTCAGAACTTCCAATAGTCGGGCACCTGCTCCACACCACACACCGGCAGGATCCCAGCGGTAAGGGCGGCAGCCTCCTCACAGTCTGAACTTTACGCAAGTGGCATGTATAACCCCGCACCGATACACGCCATTACACAGGAGTGTCCGCATTCACTAACCTGGGAGCAGAGCGCAGGAAACAACTCGCAGTCAGCTCCGAAACTGTCTCGGAAGAAAACTGTCCCTCAGGGCTTTTCCTGTCCTCCTCCCCCTATGACATCAGCACACCACCCCCTCATGTCATCACGGCTGGTCACCCCCAGAAGTGACGAGCCGCATCCTACAGCCTCAGTCACCTGCATTACCAGGGTCCTAGTACACGGGGCGGGACACGGCTGAGGTGAAAGAGGCGGGAACCGGAGCAGCGGCAGAAGTCAGAGCTCCGGTCCTGTACAAAGTCCTACAGGGGAAGCCCTCACATTCCGGGGTCCCACTGCTTGGTCACATACACCCAGTGCTGGGGGACCCAGGCAACCAAATGTGTGTGCCAATACACGTACATAGACTTATTACTGAAAGCATAGGTATGTCAGGGAGACTTATCAATGTGTATGGGCGACCATGCACCACAGACTCATGCACACAAAGGTATTTTTTGTCCGCATCACATACGCATTTTTTTGCTGGTCGGATGCAGCCCCATTCACTTCTATGAGGCCGCAAATATCCGTATGTCCGTTCTGTGGCATAAGCAAAAATATAGAACATGTCCAATTATTGTCCACATTACGCACAAGCAGGGGCGGATTAAGTGCATGATAGGCCCGGGGCTGTCTCCCCAACTTGGGCCCCCCCCCCCATTTTAGTTTAGTTTTTTTTTTTTTTTGTATGAAGAGGCTGCGGTGCTTTATGAGCGCCACAGTCTCTTCTTAGGCCATATGACATCTTCAGACAAAAAAAAAATACCCAAATTGGGTCCTAAACTGAAAAATTTGGTCGTCAAATTTAAAATACATATAATTGTAATAAAAAAGACATGGAGGAGAATACAGCACCACATACCTGTTACATCCAGTGACATCTCCTGTCATGTAGACCTTCTCTTTCCTCTTCTCCTCCATTTGACCCAGACCACCATGGCAAATTCTTTTAGCTGCATCTCGTCTCTACAGTTTGTAACACAGACACGTTAGATTCCTCAATTTTTCCATCAACCTCCTCATCCTGGTGTCCCCACAGTGTCATCCTGCCACCCCCAATACTGTGCCCGTTGTGCTCCCCAATGCCCCAGGAACTATACTGCTGAAAAAATAGTGACCCTGAAAGATATAATTGGGGTAATTTATCAAACTGGTGTAAAGTAGAACTGGATTTCCAAAAGAGCTGTCAAATATGAAAGGTGGAATCTGATTGGCTGCTATGGGCAACTAAGCCAGTTCTGCTTTACACCAGTTTGATAAATTACCCCAAATGTCCCTATAGTGTCCACAGCAGCTATAATGTCCCCTAGAGACCCCCAGTAATAATACCACCCTCTATTGTGCTCCAGGCAATAATCCCTGTATAGTGTCCCCAGAAATAATAGAATTGCCCCTATAGTGCCTCCCCAATAGCAACACCCCCATATAGTAATTTCCACCACACTGCCCCCACATAGTAATCCCCCTATAGTAATTTGCCCCCAAACTGCCCCCATATAGTAGTTTGCCCCCACACAGTAATTTGCCCCACACTGCCCCCACATAGTAATTTGCCCCACACTGCCCCCACATAGTAATTTGCCCCACACTGCCCCCACATAGTAATTTGCCCCACACTGCCCCCACATAGTAATTTCCACCACACTGCCCCCACATAGTAATTTCCACCACACTGCCCCCACATAGTAATTTCCACCACACTGCCCCCACATAGCAATTTTCCCACATAGCAATTACCCCATACTGTCCCCACATAGAAATTACCCCACACAGAAATTACCCCACACTGTCCCCACATTGCAATTTCCCCCACACAATAGTTTCCCCCACATAGTAATTTGCCCCCACATAGCAATTTCCCCACACTGCCCCATCTAGTAATTTGCCCCCACATAGTAGTCCCTCTCATAATAATTTGCCCCCACATAGTAATTTGTCCCCACATAGTATTCCCTCTCATAATAATTTGCCCCCGCACAATAGTTTTCCCCACACTGCCCCCACATAGTAATTTGCCCCACATAGTAATTTGCCCCACATAGTAATTTGCCTCCACATAGCAATTACCCCACACAGAAATTACCCCACACTGTCCCCACATAGAAATTACCCCACACTGTCCCCACATAGCAATTACCCCACACTGCCCCCACACAATAGTTTTCCCCACATAGTAATTTGCCCCCACATAGTCCCCACATAGCAATTACCCCCACACAATAGTTTCCCCCACACTACCCCCAGATAGAAATTTGCCCCCACATAGTAGTCCCTCCCATAATAATTTGCCCCCACACAATAGTTTCCCCCACACTGCCCCATCTAGTAATTTGCCCCCACATAGTATTCCCTCATAATAATTTGCCCCCACACTGCCCCATCTAGTAATTTGCCCCCACATAGTATTCCCTCATAATAATTTGCCCCCACACTGCCCCATCTAGTAATTTGCCCCCACATAGTATTCCCTCCTATAATAATTTGGCCCCATACAGCCCCCACATTCCCCCCCATGTAATCGATTTATCTTCCCTAATAGGTCCTCCTGTGTCCCCCCCCCCCCCCCCAAAGTAGGCAAATGAAATAAAAAAATAAAAAATGAACAAAAAATGAAAAAATAAATACTCACCTATGTCCAGGGCCAGGCGCTTGCTCGCAGAGGAAGGCGGGCGGGATGAGTCAGGCGCGTCACAGTGCTGCGTCCCGGCACAGGCACGCGATGATGTCATCACGCACGCCTGCGCCGGGATTTCACTACCGCATAGGCCTCAGGCCTTGTGGCCTGAGGCCTATGCGGTGAATGCCGGTGATCGGCGACGGGACAGGGAGCTATGCGCTCCCGTGCCCCGCCGCAGTATGTGGGCGTTCGGGTCAGCGTTGGGCCCCCCAGCGGTGCTGGGCCCGGGGCTGCCGACCCGAACGTCCCTATTGTAATCCGCCACTGCGCACAAGGATAGGACTGTTCTTTTATGGGCCAGATGTTCCATTCCGCAAAATGGAGAATCGCGTGAATGGGCCCTGACGGTGTCAATTCAGCCTAGACATTGGGCCATCTCAGACATTGGCCACATGTGGATAGAATATGTTCTGGTTCTGATCAATGGTCAGGTAGGTTGATACACTGCTCCAAATTATATAGATATGTGCATGCACGGCGAGAGAAATAACACTGACACTCTATATAAGGGCAAAGCATAACTCTAATTTATTAGGTGGGGGCTTCACATTATATACCCTCCATATAAGTGGGAGGAGTGGGCTCACGGGATTGGTCTTTTAGCAAGAAGGAATGTAAACAGGAAATAAGTTTAAGGCTTATGTATGATAGACTCAGGAATTCCTGACAGTTTCAAGTTTTTGCTGCAAATAGTTTCAATCATAGAATGCATACTGGGGGTTGTCTCTCGGACAGACACCATTTTGTAAGTGACAAGCAAGTGTCCATTATATTCCATAACAGTCCTCCCTTGGATTCTTGATTGTAGAACTTTCCCTGCCTAGTGAACCCCTGGGAATACCATTCGCAATCCTCTTCACCCACAGTGGCGACAACCTACCCCTTTTGAGTAGACTCCTGGTTAATCGGACTTATGATAGCCTGGGATTCATTTTTCCCTATCTCGGTACGACATAGTAACTGGTGGGAGAACTTGTGTTGAATTCTTTGGTTTCCATTTCTTCTTCACCATATAGCAGCATGATGGGCTGTTCAGTAGTTGAAGTCACAATTTTTTCACATATTTTTCGGACACGGTACAATGCAACATAATACTACTGACATTAATATTAGCATCAAGACTATCAACATACTTATCTGAGTGAGGAAAGATTTACAATTTTTTAACCATCCAAAGTACCAAACCCATGGTTCTGTCATATATGTCAAAAACCAACATCACTCACTTGTCTTCAATTATGCAGGATTTATTCACTAACAAAAATGCAACGTTTCGACCGTCATGGTCTTTCTCTGTTGCTTGAGATAGAAAGACCATGACGGTCGAAACATCGCATTTTTGTTGGTGAATAAATCCTGCATAATTGAAGACAAGTGAGTGCTGTGGTTTTTTGACATATATGACGCATCCAAGCGGAATCTTCAGACTGGCTCCCAACACTGCTGGCACCACCACAAGAAAGGTTTCATTTTTTCATTGTGCTGCTATTAACATTCTTTCTAAAACCCATGGTTCTGTTATCCCTAAGTTATGTTTTAATTCCTGTGAGTGGTTAGTAAGCTTGTTTATTGCTTCAGTTACCTTCCCTTTGGGGCTAATGTTATCTGGGATGTAGGTGCAGCAAGTTTCCCCAATCATTTTGCAAATTCCCCCAGTCTCAGCTAGGATCATATCTAGGGCCATCCTGTTCTGAAAGGCCACAGCAGAAGTAGCCTTTAACTGTTCTGCAATTCCTTTTAGGGCATCACGGATGTAGTTTAAAAATCTTTGCTGATTATATTTAGTTTATCCAGTCAACGTTCTTGTTGATTGTTACTATTGGGAGTAGGGATTCAAATCCAGCTACCACCTGATCTCTGGCCTTAAACTCGTTGGGGACCCCCCTTGGGACTCCTATTGTGTCTGTATACACATGTGGGTCAAAGCTAGTCTGTGGGGAGACTAAATCTCCCTAAATAGGTTTTTTGAGTATACCCTCTAACTGTGGGGTCATCTTCTAGTATATGAAGGGGCATTATGGCTTTCGCTAGGGCGCATTCACTGGACCAATTGCCTTCTAACCTAGTTCTTATTTTTCCGTCTCTACAGATCCAATAGATGTCCCCCCAAAATACCCTCTGATTCTTTGTTTCAGTGGACAGGTTGCTGTAAGAGGAGCAGTACCTCCCTGTGAAGTTGAACTTTCAGGCCAATAGCCGATAATTTATACCAATATTCTGGGAATTTTCATTTTTGAAAAAAAAATGCACATTACTCAGAGCTATCACATATTTGGCAACAGATTCATAGTGCATTTGCAACTGTTGCGGGAAATACTGTTCCGATTAAAATAGGCAAATCGTCAGGACCAGATGGCTTACACTCCTGTATCCTAAGAGAATTAAGTAATGTCATTGCCAGACCTTTATTTCTGATATTTACAGACTCTATACTGACAGGGAGTGTTGCAAAGGATTGGTGCATAGCAAATGTGGTGCCAATATTCAAAAAGGGTGCAAAAACAGACCCCGGAAACTATAGGCCGGTAAGTTTAACATCTATTGTGGGTAAACTGTTTGAAGGTTTTCTAAGAGATGCTATCTTGGAGGATCTCAATGAAAACAAGCAAATAACATCATATCAACATGGCTTCATGAGGGATCGGTCATGTCAAACTATTTTAATCAGTTTCTATGAGGAGGTAAGTTCTACAGGGAGTGCAGAATTATTAGGCAAATTAGTATTTTGACCACATCATCCTCTTTATGCATGTTGTCTTACTCTAAGCTGTATAGGCTCGAAAGCCTACTACCAATTAAGCATATTAGGTGATGTGCATCTCTGTAATGAAAAGGGGTGTGGTCTAATGACATCAACACCCTATATCAGGTGTGCATAATTATTAGGCAACTTCCTTTCCTTTGGCAAAATGGGTCAAAAGAAGGACTTGACAGGCTCAGAAAAGTCAAAAATAGTGAGATATCTTGCAGAGGGATGCAGCACTCTTAAAATTGCAAAGCTTCTGAAGCGTGATCATCGAACAATCAAGCGTTTCATTCAAAATAGTCAACAGGGTCGCAAGAAGCGTGTGGAAAAACCAAGGCGCAAAATAACTGCCCATGAACTGAGAAAAGTCAAGCTTTCTTCTGCCAAGATGCCACTTGCCACCAGTTTGGCCATATTTCAGAGCTGCAACATCACTGGAGTGCCCAAAAGCACAAGGTGTGCAATACTCAGAGACATGGCCAAGGTAAGAAAGGCTGAAAGACGACCACCACTGAACAAGACACACAAGCTGAAATGTCAAGACTGGGCCAAGAAATATCTCAAGACTGATTTTTCTAAGGTTTTATGGACTGATGAAATGAGAGTGAGTCTTGATGGGCCAGATGGATGGGCCCGTGGCTGGATTGGTAAAGGGCAGAGAGCTCCAGTCCGACTCAGACGCCAGCAAGGTGGAGGTGGAGTACTGGTTTGGGCTGGTATCATCAAAGATGAGCTTGTGGGGCCTTTTCGGGTTGAGGATGGAGTCAAGCTCAACTCCCAGTCCTACTGCCAGTTTCTGGAAGACACCTTCTTCAAGCAGTGGTACAGAAAGAAGTCTGCATCCTTCAAGAAAAACATGATTTTCCTGCAGGACAATGCTCCATCACACGCGTCCAAGTACTCCACAGCGTGGCTGGCAAGAAAGGGTATAAAAGAAGAAAATCTAATGACATGGCCTCCTTGTTCACCTGATCTGAACCCCATTGAGAACCTGTGGTCCATCATCAAATGTGAGATTTACAAGGAGGGAAAACAGTACACCTCTCTGAACAGTGTCTGGGAGGCTGTGGTTGCTGCTGCACGCAATGTTGATGGTGAACAGATCAAAACACTGACAGAATCCATGGATGGCAGGCTTTTGAGTGTCCTTGCAAAGAAAGGTGGCTATATTGGTCACTGATTTGTTTTTGTTTTGTTTTTGAATGTCAGAAATGTATATTTGTGAATGTTGAGATGTTATATTGGTTTCACTGGTGAAAATAAATAATTGAAATGGGTATATATTTGTTTTTTGTTAAGTTGCCTAATAATTATGCACAGTAATAGTCACCTGCACACACAGATATCCCCCTAAAATAGCTAAAACTAAAAACAAACTAAAAACTACTTCCAAAAATATTCAGCTTTGATATTAATGAGTTTTTGGGTTCATTGAGAACATGGTTGTTGTTCAATAATAAAATTAATCCTCAAAAATACAACTTGCCTAATAATTCTGCACTCCCTGTAGACTTGACAGCGGCGAATCAATGGATGCCGTATATCTGGACTTCTCCAAAGCATTTGACACTGTACTGCATAAAAGGTTAGTATATAAAATTAGAATGCTTGGACTGGGAGAAAATGTCTGTATGTGGGTAAGTAACTGGCTCAATGATAGAAAACAGAGGGTCACTCTCACTAGCGAAGTATCTCAGGGGTCAGTATTAGGCCCTATTCCCTTCAATATATTTATGCACAGTAAAATATCAATTTTTGCAGATGACACTAAACCGTGTAAAGTAATTAACACTGAAGAGGACACTATACAGCTACAGATGGATCTGGATAGATTGGAGGCATGGGCAGAGAAGTGGAAGATTAGGTTTAACACTGACAAATGTAAGGTTATGCACATGGGAAGGAATAATGCAAATCACCCGTATATATTAAATGGTAAAACAGTGGGTTACACTGACATGGAAAAGGACCTAGGAATTTTAATAAATAGCAAACTAAGCAGTAAAAACCAGTGTCAGGCAGCTGCTGCCAAGGCCAGTAAGATAATGGGTTGCATCAAAAGTAGGGATCGACCTATATTGATTTTTTAGGGCCGATACCGATAATTTGTGAACTTTCAGGCCAATAGCCGATAATTTATACTAATATTCTGGGAATTTTCATTATTGAAAAAAAAATTAAAAATTCCTACACAAATCTGCTGAAAATTAATGTTTATTGTTAATGTGTAGTTTTTTTGGGTCAATCTTTCTTTTTCATTTATGCTTAATATTTTTAATAATATTTTTATTTCTTTTTTTAACTTTTTTTTAGTTAGTTTTTTTTTACTAACTTTTAGCCCCCTTAGGGACTAGAACCCTTGTCCTAGTCACCCTGATAGATCTCTATCAGGGTGAATAGGAGCTCACACTGTCCTTGCTGCTCAGTGCTCTGTGCACACAGCAGCATGGAGCTTACCATGGCATCCAGGGCTTCAATAGCGTCCTGGCTGCCATGGTAACCGATCGGAGCCCCAGGATTACACTGCTGGGGCTCCGATCGGAGGAGCAGGGGAGAGGGGATCCTGTGGCCACTGCCACCAATAATTAATACTGGGGGGGCTTGGGTGGGGGGGCGCACTGTGCCACCAATGTTTTTAATGTGGGGGTGGGGGGCGCACTGCTCCACCAATGATTAATACCGGGGGGCGCACTGCGCCACCAATGATGATAAATCTCTAATTTATTAAAATTGAACAGGAGGCGGGAGCTGGCTGCAGAATCACATAGCCGGCTCCTGACCTCTATGAGCGGTAGCTGCGATCCGTGGCACCTGAGGGGTTAACTACCGCAGATCGCAGCTATTGCTCATAGAGGTCGGGAGCCGGCTATGTGATTCTGCAGCCAGCTCCCACCTCCTGTTCAATTTGAATGAATGAGAGATTTCTCTTCATTGGTGGCGCAGTGGCCGTTACCCCTCCCCTTCTCTTGTCCTCCTTCCTCTCATTGGCGGCAGCAGCAGCACAGGGGGGAGGGAGATACTGCTTCCTTCTCCCCTGTGCTGCTTAGGGAACACGGAGAGCGCTGTGAGCAGCGCGATCTGTGTTCCCCATACGCTATCGGAATATCGGCAAGATACATGCCGATACCGATAGTGGTCAAAATCCTAATATCGGCCGATAATATCGGTAAAACCGATAATCGGTCGATCCCTAATCAAAAGGGGCATAAACATAGTCCTACCACTTTACAAATCATTAGTCAGACCACACATTGTGTACTGTGTACAGTTCTGGGCTCCTGTGAACAAGGCAGAAATAGCAGAGCTGGAGAGGGTTCAAAGGAGGGCAACTAAAGTAATAACTGGAATGGGGCAACTACAGTACCTTGAAAGATTATCAACATTAGGGTATTCACTTTAGAAAAAAGACGACTGAGGGGAGATCTAATTACTATGTATAAATATATCAGGGGACAGTACAGAGATCTCTCCCATCATCTATTTATCCCCAGGACTGTGACACCCTCTGCGTCTGGAGGAAAGAGGGTTTGTACACAAACATGGAAAAGGATTCTTTACGGTAAGCGCAGTGAGACTATGTAACTCTGCCTGAGGAGGTAGTGATGGTGAGTACAATAAAATAATTCACGAGGGGCTTGGATGAATTTCTGGAGTGTAATAATATTACAGGCTACAGCTACTAGAGAGGGGTTGTTGATCCAGGGAGTTATTCTAATTGCCTTATTGGAGTGGGGAAAATTGGCTGGTACCTCACAGTTGTTGTTTTTTTTGCCCTCCCCTGGATCAATTTGCAGGATAACAGGCCGAACTGAATGGACAAATGTATTTTTTCGGCCTTATATACTATGTTACTATTCTAGGCCCTGTCCCAAATAGGATATCGTATGGTGACAGTTTGTGTGGAGGCCTTGGTGTGTGCCTAACTGATAAGAGTGCTATAGGCAAGCACTGAACCCAATTGAGCCCTGTCTCCCTGGTCATCTTCAACATTTTTTACTTCAACACCCCGTTCAATTTTTCAACTTTGCTGCTGTTTTGGGGCCTGTAGGGGGTGTGATACGCCAGGTGCGACCCTACCATTTCCCAGCCTTCTTGGGTTAATCTGGCAGTGAATGCTGGGCCCTGATCACTCTCAATGACTCCGAACCTACAGACAAGCTCCTGCATCATTTTTTTTATCAGTAGTAGTGCTGTCTGATTTCGGACAGGGTAGGCTTCTGGCCACCCAGAGAACAAGTCTATCACTACCAGCACATATTGAAACCCTTGGCTCATTGGCATCTGGATGTGGTCGATTTGTATGCTCTGAAAGAGATATAAGGCCTCTGGGAGACATTTTCAGGGCGTGGGCTCGGTTCTACCTGATTACACTCTGCGCAGATGAGGCATATTTGAATATGTCTCACCAGGATGGGGGTGATGCCTGGGGCCACGCATATTTTATCAATTAACTCTTTCATGATGGTTTTGGATTGGTGGGTGGGCCCATGAGCTATTGCGGCTATTAGGAAATAGAGAGTTCTGGGTAGGCATACTCTGTCCAGAGTCCGGATTCTTCTTCGAGGGCTGACTCTTTCAACCAACTTTTCCCTGAGAGTGGCCTGTTTCTGCATTTGTTTCAGTAGGTCCCATGTGACTTCCTCTTGCTCCAGATCTTCTTGTACTTCAGGATCTGATCTGTCTGGGCTCCTTCCTCCTCCATTGCTGCTCTCTTCGTCTGTTTGATCAGCTAGGGCAGTGATGGCGAACCTATGGCACGGGTGCCAAAGGCGGCACTCAGAGCCCTCTCTGTGGGCACCCGCACCATGGAGAAAGTCTATGGTGTACCAATATGCCTTAGACTTTTCCTGCCATTCATCAGTGCAGGACATGCTATGAACAGCACAGGCAGCACATTGAATGTAGGCAGGTTATTATAGCTAAATGATAAAGTACATGGAAGATATATGAAATTGCTATGTTGGCACTTTGCGATAAATAAGTGGGTTTTTGGTTGCAGTTTGGGCACTCGGTTTCGAAGAGGTTCACCACCACTGAGCTAGGGCATTTCCTCTGGCCTCAGGAGTGTCAGTTTGTGTATGGGCCTTTACCTTGATCACTGCCACTTGAGTGGGCAGGAGTACTGCTGCCATTAGGGCCGCTATTGCTGAGGCATTTTTGATTGGGGTTCCTGCGGCTGTGATGTAATCCCATGCCTTCCATATTAGTCCAAAGTCATGAACCACTCCAAAGGCATATCTGGAATCCGTGTAGATATTAGCGGTGGAATCTTTTGCCATGAGGCAGGCTTCAGTGAGGGCAAAGAGTTCAGCCTCCTGTGCTGACTGGTCTGGGCGCAATTGTCTTGCACACAGCACTTCATGCTCACTAGTAACTGCCATGCCTGTATGGAATTTCCCTTTGTCATAGGTGTACCTTGAGCCGTCCACAAAGAGAATCCAATGAGGGTTTGTCAGAGGAGTGTCTTGGACCGATGGTGGTGTCCCTACTTCAGCTTCCATCTTTGTGATGCAATCATGATCCTGTTCCTGGTAAAGAGAGTCAGTTGAGGTCCATAGTTCTTCTTCCTGAAGATCTTCTTCAGCATGCAGATCAATAAAATCTTCAGAAGCTTCTCCTGAATCTCTAGTATACTTCCCCTTTGGAAGAGGAAGGAGTGTAGCAGGGTTAAGGATGTGACACTTCTGAATGGTGACATTATCTGGCAGGAGCAGACTACACTGCAGCCAGAGGTGGCGTTGTGCAATGAGGTGTTTGGGTTGTGTCTGCTGGAGGATGGCAGAGGTGTCATGCGGAGCCAAAATAGTGAGGGGGTGCCCAAGCACAATGTCAGATGTGACATCCAAGAGAGAGCTGGCAGCATGGACAGCTCTGACAAAAGGAAGGGGCAGCTCTGGCTACAGGGTCAAGGCACTTAGAGTAGTAGCCCAGCGGTCTGTTGCGTCCACCATGAGTTTGGTAAGAACTCTAGTAGTGTGACCTTGACGTTCCATGACATACAGCCTGAATGGAAGGCTGTAGTTAGGAATCCCAAGGGCCAGAGCAGTTGCAATTGCTGTCTTCAACTTGTCAAAGGACTCATTAGCCTCCCTTGTTAACTGGAACGGAGAGGTTACATTCTGGGGAATACAGTCATATAGGGGCTGCATCAGCACTGATGCATCGGGGATCCAGGGTCGCCAGTAGGAAATGAGGCCTAAGAAGGTCTGCAATTGGTGTGGAGTGTCTGGTATCCGTATGTTTGAAACCACCTTTTTCCTGGAATCCGTCAGGTGTTTACTACAAACCGGATTCCGAAAAAGTTGGGACACTAAACAAATTGTGAATAAAAACTGAATGCAATGATGTGGAGATGGCAAATGTCAATATTTTATTTGTAACAGAACGTAGATGACAGATCAAATGTTTAATCCGAGTAAATGTATAATTTTAAAGGAAAAATACGTTGATTCAAATTTTCACTGTGTCAACAAATCCCCAAAAAGTTGGGACAAGTAGCAATAAGAGGCTGGAAAAAGTAAATTTGAGCATAACGAAGAGCTGGAAGACCAATTAACACTAATTAGGTCAATTGGCAACATGATTGGGTATAAAAAGAGCTTCTCAGAGTGGCAGTGTCTCTCAGAAGCCAAGATGGGTAGAGGATCACCAATTACCACAATGTTGCGCAGAAAGATAGTGGAGCAATATCAGAAAGGTGTTACCCAGCGAAAAATTGCAAAAACTTTGCATCTATTATCATCAACTGTTCATAACATCATCCGAAGATTCAGAGTATCTGGAACAATCTCTGTGCGTAAGGGTCAAGGCCGTAAAACCATACTGGATGCCCGTGATCTCCGGGCCCTTAAACGACACTGCACCACAAACAGGAATGCTACTGTAAAGGAAATCACAGAATGGGCTCAGGAATACTTCCAGAAACCATTGTCAGTTAACACAATCCACCGTGCCATCCGCTGTTGCCAGCTGAAACTCTACAGTGCAAAGAAGAAGCCATTTCTAAGCAAGATCAACAAGCTCAGGTGTTTTCACTGGGCCAGGGATCATTTAAAATGGAGTGTGGCAAAATGGAAGACTGTTCTGTGGTCAGACGAGTCACGATTCGAAGTTCTTTTTGGAAATCTGGGACGTCATATCATCCGGACCAAAGAGGACAAGGACAACCCAAGTTGTTATCAACACTCAGAAGCCTGCATCTCTGATGGTATGGGGTTGCACGAGTGAGTGTGGCATGGGCAGCTTGCATGTCTGGAAAGGCACCATCAATGCAGAAAAATATATTCAGGTTCTAGAACAACATATGCTCCCATCCAGACGTCATCTCTTTCAGGGAACACCCTACATTTTTCAACAAGATAATGCCAGACCACATTCTGCATCAATCACAACATCATGGCTGCTTGAGGAAAAGGATCCGAGTACTGAAATGGCCAGTCTGCAGTCCAGATCTTTCAACTATAGAGAACATTTGGCGCATCTTCCTCAGGTGCAACAAAGAAGGCCCAAGACAATTGAACAGTTAGAGGCCTGTATTAGACAAGAATGGGAGAGCATTCCTATTTCTAAACTTGAGAAACTGGTCTCCTCGGTCCCCAGACGTCTGTTGAGTGTTGTAAGAAGAAGGGGAGATGCCACACAGTGGTGAAAATGGCCTTGTCACAACTTTTTTAGGATTTGTTGACACCATGAAATTCTGATTCAACATATTTTTCCCTTAAAATGGTACATTTTCTCAGTTTAAACTTTTGTCCAGTGATTTATGTTCTATTCTGAATAAAATATTAGAAGTTGGCACCTCCACATCATTGCATTCAGTTTTTATTCACGATTTGTATAGTGTCTCAACTTTTTTGGAATCCGGTTTGTACCTTGGGCAATACAGTGGCCAAGAAAGACTACCTTGGGTAAACACAATTGGAGTTTGGTTTGAGATACTTTGCAGCCTGATTTGGCCAGGAACTGTAGGAGAGAGATTGAGCTGGCCAGACATGTCTGAAAGCTTGAAGCATAAAGGAGGAGGTCATCCACGTATTGTAGGAGTTCGACCTCCAGGTTGTCTGCCTGCCATGGTTGGAGAACGGAGGACATGGCTTTGCTAAAGCATGAGGGGCTATTCTATGCTCCCTGAGGTATCACAGTCCAAGTGTATTGCTTGCCTGCATGTGTGAATGTGAAGAGATATTAACAATCTTCTTTTAGAGGAACAGAGAAGAAAGTGTTAGCCAGATCAATCACAGTGAAGGTATTGGCAACCGGTGGAATTCCAGACAGCAGGGTGTGTGGATTAGGTACAACAGGGGTTTCTAATACAGTTGCCTCATTGACTGCTCTCAAGTCTTGTACCATCCTGTATGTCGGGGATTTACCTCTCTCTGGCTTTTTCCGTACCGGGTACAGGGGCGTGTTACACGGAGACGTGGTCTCCACTAATGCTCCATTTTGCAACAGGGCACGTACCTGCTGCGTAATGCCATCCTGCTGTTGCATTGACAGCGGGTATTGGGCCTTGAAAGGCAGCACGTTAGGGTCTTTTAGGAGCACCAAGACAGGAGGGACATTCAGGTGTCCTATATCTTAGGGCCCCTTAGCCCAAAGGCATTCTGGGATATGTGGTAATATGGTGTTCAACACATCTTTGTTTGGTGGAGTTACAATGTTGTCACTGATTGTTCTGAGGGCCATTAGGAGGCAACAATTTCAGCCAGATGGAACAGTACTCCTCGGGACAACCCTGTGCCCCAAAAAGTACTGTTCCATCTTGCTGAAATTGTATGTTGGCCCTTATTTTCTGGAGGAAATCCGCCCCTAGAAGATTAAAGGGACAAGTCGGGCTAACAATGAATTGGGTCATGATGCCGTTGGGTAAGCGCAGATGTGGTGAGGTGATGGAAAGGGATTTTGTGATTGGGTTGTGTTGCACAACCCCCTCTAACGCCGAACACGGTAGTTGAATGTTTATGAGCCAGGATGGGAGGGCGGCGGTTTCACAGAGGACGCTGCGGGCTGCACCAGTGTCTACAAGAAATGACAATCTTTCTCCCGCTTCATCGAGTGTCACTCGGGGTGGCAGGGGTGTGAACCGCCATGTAGGTGTTATCCCCTCCCGACACTGGCTTGCCGGTGTCCTATTGGTTGGCTAGTAGAAGCGGTGGAATGCTTTCCTGCTGCTGTTGCTGTCGCCATCGCTGATAGGAGGGCCAGAGGTGTCAACTGCAACAGTTCCTTTTTATATGTCCCGGTTTTCCACAACCATAGTAGGTATGACGGCAATCACAGTCGCCCTGGTTCTCTTGTTCCCTTCAAGTCCTTTGGCAACTTGTTCGAGTATGTCTATGGGTAAAGCCTTCCACTCGGGGCGACATGTGGTTAGTGCTTTGTTGATGTCTGGTCTCAGACCCTCAACAAAGGAACGTGATAGAAGCCTCATGTGTACGGGCTCGTTCACGCTGAACCCCATTAATTGTGTTTCACTCTCTGCACAAATTTTTCCACTGATTCCATCCTGTCCTGAGTCATGTCTTGCAGCGTGGATGACTAGTCAGCTAACTTGTCCTTCGCCCCTTTTTTCCATTTGTGTCATGAAGTCATACCCCGATCCGGAGGTACAGTCATCATATCCACCTTCTGGCTTCTTTAGTTTCTCCAGAATGAGGCCTGAGTATTGTCCAGTTTTGTTCTCTACTATACTTTGTAGATCTGACCATGTATACCCATATATCTTGTATATTTGATCTAATTCACGGTAAAATGGCATGGGATGGGTCTCGGGGTCCGGCAACTGACTGACAATTGAATACAGCTGATTTGGTGTTAATGACACATATCTAGGTGGCCCCTTGGGTATTGCTTTGGATAAAATTGTCTCATTTGCATATCTAAAAAATTCTGACTGTTCTCCTGCCGCATTCTTCATCTGTTCTTTTATCTCATGTAACTCATACTGTATCCGCCACTCCTCCCCGGTCAAATCTGAACGCCGTCATATCTGCAGTAGAGGGGAAAGTTGTATGCACGGGGGAAGGTTCTGCTGGATTCTCATCCCCATCATCCTCTTCCCTATCCTCCTCCTTCTTCCCGACCATCACTTGAATAACCTGCGGTGGCAGACTGAATGTGCCATCAGGATTTATCATGGGATAGAGTGCTTGAACTTGTGGGCTTACAGGCAGGACGATGGTATCTGGGTTACCGGGGGTTAACAGTCCAGCCGTGGGCTTCGGCTGGGAATATGACGGTGTCTCGTAGAGCTGTGGGGAGGAGGTTCCGGGGAACTACAAGAATGTGGCTATGTGGGCATGGAACACCACATGAGAGGCACATAACACGGGAGGGAGATTTCTGTTGCCCACATACGGCACAGGTCCACCCCCCCTTCTTCTTGATGACACCATTATTATAAGGTTGTGGCTGCCCGGGCCCGGGTAAGTTACCAGGCATTCCTGTCTTTTCATTATATGTCTGTTCTCCCCCTGTCCGTTCAAATTTTTTGCTGCAGTCAAGCCACACCTCCACTGCACTTACTATTTTGTCATCAGTAAGTTTACCTTTCTTCTCATTTAACAATGCTCTCCATGTATCAACACAAAGAGTGCCACCTTTACACATCTCATAATGTTTATCTAACCTGGGTTAACACTTTGTGAAGCGTTTCCCTCTCTTGTCCGCCACGTACTGCTCCGGTGAGCAGCATCCATTCGGGACACTTTCAACATTTCCCATAATGTAATATCTCCTGGTCTAGTCTGTAACCTGTGCTTGTACCCTGTGTTCCTGAACTGTCATGGTCTTACCTTCTCGCTGTTCTCCTTCGTTTGACATGTGCTGGCGGCCATCTTGGTTTCTGGGTTTCTTGTAGCCTCCCACCCTGCGGCTTCTCCTTCCCACTGGGAGGAGCTGGATGCCTAGCTCATATATATAGGAGGTCTGTGGCTTCAGTTCCTTGCTTGGTCCTCCTGTGTTCACATGCTTCTAAGACTGCTGCTGCTTCTGGTTCCTGATCCTGGCCTCGTCTGACTACCCCGCTGGTTCCTGATCCTGGCTTCGTCTGACTACCCCGCTGGTTCCTGATCCTGGCTTCGTCTGACTACCCTTCTGGTTCCTGACCTCTGGCTACGCAAGACCCTGCTTCGGTTTAGCCATCCGTTTGGACTTTTGCTTACAGCTTGATGTTCAATAAAGCCTTCTTATTCCCACTTATCTCTTGTTGTACGTCTGGTTCATGGTTCCATGACATTAGGACCAAGCCATGAATTCTGACGGTACAGGGCCATCCTCGCTACCTACGCTGATTGCCAGACTTGATCAGCAGGATCACCTGTTGGGTCGATTCGCTGTGGCGTTGCAAACCCTGCTTGAACGCACGGCTCATTTCGCTTCCGTTGCCGATGGGTCGGTTGTCGCTCCTGGGCCCGCTCCTACTGCCGCTCCGGTTGTTGCGCCAGAGTCTACCCCGACACCTGTTGCTGCGCCTGCGGTGTCTCGGGGTATGACCGGTTCTGCCCCCCTTCCACAGCGCTTTGGGGGAGAGCCAACTCAGTGCCGAGGTTTCCTTAACCAGGTGGGCATTTATTTCGAGTTGCTGCCACATGCCTTTCCTACTGAGAGATCAAAGGTGGGCTTCTTGATCTCGCTGCTCTCGGACAAGGCCTTGGCCTGGGCCAGCCCTTTATGGGAGAACAACAATCCGGTGGTTGCCGAGTTTTCCGGTTTTGTTGCTTCTCTTCGGAAGGTATTCGATGTGCCGGCTCGTGCTGCCTCTGCTGCGAAGCTCCTTATGTCCATCAGACAGGGATCACGATCCGTAGCTGAATACGCCATTGAGTTTCGTACCCTGGCAGCAGAGGTGGGCTGGAATAATGAGGCTCTGGTCGCTGCTTTCTCTCATGGTCTCTCGGATGCCTTGAAGGATGAGGTTGCAGCTAAGGACCTACCAGTGGAGCTCGAGTCTCTTATTTCTTTCCTGATTTTGATTGACACCAGACTCAGGGAGAGACCTTCCTTTAAGGAGAGCCTGCGGAGGCCTTCTAACAGATTGGCGCCTACGTTTGCTGTCCCACCCGTGCCTCCCTCTCCTCCCACGCCTCCTGGGGATGACTTGTCTGGGGGTGAACCCATGCAGCTGGGGTTTGCTCGCCTGTCCGAGGGGGAGAGGGTACTCCAGGAGACGCGAGGGCCGATGCATGTACTGTGGTCTCGGTGGGCATTTTCGGTTGGCATGTCCGAACCGTCCGGGAAACGCTCGCACCTGAGATCCTGTCGGGGGCAGATCTTGGGTGGAGTCTCCTCGTCCCCGGTTTCCCGTGTTGACAAACCACTGATCACTGTTGTCCTCTCCTGGGTCGGGGGCTCGGTGACGACCCAGGCGTTGGTGGACTCTGGTGCTGGTGGTTTGTTCATTGATAGTGTGTTCGCTGCCGCCAATTCCATTCCTCTGCAGCCTCGAGGTTCCCCACTGGCTCTTGAGGCGATAGACGGCAGACCCCTTCTGCCGCCACACGTGACTCATGAGACCCTTCCAGTGGGGATAGCCATTGGTGCCGTTCACAGAGAGTCGGTCTGTCTCCAGGTGATTTCGTCTCCACACTACTCGGTGGTCTTGGGGTACCCCTGGCTCCAGAAGCATAATCCGACTTTCGATTGGAGATCGGCCGAGATCCTCTCGTGGTCACCGCAGTGTGGGGCTAGTTGCATCCATGGGCCTGTCAAGTTGCTGTGTACTTCCTCGGACTCTCTGTTGCCTCCTGAATACGAAGAGTACCGGGATGTATTCGATAAGGTGCGCGTGGTTGCCCTACCTCCGCACCGCCCATACGATTGTGCCATAGAGTTACAATCTGGTGCCGTTCCTCCTCGTGGCAAAGTCTATCCACTGTCGGTAGCGGAGAATGAGGCCATGGAGGAGTACGTGAGGGAGGCGCTTTCACGCGGACACATTCGCAAATCCTCGTCCCTGGCAGGGGCTGGATTTTTCTTTGTGAAAAAGAAGGGCGGTGAGTTGAGGCCTTGCATCGATTACAGGGGTCTCAATCGCATCACGATCAAGAACGCTTACCCGATACCCTTGATTTCCGAGCTGTTCGATCGCCTCAAAGGGGCCACGGTCTTTACCAAACTCGACCTGAGGGCGGCATATAACCTGGTAAGGATCAAGGCGGGCGATGAGTGGAAGACCGCGTTTAACACCAGGACCGGTCATTATGAATCCTTGGTTATGCCCTTTGGGTTGTGCAATGCGCCCGCAGTCTTCCAGGAATTCATCAACGATGTTTTCCGTGACCTGTTGCAGCAGTGTGTGGTGGTCTATTTGGATGACATCTTGGTATATTCTGAATCCATGGAGGCCCACATTATGGATGTCAGACGAGTGTTGCAACGGTTACGAGAGAACAGGCTGTTCGGTAAGCTTGAGAAATGCGAATTTCACCGATCCCAGGTAACCTTCTTAGGTTACATCATTTCCGCTGAGGGGTTCTCCATGGATCCTGAGAAGGTTTCGGCTGTCTTACAGTGGCCCCAGCCCAGTGGTCTCCGTGCCCTGCAGCGCTTTTTGGGCTTCGCCAATTATTATCGGAAGTTCATCAGGGACTTTTCTATGCTAGCCAAGCCTCTCACGGATCTGACCAGGAAGGGCAGTAATTTCCAGGTCTGGCCGCTCGAGGCCATCCGAGCTTTTGAGGCTCTAAAGTCCGCCTTTGTGTCGGCTCCGATTCTGTCGCATCCCAACCCTGGGTTGCCCTTTGTCCTCGAGGTGGACGCGTCTGAGACGGGAGTAGGCGCCCTTCTGTCTCAGTGTAGAACACCAGAGGGTCCTCTGCTTCCTTGTGGGTTTTACTCCCGGAAACTGTCTTCCGCGGAGTGCAACTATCAGATTGGTGACAGGGAGTTATTGGCCATCGTGCAGGCCCTTAAAGAATGGAGGCACTTGCTCGAGGGTTCGGTGGTTCCGGTTCTCATCCTGACGGACCACAAGAATCTGACCTACCTTTCTGAGGCCAAGAGATTGACACCACGTCAGGCCAGATGGGCTCTGTTCTTGTCACGTTTTAATTACGTGGTCTCCTACCTACCCGGTTCCAAGAACATCAGAGCGGATGCCTTATCACGGCAGTACTCCGAGCTGTCCAGGGAGGAGTCGATTCCGACTTCGGTCATACCTCCGAATCAGATCCTGGCCGCCATTCGCACCAGTCTGACCTCTCCCCTGGGTGAGCAGATTTTGGCGGCTCAATCTGGTGCTCCCTCTGGGAGACCCAACGGCAGATGTTTTGTGCCTGAGGAGTTGCGCACTCGGTTATTGCGAACCTACCATAACTCCAAGGCCGCGGGGCATCCTGGAAATAATCAGCTGTCCTGGGCTGTTTCACGTCTGTTCTGGTGGCCTTCTCTACGTTCCAACATCGCCGCATATGTAGCGGCATGCTCCGTTTGTGCCCAGAGTAAGTCCCCTCGGCACCTTCCGTTGGGCCTTTTGCAACCCATAGCCACCGGGGAGCGCCCATGGTCACACCTGGGGATGGATTTCATTGTGGACCTCCCTGCATCCCGAGGCCATACGGTCATTCTCATGATTGTGGATCGGTTTTCCAAAATGTGCCACTGTGTTCCTCTCAAGAAGTTACCCTCTGCACAAGAGTTGGCCACGATTTTCGCCAGGGAGGTCTTCCGGTTGCACGGTTTGCCCAAGGAGATTGTGTCGGATCGGGGGAGTCAGTTTGTGTCCAGGTTCTGGCGCGCCTTTTGCTCCCAGTTGGGGATTCATCTCTCTTTCTCCTCGGCCTACCACCCTCAGTCCAATGGGGCCGCAGAACGATCCAATCAGGCCTTGGAGCAATTCCTTCGTTGCTATGTCTCCGATCACCAAGACAATTGGGTTGACCTCCTGCCTTGGGCTGAGTTTGCCAGGAACACGGCGGTGAACTCTTCCTCTGGGACGTCTCCCTTCATGGCCAATTATGGGTTCCAACCTGCCGTGTTACCGGAGGTATTCTCTCCCCAGGATATTCCGGCTGTGGAGGATCACCTTTCCGTCCTACGTGCTTCTTGGGTACAGATCCAGAGGTCCCTTGAGGTCTCTGCGCAGCGCCAGAGACTCCAGGCTGATCGCAGACGAGCGCCCGCTCCTTCCTACCAGGTCGGAGACCGTGTATGGTTGTCCACCCGCAACCTCAACCTTCGAGTGCCCACTCCCAAGCTGGCGCCTCGCTTTGTTGGTCCCTTCCGAGTGCTTCGCAGGGTAAACCCGGTAGCCTATGCCCTTGCGCTTCCTCCTGGCATGCGGATCTCCAACGTGTTTCATGTCTCCCTGTTGAAGCCATTGGTGTGTAATCGTTTCACTTCCTCGGTTCCTCGGCCCCGTCCGGTCCAAGTGGGCAATCGTGAGGAATATGAGGTGAGCAATATCCTGGACTCACGCCTGGTCCGCGGTCGGTTGCAGTTTTTGGTCCATTGGCGTGGTTATGGTCCAGAGGAGCGTTCCTGGGTTCCCTCCGCAGATGTCCATGCTCCTGCTTTGCTCCGAGCCTTCCACGCACGCTTCCCTCAGAAACCGTTCTTTACTCCGCGGAGGAGGGGCCCTTGAGGGGGAGGTACTGTCATGGTCTTACCTTCTTGCTGTTCTCCTTCGTTTGACATGTGCTGGCGGCCATCTTGGTTTCTGGGTTTCTTGTAGCCTCCCACCCTGCGGCTTCTCCTTCCCACTGGGAGGAGCTGGATGCCTAGCTCATATATATAGGAGGTCTGTGGCTTCAGTTCCTTGCTTGGTCCTCCTGTGTTCACATGCTTCTAAGACTGCTGCTGCTTCTGGTTCCTGATCCTGGCCTCGTCTGACTACCCCGCTGGTTCCTGATCCTGGCTTCGTCTGACTACCCCGCTGGTTCCTGATCCTGGCTTCGTCTGACTACCCTTCTGGTTCCTGACCTCTGGCTACGCAAGACCCTGCTTCGGTTTAGCCATCCGTTTGGACTTTTGCTTACAGCTTGATGTTCAATAAAGCCTTCTTATTCCCACTTATCTCTTGTTGTACGTCTGGTTCATGGTTCCATGACATGAACTACCTGAGTTCTTCTTTGAGTCAGACACGTAGTACACCTTTGGACCGGTTCTGACCACCTCCTCCCCTTCTACTATCCGGGCAGACGCCTCTGTTTGTACTGCGATGTAGGCCAATGAGGTAGGCTTCCTTATTTTTTAACTTGGTAGTTTATACACAGGTGCTCAAGGTCATAACGACGTCAGAACAACAAATAAAACACAGTGTATCAAAATCTCATCATTTACTGTGGGGTTCTTACTTGCGTGCCCTCAGAGGCGCCCCAACTGCCGCCGCACCCCTTCCTCAGACAGATGACAAGAGGCTACACCAGGGGACACAGTATAGGCAAGTACTCTGTTTTCTTACCTCATATCACAGGTAGCAATCCCGATGTCTATTAGTGCGCCCCTCCTACGTCTAATCTCCGGGGTTATGGGAACAGGGGATCCACCCTTCGAGCCCCACGTTGGGTGCCAAATTGTTCTGGTTCTGATCAATGGTCAGGTAGGTTGATACACTGCTCCAAATTAGATAGTATAGATATGTGCATGCACGGCGAGAGAAATAACACTGACACTCTATATAAGGTCAAAGCATAACTCTAATTTAGGGGCTTCACATTATATACTCTCCATATAAGTGGGAGGAGTGGGCTCACATGATTGTTTTTTTAGCAAGAAGGAATGTAAACAGGAAATACGTTTAAGACATATGTATGATAGACTTAAAGGAATTTCTGACAGTTTCAAGTTTTTGCTGGAAATTGTTTCAGTCATAGAATGCATACTGGGGGTTGTCTCTCGGACAGACACCATTCTGTAAGTGACAAGCAAGTGTCCATTATATTAATATATTCCTTAACAAATATGCCATAGATGTCAGGTGTGGGTCCACTCCTAGAGAATGGGGCACCCAAGTAAAGAAGAGTGTGCCTCGTGCTCTCTATTCACTATTTGCTAAAGTCCCGTAGTGGTGAATGGCGAGCGCTCCTCGCATGCATGGCCACCTCCCCATTCACCTCTATGGGACTGCCGGAAATAGTCCCAGATAGGAATACCACTTTAAGCAGGGTGCACCTAGCCTTTCTGCTGCCTGAGGCCAAAACTGAAATGGTGAGTGGGAACCAGCTATATTGTAAGAGGCAGAGGAGAGCAAGGTCAGTAGTGCTGCTCCACTCAATAGAGCAGTGCGCCATGTAACATGTCCTGAGCTACACGGAGTGACCGAAACAGCGATCCCACATCAGTACTGTGAACTGGACAAAAGCGGTGGGCATATAGTGCAGGGCGCCAGTTGTCTGTCAGGGCAAGGCAAGTCTTTCACAAGCTGCCCCCCCACACTGGCCTCTACACAATGCCTCACCTCGCCTCATTAAAGGTGCACCCCTGCCTTTAAAGCTGACAGTAGCCTGCAGCATTTTTATGGCATTGTTACTAGCATTTTTATTGGATTTTTTATTTATTTTCTAAGACTTGGGGTGGTCTCACAGCACCACACAATTTATTTTAACCTCTTACAGACACAGGGCGTACCTGAACACCCTGATGTCCGAGTCCTTAAGGACACAGGGCGTACAAACCTGCTCTGTGTATTTCCGATCACCGGCGGGCGGTGGTCGGAACAGAGTGCCTGCTGAAATATTCCAGTAGGAACTCCCCCCCATATTGGCGATCGCAGCAAACCGCAGGTCAATTCAGCCCTGCGGTTTGCTGCGTTTCCGGGTCATTCGGGTCTCCAGCGACCTGATAACCCGTAATAGGATGGTGATCGGTGGTGTGATAATACACCACCAATCACCATCCTTAGATCCTGAGAGGTGGCGGTGACATCACCTCTCAGGATCGATTCCTATTGGCTGGATGGGCGGGGGTTAACTTCCGCCAGCTCTGCTCTCCTCCTCCACACTGCTTTACCTCTGGGGGTAAAGGCAACGCCCCCGTTGCCCATAGAGGCTTACTTGCATATATGGAAACATCATTTTTCTCAGCAATGCAGCCATATGTGAACATAAGATCAACACAGATATCTTCATCTGCCAAGTGCACATTCAACAGGTCAGCCAGTTTCATAGGTACAAATCTAATGACAGATACACTTTAAGTTAATTCACAACATCCATAGTTTTAGGCACTCCCTAGAAAACACATCTTTTTAGGGTGGTCTATCACAGTTAAATCGTCTTCATTCACTCCATTAAACGTTATTCCTCAGAACAAAATTCTTCATCCAACATTATCCACCACACCTCATGCACTCAGAAGCACTACAGATATTGGCTGGTGACTAGCTTATGCAGCGTTATATCTACTATTTAGTTAAAGGCTATGTCAGATGGCAAACTTGCTTTACATGTTGATGATGAACCCAGGATCATAGCACGGAGGGCGCCTAACCTAAAAGATACCCTAGTACGCAGTCACTTCCAACGCCCGGGAGGTACCGCGGGAAGTGGTGGTACATTGAGAGGTACATATCCCTGTGGGGACTGCAATATTTGCCAATTCATGTTGAATTCGGACAACTTCCTATGGAGAGAACTGTAGGGTGTATTTAAAACACTATGTTAATTGCCGTTCCAGGAATGTAGTCTATGCCCTTCTGTGCCCCTGTAACAGGATATACATTACAGACCAAAAGTTTGGACACACCTTCTCATTCAAAGAGTTTTCTTTATTTTCATGACTATGAAAATTGTAGATTCACACTGAAGGCATCAAAACTATGAATTAACACATGTGGAATTATATACATAACAAAAATGTGTGAAACAACAGAAAATATGTCATATTCTAGGTTCTTCAAAGTAGCCACCTTTTGCTTTGATTACTGCTTTGCATATTCTTGGCATTCTCTTGATGAGCTTCAAGAGGTAGTCATCTGAAATGGTTTTCACTTCACAGGTGTGCCCTGTCAGGTTTAATAAGTGGGATTTCTTGCCTTATAAATGGGGTTGGGACTATCAGTTGCGTTGTGGAGAAGTCAGGTGGACACACAGCTGATAGTCCTACTGAATAGACTGTTAGAATTTGTATTATGGCAAGAAAAAAGCAGCTAAGTAAAGAAAAACGAGTGGCCATCATTACTTTAAGACAGGGATGTCAAACTCGTGGCCCTCCAGCTGTTGCAAAACTACAACTCCCATCATGCCTGGGCATACTTCAGCTATCAGGGAATGATGGGAGTTGTAGTTTTGCAACATCTGGAGGGCCATGAGTTTGACATCCATGCTTTAAGAAATGAAGGTCAGTCAGTCCGAAAAATTGGGAAAACTTTGAAAGTGTCCCAAAGTGCAGTCACAAAAACCATCAAGCACTACAAAGAAACTGGCTCACATGCGGACCGCCCCAGGAAAGGAAGACCAAGAGTCACCTCTGCTGCGGAGGATAAGTTCATCCGAGTCACCAGCCTCAGAAATCGCAGGTTAACAGCAGCTCAGATTAGAGACCAGATCAATGCCACACAGAGTTCTAGCAGCAGATACATCTCTAGAACAACTGTTAAGAGGAGACTGTGTAAATCAGGCCTTCATGGTAGAATATCTGCTAGGAAACCACTGCTAAGGACAGGCAACAAGCAGAAGAGACTTGCTTGGGCTAAAGAACACAAGGAATGGACATTAGACCAGTGGAAATCTGTGCTTTGGTCTGATGAGTCCAAATTTGAGATCTTTGGTTCCAACCATTGTGTCTTTGTGCGCAGAAAAGGTGAACGGATGGACTCTACATGCCTGGTTCCCACTGTGAAGCATGGAGGAGGAGGTGTGATGTTGTGGGTGTGCTTTGCTGGTGACACTGTTGGGGATTTATTCAAAATTGAAGGCATACTGAACCAGCATGGCTACCACAGCATCTTGCAGCGGCATGCTATTCCATCCGGTTTGCATTTAGTTGGACCATCATTTATTTTTCAACAGGACAATGACCCCAAACACACCTCCAGGCTGTGTAAGGGCTATTTGACCATGAAGGAGAGTGATGGGGTGCTGCACCAGATGACCTGGCCTCCACAGTCACCGGACCTGAACCCAATCGAGATGGTTTGGGGTGAGCTGGACCGCAGAGTGAAGGCAAAAGGGCCAACAAGTGCTAAGCATCTCTGGGAACTCCTTCAAGACTGTTGGAAGACCATTTCAGGTGACTACCTCTTGAAGCTCATCAAGAGTGTGCAAAGCAGTAATCAAAGCAAAAGGTGGCTACTTTAAAGAACCTAGAATATAACATATTTTCAGTTGTTTCACACATTTTTGTTATGTATATAATTCCACATGTGTTAATTCATACTTTTGATGCCTTCAGTGTGAATCTACAATTTTCATAGTGATGAAAATAAAGAAAACTCTTTGAATGAGAAGGTGTGTCCAAACTTTTGGTCTGTACTGTACGTGGGCCAGACTATGCAGGAACATAGGAAGAGTACAAAAGCACACATCGAGCATTCGGTTGGCAGCACGAGATAGAAGCAAGGGGGAGAAATCTCTAACATTGGTGGCGACCCACTTTTTGGATTGCCATGAAGGTAGGTATGATGATCTACGAGTGGTAGGGTTGGACATTGCTCGGGGCAATATTACGGGTATACATATCTCTAAGAGGTTGCTCCGTTCTGAATCAAGGTGGATATTTAACCTTGGTTCACAGTTCCCAGGCGGTCTAAACGAGGAACTCACTTTCACTGGTTTCTATACATAGGCTCCTTTAGTTTGAATAGGCCCATGTATTATTTATTTTGCTTTTTTCACTCTTATTTGTTTGTTCACTTTTTTGGTTAAAAGGCCTGATGACACAAGGATGCAGGACTTACTAAGCTGCGGATATTCTCGTCCTGTTTCCTCTTATCACCGTCCCTTGTCTGTGTGTATATGTAAATTTACACAGTATGGCACTTAGCACTTTAATAACCCTTGGCTACTGGAGCACATACAACCCCTTTTGCCGCTCTCCCTATTGGGGCACTTTTTTGTATTTGCTTTATTTTTTGTATCTTGAATATTTTATGGATCTACATATAATACATTTTTATATATTACTATTATGATGGAGTATATACATGTAATGTCCCTTCTCTCCCCCCTTCTCTTATCATTAACTAAATATTTACCTTATGTCCATTTGTGTGTTCAGCTGCTCCTTTCCTATTCCAGCGCTTGCTTTCTTGGCCCTCTCCTCCCTGGTGCATGGTCCTCCATCCCCTGGGTCGTCGAAGTTCTGAGTTAGAGGATATGTATTTACTCATTCATTCGTTCATTACCTCATAATAATAACTCAATATCTAGGATTTAAGGATATAGGTGCAGGGTGCTTAGGGCATGGTTGGGGTGTATAATAGTACGAACCTAGCCAATGGGTAATAATGTAACTCACGGCATTACTTATTTATTTATTTATGCATTTATTTATGCTTTTATTTATAATTTGTTTTGTTTGTGGATCATGCGAGGGTGATGGTTATTCTGACTTTATCATCATAAATTTTGATGCCTTCCATGTTTATTATTTTTGATCATGTTTTGTTTATTATGTACATATGTATAAATTATTCCTTTGACTGCGGTCTACTATGGCCCTTGATTTGCACATTCTGTTCACCTAAATTTTTTTTGATATATGATCATGTAGTCACTTTGCATATGGTATTTAAAACACTGAACTATGTCTGGATATTAATTTAGTTCTCCTAATTGGCTTGTTGACTGATAGGTATTTTCGGATTCATATGCTCCATTCGCATGTCTGAACTAATAGTACCTGTCCTTGCCTTTTGCGATCCATTGGATGTATCGGCGCGGTCTGGCGCCCCTGCTTGACGTCGGGGCTGTGATGCGTTCCCGCTTTTTAGAACACATCACATCGTCGACTTCTGTTTTGGGTGCCATCTTGCGCATGCGCACTTGCTTTTCCAACACGCCGGTCTTCACCGGTGCTTGCAGCTGCGCTTGGACCATGCACCGGGGAGTATCTAGGTAATATCCATTGGCGCCTTTCCCTGGTTCCCTCCCCACTAATTGTCTTACAGGTTTGACCACAGCCTTACGTAATTATAGAGTAATTATGATGACTATAAGATTCACATGGACCTCTGAGGAAGCTAGTCTATGCACTGGCGATACGTGTGAGGATTTTTTGCTCTCCACACTAAAGGGTTTCAGATCTTCCATGTGCTACCACTGTGTTTGTGATAAGTATATTACCTAGGATATTGCAGGCATTTTATTGTTATCCTGCTTCATTATTGTATATTCCAGGGTGATTTTGGATGTCATTTTGCACATGATTTTACCCATCAGTGGGGTCTGCTCCATGTATCAATGTTTTTAATAAATATGTTTCAATAAATTATGTTTTACTTTTGGAGGTGCGGCTTAGTGATGGTATTTCTTTGTTTAGTTTAATTCAGAGTCCTTTTTTTCTGTACAGAGTTGAAATGCTCTAATAGCACCCTTTGGATTTTCTGTCTTTTCTGTCAGACTAGGAGCTGACAGGCTCCTTATCTCTGCTATATGACCTCCTAAACCCTGACTATAGCTCAGTTCTATCTTACTGATAACAATGTGGCTTAAATAAGTGTTTATGACCTCTCTAGTTTAGAGATAAGGTTTATTAGATGATGGCACAAAGTAAAAGTACCAGTCACACAGCTAGAAAAATTGCTTCTAAAGGTATATATAGGCTCTAGGGTGGCCGGACAATTTGTACAACCAAGGGTGAACTTGCCATTGACCGCACAGGGAAACTTCCCGGTGGGCCCATACCCAAGAGGCCACCTGAGCCCTCCTCACAGCCACTGGCTGGGTACATAACAATCTGGTGCTCTCAGCAGTGATTAATGCTGGGAGCATCAGACACTTATCTATCTGACCAATGGCTGCAGGTGTCCTCCTGAACTCAACTGTATCACCGTCCTTAGGACAGCGATACAGTTGAATACTGTGGTGAGGGTGGCAGTATTTTGTGCTGCACTGTGCTATTTGTTTCTCCTGGGACAGTATTTTGTGCTGCACTAAAGTATTTTAGACCTCATCAGCTTTTGTTATCCCTACCTACTTGTGTTGGCCCACCTTCTATCAATTTGTACCTGCCTACAAGATGGGGCCACTTTCTTTTTTTTTTTTTTTTCCAGGGCCACTTTATGTGTACAACATAAATGCTTTATTCACCTTTGGTGCCACCCCTATCACCTCATTAGCAAGACTTCACTCCTCTTGTTTAAATTGTTGTGTGTTTAGTTACTCTGTAATGTCTGATTTCATGGGGAGTGTCTTCTGTCAGTCCAAGTCACATGTATATATGGTTTGGTATGCAGCTGAGTATGAAAAAATGTATGCCTCAAGTGTAAACTCTCTGCATGAATGAAAGTATAACAAAAATAGTCATCATAATTCATACATACCAATGCTTCTGTTGGTAAATTTGGGGTATTTGGAGATTGTCCCACTCACTGCAAATTTGAAATAGTTGGCAACTATGGGTAACTGATAGACTACGAATGTAAAAAAAAAAAATCAAAGCATGCCTTGGATACTAAGAGCCACAGTATATCCATATGACATGGGTTGTGTGCTAGTATAGTGTACAGTGTCACATTAGCATTCACCACAATGCTTTTACAGTTCATAACACACATCACAGCAGCTCATGAAATTGTCAGAGAATGTAGGATTATGAGTCATAAAGCCTACAGGGATCCATCTGCACAATTCTCAGCATGTAACGCTAACACGTATGTAGAAATCTGGACATTATATGCTACAGTATGTTCTTTATAATTTACAGCACCAATATGGGCTGGGAAGTCTGCATCTGCTTCCACTGACATAAGCAAGCACAGATGGAGGTTGAGAGTTACAAATCTTTCTTCTTACTGCATTTCCTGCCACACTTTAACTTTTCTTCCATTTCAATAGTTCAGTTATTAATTAAATCTTATTTTTCATTATCATCATCACAGGGGTCCCTTTATATATTTGTATTAGTGCTTCTTTGTCTGGTTCTGAATAATCAATGATAGACAAAGTAGGAATCTTACTACACCTTAAAGGGGTTCTCTGAACCCTGTTAGAATGAATAGGTAGGGTACAAAAGTAAAAAAAAAAAAAAAAAAAAGTCTTGCATACCACAGGCATTCTGGGGCCAGTGGCGAGCTGCCTCATCCGCATTCATTCCAGCTGGACCGGAAGTATAATGTTGCTGTCTACATGCATGTCACCATTGGTGCAGTACCCCAGACTTGGGGGTATCTGCAAAGTATGGGTTTGTAATTTAAAGTTTGTAATGTTTTTGCCATACTATGCATTGTTACACCAGCAGATAGCATATGGGTGGCAGTGGGAATGGAGCTACCCTAGGAGGGGGCTGGTCCGACTTCATGTCAGGAAGGAGAGTTAGCTTGGAAATCCTGGAATGAGGAAGCATGTCCATCTCCTCTTGCTCTAAGGGCCTTTAGGACTAGAGATCCAGCTCTTCTGTGAGAACCGCTACTCCAGGGAGTTGCAGGGTCCCAGGCCACAGAAGCTCTGCAAGCTATAGCATACAAAGTCGGCAGAGTGATCAGCACTACAGGTATACAGACTACACACTGCAGGTGAGGGAAAACATGTTAAGACACCCATCACCCACAGTTCAGGACAGGAACAATCACCATCCTGGATTTCACAAGTGGACACCTATAGCCAAAGTGCCAGGTTATAGCTGTTAGCAAGAGAATAAGGAGAGAGAGTCTTTCGCTGGCTAGTATACTCAGAGTGCCATCGTCAGCTTTCATCATCTAGAGAGGAAAATTGCATTACAACTTAGGGCTCATGCACATGAATGTATTTTTTTCCATGTGTAACGCCCCCAAGTGGCATTACCACTTCTACACCCTGCTTATGTCTGTATATGCAATAACCATTTCATTTTATATCTTTATTCTCAGGTCCTCCATGTAGTGTGCATTTCTTCTTATGCATTTGTATTGTTCATGTGATAACCTGGTTCCCCAGCAGGTGGCAGCAGACTTGGCAGGGCTACTTTACAGAGGGTGGAACCTGGCTTTCTAGCTCTCTTAGACACTCTCCTCCGAGGAGACAGTACGGTCTAAGGAGAACTAGTTGGTTCCTGTATGCCATGCTGTAGAGAGAAACAGCAGACGCTCGTCCCTGAGGGACTGAGCTCGCCATAAAATCCAGGCAGGACAAGAAGTTCCTGGAATCACAGTGAAAGACAGACTTAGAACAACAGCAACAAGCAGAAAGGAAAACATTCCTATTTAATATTGCTGACATATCAGGGCTGAGTGAGTACAACACAGATTCAGCTCCTCCTTCACCTCCAGTTCACGCCAGCACCAGGGAAGACAAAGGAAATCAACGACACCCTTACAGGAAGTGAAGCGGTGGCCATCTTAGAAAAGGGCAAATGCAATTCTCTCTGCACAGGATCCCGAGAAACTCCGTCCAGAGATCTGAGTGAGTACTAATGGGGAAAGTAAAGTTATTAAAGACTGTTGCGACTGTTATTTGCCTGCCAGAGTATTATACTCCCCAAAATTGCACAAACTCTGCAACTCTGCGCAACTCTTAAAGCAGCCATGCACCAATTCCACTGCAGTTGTTCATAGCAACTCGCACAAAAAACGGCAATCTAGCCTACATTTACCTCTCTAGTCTGGTAGCAAATACCAAAAAGTCATGTCTGACAGTGAACAAGATAGCAATCAGTTGAACCTGTGGCAGCCGCATGCATCATGCCTCTTACCATCCCATATAACTTTGGAGCACACTGGCGCCCACGTTAAGCAGGAGAATCCCATTCACTCAGGGAATTCCGTGCTAAAATGCTGGCTACGTTTTAGCTATATCCAGTATCCCTGGACCAGAAAGTGGAAATCCTGATTGGTCAGTTACAAGGATCTGCGCTCTGGGAGGTCAAGTCCTGGCCCTAGCTGGAGCGAAAAGCAGCTGAGCAGATCCTAGACCGACTCAGTACCACCTTTGACACTAGGACTACCTCTGAACTGAAGATGCGTTTGATTGGGAAACGACAGTAGCCCACAATGTTGTTAAGAGACTTTGCCCTATCCCTGCAAGAAGCTTTGCAGGCAGTTATCTAGATTGATGCCCATGAAGCTGAGGGACAAGATCAGACCCTCAGGGATCAGTTTATCGAAGGTGTCCTTGATGAACCTCTCAAACGCCAGCTGAAGATGCTGTCAGTCCAGCACCCGGATATCCCGTACCAAGATTTTAAGGAGCTTGCTATTGGCATTCTGGGGGTAAATCATTACTCTGAATCACCTGAAGATAAGAAGGTCTAGCCCGTACTGCGATCCGGTGCCCACGGGCAGATAGAGTGTGGGGCCCAGACACCTGTCCCAGATGCTGTGGCAGCCCTGACTGCCCAAGTTGCCCTCCTAGCTGAAAATATGGAGAGGATGAGGAAACAACTAGAGTGACTGTAACAGCAACCCAAGGCCCAGAGAGGGACTACTACGCCAAGAGACTGTCCTCCACCCAATCCGCGAGTGGATCAACGCCGACTGATCAGTGGGTTGTCAAGCCCTCGGCACCGACACACCACAAAGCTGAAATTCCAGTATTGTCAGAAGTATGGACACACTGAAGATAATTGCTGGCAGTTAAACAAATATCCCCTGAGGCCAAGGACCACCCCTCAGGAGGAAGAATGCTAGGTCCCAAAGATCCAGCCTTCATGCCTAGATATGTGGGAGGCCGCCATGTGATTAAAGTTAGCATCAACAGAGTAACGTTTTCTTCTTTGATCGACACCAGATCTCAAGTAACTACCATCCTCCGATCAGCATTTTAAATATGCCGGAAAGGAGCTTAACTGACACAACCCCCAGAATCCTGGATCCACATCATAGCTACTAGCGGCCAAACGGTACCCGTCCTAGGTTATTGGGAACCCACCTTACAGATCGAAGATACCGAACTCCTACACCAGGGAGTAGTCGTGATCCAAGTTCCAGACGACGATGAAGAATCTGTTGTCCTTGGGATGAATGTAATCAGTAACTTTTACACTGAAGTGCAAGAAGCCTTGAAGAAAACCCTGCTAACTGCACCCAGGACGACTCAATGTGTCATAAGCCAGACCCTTTAAGTGCTAACTGCTCAACAAAAATTCAGTAACCGACAGGGAGAAATCTGCCACGTCCGCATCAGCGATGCTCAACCTACAGTATTAGACTTCCACCTGGAGCAGAGACCCATATGTGGTGCCGAGCTTGCATTGGGGTGTGAGGTCAGGATTATCAGGCCCTCGTGGAGCCCCTGCAATTACAGGATCACCCTCTTGTCCGAGTCGCCAGGAGCTTGGTCAATCTAATGTCACGGCTTGGTGGTAGTTTGTCGTGACACTTTCGCCGCACATGATGGTTGCCGGTGGCAACGTGTTGTTTGTTATGCATGCGTGTGCACTTCCCCTTTAAGGCTTTTTTCCTTCCCATTTCTGGTGTGTCTGGTGTTAATGTGTATGCAAGGTGGAGCTGGGTGTGGCCTCTTGGCTCTTATTTTTCTGAGTTGTGAGCCTGAGGTTAGATTGTTTTCATTGTCTTGAGGAGCTGGTGCTATTTCATCTGCCCAGTCCTTAAGGGCCTCCTTATGGGACATCAATGCCACCTGATGTCACCCTTTTGTGTCTGTTGCTGTTACCCTACCTCACTTCTTGTAGGTTTGGTGTGGGTTTATGTTTGGGGTTTGTTGTTATGTCTGGTTTGGTGTGTCATGTCTGGTCTGTTTGGTGTTTTGGAGAAATCGGTTGTCTCTACCTTCTGACGCCATATTGCAGGGACCGGTAGGGTCAGCAGGGTCATTAGCCTCCCTACCATCATACAGTCAGGAAGTCAGGGATTTAGGGATGCTTAGTTGGTTTCCAGCTACCTTTTACTTGTTTCCAGGCCTAGCTGCTACCTTATTTTCCCCACATTGTACGGTGGGGGTTTCCCCCACTCCCCACCGTGACAGTATGTCCCATAAAGGCCACTCTGTTTTATAGCCTTCGGAAGAGGGCTCAGAATGTGTCGCCTGCTGTTTTCTGGCGCACATGCTTATTGTCCGGAGGGTGAAAGGGGAGTTACCGTTTATGGCGCGGTTCTTGGTAGCAGGTGTTGCCATTGTTGTTGAACCATTGCTTGTGTTGGTGTGTCCCCTCGTCTGTTCTTGGTGGTTCCTTGCTCTTGGGCTTATTGCTGGCAACATTCCTTTTGTGTACTGGCTTTGTGCTAGTTGGGGAATGCTTGCTGGCAGCTGCCCAGAGTGTGAACTGTGTCTGAGATTGATGCGGTGTTCAGTACGGTTTCTCCTGACTGCTTGTTGGCTGGCTGCCAGGGGCCTGGCGGGCTGGCGGCAGTTTTGAGGGACATGCTGATGCCGAATCTGCACTTTTATTCCCTATTATGTTTTGGGGAGGGCTTTGAGGGGAGGGAGTGTCACGACTTGGTGGTAGTTTGCTGTGACACTTTCACCGCGCATGATGGTTGCCGGTGGCAACGCGTTGTTTGTTATAAATGCGTGTTCACTTCCCCTTTAAGGATGTTTCCCTTCCCATTTCTGGTGTGTATGGGGACATGAACATGTGGAGTCACTGTGGGTAGAGATACATGGCGCTAAAAACAATAATAAATTACTAATAGGAGTTTACTATAAACCACCTAATATACCAGAGTCCACAGAAAATCTACTACTAAACGAGATAGACGAGGCGGCAAATCATAATGAGGTGGTTATTATGGGGGACTTCAACTACCCAGATATAGACTGGGAAACTGAAACTTGTATATCTCATAAAGGAAACAGGTTCTTGGCAATAACCAAAGACAATTACCTCTCCCAACTGGTTCAGGACGGCCATACTGGACTTAGTAATAACCAATAGGCCTGACAGAACAACAGACGTGCAGGTTGGGGGACACCTGGGAAATAGTGACCACAAAGTAATAACCTTCCAATTATCATTCAAAAGAGCGTTTCTACAAGGAGGAACAAAAATACCAGACTTCAAAAAAGCTAAATTTAGCCAACTAAGAGAGGCCATAGGCCTAACTAAATGGGATAAAGTCCTCACAAATAAAAATGCAGCCACAAAATGGGATATCTTTAAAAGCATCCTAAAATCTCATTGTGAGAGGTACATACCGTATGGGAATAAAAGGTTAAGGAACAAAAAGAAACCAATGTGGATAAACAGAACTGTAAAGAAAGCAATAAATGACAAAAAGAAAGCATATAAAACACTAAAACAGGAAGGTAGCACGGAAGCACTGAAAAACTATAAGGAAAAAAATAGAACATGTAAAAAACTAATAAAAGCGGCCAAACTAGAGACCGAGAGATTAATTGCCAAAGAGAGTAAAACTAACCCTAAAATGTTCTTCAATTATATAAATGTTAAAAAGTATAAATCTGAAGGTGTCGGCCCGTTAAAGAGTAATGAGGGAGAAAGCAAAGCTGTTAAATATTTTTTTCTCCAATGTATTCACTGAGGAAAATAAACTGTCAGATGACATGCCGAATGTTGAAATAAATTCCCCATTAAAAGTGTCCTGTCTGACCCAGGAAGAAGTGCAACAGCGACTTAAAAAGATTAAAATAGACAAATCGCCAGGACCGGATGGCATACACCCCCGTATCCTAAGGGAATTAAGTAATGTCATAGCCAGACCCTTATTTCTGATATTTGCAGATTCTATATTGACAGGGAATGTCCCACAGGATTGGCGCATAGCAAATGTGGTGCCAATATTCAAAAAGGGTCCAAAAACAGAGCCTGGAAACTATAGACCGGTAAGTTTAACATCTGTTGTAGGTAAACTGTTTGAAGGTTTTCTGAGAGATGCTATGTTAGAGCATCTTAACGGAAATAAGAAAATAACACCATATCAGCATGGCTTCGTGAGGGATCGATCATGTCAAACAAATTTAATCAGTTTCTATGAGGAGGTAAGCTCTAGACTTGACAGCGGCGAATCAATGGATGTCGTGTATCTGGACTTCTCCAAAGCATTTGACACTGTACCACATAAAAGGTTAGTATATAAAATGAGAATGCTCGGACTGGGAGAAACGTCTGTAAGTGGGTAAGTAACTGGCTCAATGATAGAAAACAGAGGGTGGTTATTAATGGTAAATACTCAGATTGGGTCACTGTCACTAGTGGAGTACCTCAGGGGTCAGTATTGGGCCCTATTCTCTTCAATATATTTATTAATGATCTTGTAGAAGGCTTGCATAGTAAAATATCAATTTTCGCAGATGACACTAAACTATGTAAAGTAATTAACACGGAAGAGGACAGTATACTGCTACAGAGGGATCTGGATAGATTGGAGGCTTGGGCAGATAAGTGGCAGATGAGGTTTAACACTGACAAATGTAAAGTTATGCACATGGGAAGGAACAATGCAAGTCATCCGTACTTATTAAATGGTAAAACACTCGGTAACACTGACATGGAAAAAGATCTAGGAATTGTAATAAACAGCAAACTAAGCTGCAAAAAACAGTGTCAGGCAGCTGCTGCCAAGGCCAATAAGATAATGGGTTGCATCAAAAGGGGCATAGATGCCCGTGATAAGAACATAGTACTACCACTTTACAAATCATTAGCCAGACCACACATGGAGTACTGTGTACAGTTCTGGGCTCCAGTGAACAAAGCAGGCATAGCAGAGCTGGAGAGGGTCCAGAGGAGGGCAACTAAAGTAATAACTGGAATGGGGCAACTACAGTACCCTGAAAGATTATCAAAATAAGGGTTATTCACTTTAGAAAAAAGATGACTGAGAGGAGATCTAATTAATATGTATAAATATATCAGGGCTCAGTACAAAGATCTATCCCATCATCTATTCATTTCCAGGACGGTGACTGTGACGAGGGGACATCCTCTGCGTCTGGAGGAAAGAAGGTTTGTACACAAACATAGAAGAGGATTCTTTACGGTAAGAGCAGTAAGACTATGGAACTCTCTGCCTGAGGAGGTGGTGATGGTGAGTACAATAAAGGAATTTAAGAGGGGCCTGGATGTATTTCTGGAGCGTAATAATATTACAGGCTATAGCTACTAGAGAGAGATCGTTGATCCAGGGATTTATTCTGATTGCCTGATTGGAGTCGGGAAGGAATTTTTATTCCCCTAAAGTGAGGAAAATTGGCTTCTACCTCACAGGTTTTTTTTGCCTTCCTCTGGATCAACTTGCAGCATGACAGGCCGAACTGGATGGACAAATGTCTTTTTTCGGCCTTATGTACTATGTTACTATGTTAATGTGTGTGCAAGGTGGAGCTGGGTTTGGTCTCTTGGCTCTTATTTTTCAGAGTTGTGAGCCTGAGGTTAGATTGTCTTCATTGTCTTGAGGAGCTGGTGTTATTTCATCTGCCCAGTCTTTGAGGGCTTCCTTATGGGACACCGATGTCACCTGATGTCTTCTGATGTCACCCCTTTGTGTCTGTTGCTGTTACCCTACCTCACTTGTTATATGTTTGGTGTGGGTTTATGTTTGGGGTTTGTTGTTATGTCTGGTTTGGTGTTTCATGTCTGGCCTGTTTTGGTGTTTCAGGTCAGCATGGATGCCAGACATATCCTTTGTATGTCCTAACTTCCGGAAGGGGGTCCCTGGAGTTCCCCAGTAGGGAAGCTATAAGCAGTGCAGCCTGGTGCCGCCATGGTTCATGCCGCATTGTGGTTCAGGTTGTTTCTACTAGATTCTGTGTTTGGTGTTCGTGCTGGGTCCTGCCTGGTGTGTGTGTTTGGGCCTATGCGCATTACAATGACCCTGTGGTTGCGGCGTGGACGGCTCGAGTTCCTGTTGCAGCTGTGTCAGGTAGGTGTCCATGTTGGTCCTGTTGGCAGTGGTGTTTTCTGCTACTGGACACTTACCTGTCGTGTCATGCACTGCTGGCTGCTTTCTTCCCCTTTGTTGCTAGGCCTGATGGAGACTCCGGTTCCTCCGTGTCTTAGAGGAATCGGTTGTCTCAATATTCTGATACCATATTGCAGGGACCTTTAGGGTCAGTAGGGCCCAGGTTCGAGAGTATGAGCCCCCCTACTATCGAGGGCAGATCATACAGTCAGGAGGTCAGGGATAGGATTTAGGGATGCTTAGTTGGTTTCCAGCTCCCTTTTCCCTGTTTACAGGCTATGCTGCTACCTTATTTTCCCTACATTGTACGGTGGGGGGTTTCCCCCACTCCCCACCGTGACATCTAAGTGATGAAACTGTGGAACTAAAGAAATTTTCTCCACTGGCGAGTCTAAATCATGTCCATCTACAAGGTGTCCTGGATTTCCCTACTGCTGCTGTGCAGCAGTCGCTTCAAACAGTGCAGGCAGCCAAAGATCTGTCTGAACAACCTTGGTGGGCCAAACTACACATTGGAGATGCCACGACCTCAGTCAAACAACTCAAAGGTGTGTTGGACTTAGCCAAGGAGCACCACCAAGTCTTCAGCAAACACCCCTTGGACTATGGTCAAACAAGCTTAATAAAACACACTATTCCCACTAGAGATGTCCCGAACTATTCGCCGGCGAACATTGCTTGTTCGCGTTCGCCGTGGCGAGCGAACATATGCGATGTTCGGTCCGCCCCCTATTCGTCATCATTGAGCAAACTTTGACCCTGTACCTCACAGTCAGCAGACACATTCCAGCCAATCAGCAGCATACCCTTCCTCCCAGACCCTCCCACCTCCTGGACAGCATCCATTTTAGATTCATTCGGAAGCTGCAGTCTTAGTGAGAGGAGGGACAGTGTAGCTGCTGCTGATTTAATAGGGAAATCGATAGCTAGGCCAGTGTATTCAGTGTCCACTCCAGTCCTGAAAGACTAATCTGATCTCTGCTGTAAGGACAGCATCATGACAGCACCCCAAAAAACCCTTTTTAGGGCTAGTACATCAGTCTGCTTTTTATTTTTTATTTTTTTATCCTCTGTAATCTAATTGCAGTTGCCTGCCAGCGTGTGTGTCAGGCTCACAGCGTATACTGTGCCCACTTGCCCACTGCCACTCATATATCTGGTGTCACACACAGTAGCTTGCATTTAGAAAATAAAAATAAAAATTTTGACTGCAATATCATAGCAGTTACTTTTCTGCAAGTTGTGTGTGTTAGACCTACAGCGTCTACTCTGCCAACTTCTGCCAGTGCCACCAGTGCCACTCATATCTGGTGTCACACACAGTAGCTTGCATTTAAAAAAAATAGACCACAATTTTGACTGTAATATAATAGCAGTTACTTTTCTGCAAGCGTGTGTGTTAGGCCTACAGCGTCTACTGTGCCAACTTCTGCCAGTGCCACTCATATATCTGGTGTCACACACAGTAGCCTGCATTTAAAAAAAATAAACCACAATTTTGACTGTAATATAATAGCAGTTACTATTCTGCAAGCGTGTGTGTTAGGCCTACAGCGTCTACTCTGCCAACTTCTGCCAGTGCCACCAGTGCCACTCATATCTGGTGTCACACACAGTAGCTTGCATTTAGAAAATTTAAATTTAAATTTTGACTGTAATATAATAGCAGTTACTTTTCCCTCAGAGGGGAAACAAACCAAGCTGGTGTAGTGAGCTGCATCTATATTTATTTATATAAGGAGATATATAACGCGAGTTTGACCGCGACGCGTGGTTGATTAAGTGTGGTTGCGTAAGTGTGTGACTTCAGATTAAGTGACTTTAGATTCAGGGACTTCAGTGGGGGACTGTAATTAGTCAGTTTCTTAGTACTACATTATATTGTATTTTTTGCTTTGCTGGTGTAATCCCCATTTAGTATGTGTTGCACAATTGACAATGCAGTCCAGTGCACATCTTGCATGATGTATGCAGTCCTGGAACAGGAGTTCAAGGGTGCATATCTTTGTTCAAGATGTGAGCAAATTACCCGTTTGGAATCGCTAATCGAGTCTCTAAATGTGCAAGTTGCAACACTGAGAGGCATTGACAATTTGCAAAAGAGTTTGCTTCTCACAGAGCAAGCACTCTTTGGGGTAGATGAGGGGGAGGGTGACAGAGAGGAGGCTGAGGAAAGTGAGGTAGCTAGCTGGGTAGCAGTTAGAAAGCGGGGTAGAGGGAAAAATGCTAGGGAGGCTAGCCCTGATCTGACACACCCCAACAAGTTTGCACGTTTGGCAGATGAGGGGGATGTCAGTCCAGGGATGGCACTGCCACAGCCAGACACTTCCTCTGCCAGTCAGGGGAATGCCAGCTCCGGTAAGCAGGGGACCAGGAGAGCAGGGCAGGCCAGACAGGTGCTGGTAGTGGGAGACTCAATTATTAGGGGAACAGATAGGGAAATCTGTCACAAAGACCGTGATCGCCGAACAGCGTGCTGTCTTCCTGGCGCTAGAGTTCGACACATCGCGGATCGGGTTGACAGATTACTGGGAGGGGCTGGAGAAGATCCAGCGGTCATGGTCCATATCGGAACCAATGACAAAGTTAGGGGTAGGTGGAGAGTCCTTAAAAATGATTTCAGGGATTTAGGTCAAAAGCTGAGGGCAAGGACCTCAAAGGTAGTATTTTCCAAAATACTACCTGTACCACGGGCCACACAAGAGAGGCAGCGGGAGATTAGGGAAATTAACAAGTGGCTCAAGAACTGGTGTAGGAAGGAGGGGTTTGGGTTCCTGGAGAACTGGGCCGACTTCTCTATCGGCTACAGGCTCTATCGTAGAGACGGGCTGCACCTCAATGGGGAAGGGGCAGCTGTGTTGGGGAAGAAGATGGCTAGAAGGTTGGAGGAGTGTTTAAACTAGGGACTGGGGGGAGGGTAATTATGTTATAGGATGGGAAGATAGTGCAGATAGAGACCGGGGGCAAGGTAGTGAGACTGGGGGAGGAATGGAAGGAGGGACTAGAACAGTTCAGAAGGAAAGGTTTAGAGTAAAACATATACATAAACCTCTCAAATGTATGTATACTAATGCCAGAAGCCTGGCTAATAAAACTGGTGAACTGGAATTAGTGATGTGTGAGGAGGACTATGACATAGTGGGAATAACTGAGACGTGGCTGGATGATGACTATGACTGGGCAGTTAATGTACAAGGTTACAGTCTGTTTAGAAAGGATTGTCAAAACCGGAGAGGGAGAGGGGTCTGCCTTTATGTAAAGTCCTGTCTAAAGCCCACACCCCGGGAAGATATAAGTGAGGGACATGAACATGTGGAGTCACTGTGGGTAGAGATACATGGCGCTAAAAACAATAATAAATTACTAATAGGAGTTTACTATAAACCACCTAATATACCAGAGTCCACAGAAAATCTACTACTAAACGAGATAGACGAGGCGGCAAATCATAATGAGGTGGTTATTATGGGGGACTTCAACTACCCAGATATAGACTGGGAAACTGAAACTTGTATATCTCATAAAGGAAACAGGTTCTTGGCAATAACCAAAGACAATTACCTCTCCCAACTGGTTCAGGACCCGACTAGAGGGACGGCCATACTGGACTTAGTATTAACCAATAGGCCTGACAGAACAACAGACGTGCAGGTTGGGGGACACCTGGGAAATAGTGACCACAAAGTAATAACCTTCCAATTATAAGTCAAAAGAGCGTTTCTACAGGGAGGAACAAAAATACCAAACTTCAAAAAAGCGAAATTTAGCCAACTAAGAGAGGCCATAGGCCTAACTAAATGGGATAAAGTCCTCACAAATAAAAATACAGCCACAAAATGGGATATCTTTAAAAGCATCCTAAAATCTCATTGTGAGAGGTACATACCATATGGGAATAAAAGGTTAAGGAACAAAAAGAAACCAATGTGGATAAACAGAACTGTAAAGAAAGCAATAAATGACAAAAAGAAAGCATATAAAACACAAAAACAGGAAGGTAGCACGGAAGCACTGAAAAACTATAAGGAAAAAAATAGAACATGTAAAAAACAAATAAAAGCGGCCAAACTAGAGACCGAGAGATTAATTGCCAAAGAGAGTAAAACTAACCCTAAAATGTTCTTCAATTATATAAATGTTAAAAAGTATAAATCTGAAGGTGTCGGCCCGTTAAAGAGTAATGAGGGGGGAGTCGCAGAGAGCGACGAGGAGAAAGCAAAGCTGTTAAATATTTTTTTCTCCAATGTATTCACTGAGGAAAATAAACTGTCAGATGACATGCCGAATGATGAAATAAATTCCCCATTAAAAGTGTCCTGTCTGACCCAGGAAGAAGTGCAACAGCGACTTAAAAAGATTAAAATAGACAAATCGCCAGGACCGGATGGCATACACCCCCGTATCCTAAGGGAATTAAGTAATGTCATAGCCAGACCCTTATTTCTGATATTTGCAGATTCTATATTGACAGGGAATGTCCCACAGGATTGGCACATAGCAAATGTGGTGCCAATATTCAAAAAGGGTCCAAAAACAGAGCCTGGAAACTATAGACCGGTAAGTTTAACATCTGCTGTAGGTAAACTGTTTGAAGGTTTTCTGAGAGATGCTATGTTAGAGCATCTTAACGGAAATAAGCAAATAACGCCATATCAGCATAGCTTCGTGAGGGATCGATCATGTCAAACAAATTTAATCAGTTTCTATGAAGAGGTAAGTTCTAGACTTGACAGCAGCGAATCAATGGATGTCGTGTACCTTGACTTCTCCAAAGCATTTGACACTGTACCACATAAAAGGTTAGTATATAAAATGAGAATGCTCGGACTGGGAGAAAACGTCTGTAAGTGGGTAAGTAACTGGCTCAATGATAGAAAACAGAGGGTGGTTATTAATGGTACATACTCAGATTGGGTCACTGTCACTAGTGGGGTACCTCAGGGGTCAGTATTGGGCCCTATTCTCTTCAATATATTTATTAATGATCTTGTAGAAGCCTTGCATAGTAAAATATCAATTTTCGCAGATGACACTAAACTGTGTAAAGTAATTAACACTGATGAGGACAGTATACTACTACAGAGCGATCTGGATAGATTGGAGGCCTGGGCAGATAAGTGGCAGATGAGGTTTGAGGCTACTTTCACACTAGCGTTCGATCGGATCCGTTCTGAACGGATCCGATCATATTAATGCAGACGGAGGCTCCGTTCAGTACGGATCCGTCTGCATTAATAACTTAGAAAAAATTCTAAGTGTGAAAGTAGCCTGAGCGGATCCGTTCAGACTTTCAATGTAAAGTCAATGGGGGACGGATCCGCTTGAAGATTGAGCCATATGGTGACATCTTCAAGCGGACGGACGGATCCGTTCCCATTGACTTTCATTGTAAGTCTGAACGGATCCGCTCGCCTCCGCACGGCCAGGCGGACAGCTGAACGCTGCAAGCAGCGTTCAGCTGTCCGCCTGTCCGTGCGGAGGCGAGCGGAGCGGAGGCTGAACGCCGCCAGACTGATGCAGTCTGAGCGGATCCGCTCCATTCAGACTGCATCAGGGCTGGACGGAGGCGTTCGGGTCCGCTCGTGAGCTCCTTCAAACGGAGCTCACGAACGGACCTATGAACGCTAGTGTGAAAGTAACACTGACAAATGTAAGGTTATGCACATGGGAAGGAATAATGCAAGTCACCCATACTTATTAAATGGTAAAACACTCGGTAACACTGACATGGAAAAAGATCTAGGAATTTTAATAAACAGCAAACTAAGCTGCAAAAACCAGTGTCAGGCAGCTGCTGCCAAGGCCAATAAGATAATAGGTTGCATCAAAAGGGGCATAGATGCCCGTGATGAGAACATAGTCCTACCACTTTACAAATCATTAGTCAGACCACACATGGAGTACTGTGTACAGTTCTGGGCTCCTGTAAACAAGGCAGACATAGCAGAGCTGGAGAGGGTCCAGAGGAGGGCAACTAAAGTAATAACTGGAATGGGGCAACTACAGTACCCTGAAAGATTATCAAAATTAGGGTTATTCACTTTAGAAAAAAGACGACTGAGAGGAGATCTAATTAATATGTATAAATATATCAGGGGTCAGTACAGAGATCTATCCCATCATCTATTCATTCCCAGGATGGTGACTGTGACGAGGGGACATCCTCTGCGTCTGGAGGAAAGAAGGTTTGTACACAAACATAGAAGAGGATTCTTTACGGTAAGAGCAGTAAGACTATGGAACTCTCTGCCTGAGGAGGTGGTGATGGTGAGTACAATAAAGGAATTCAAGAGGGGCCTGGATGTATTTCTGGAGCGTAATAATATTATAGGCTATAGCTACTAGAGAGATATCGTTGATCCAGGGATTTATTCTGATTGCCTGATTGGAGTCGGGAAGGAATTTTTATTCCCCTAAAGTGAGGAAAATTGGCTTCTACCTCACAGGCGTTTTTTGCCTTCCTCTGGATCAACTTGCAGGATGACAGGCCGAACAGGATGGACAAATGTCTTTTTTCGGCCTTATGTACTATGCTACTATGTGCCTTTCTGCAAGTGTGTGTGTTAGGCCTACAGCATCTACTCTGTCAACTTCAGCCAGTGCCACCAGTGCCACTCATATCTGGTGTCACACACAGTAGCTTGCATTAAAAAAAATAAACCACAATTTTGACTGTAATATAATAGCAGTTACTTTTCTGCAAGAGTGTGTGTTAGGCCTACAGCGTCTACTCTGCCAACTTCTGCCAGTGCCACCAGTGCCACTCATATCTGGTGTCACACACAGTAGCTTGCATTTAAAAAATATATATATATTTTTGACTGTAATATAATAGCAGTTACTTTTCTGCAAGCATGTGTGTTAGGCCTACAGCGTCTGCTCTGCCAACTTCTGCCAGTGCCACTCATATATCTGGTGTCACAAACAGTAGCTTGCATTTAAAAAAAAAACACCACAATTTTGACTGTAATATAATAGCAGTTACTTTTCTGCAAGCGTGTGTGTTAGGCCTACAGCGTTTACTCTGCCAACTTCTGCCAGTGCCACTCATATCTGGTGTCACACACAGTAGCTTGGATTTAAAAAAACAAAAAACACAATTTTGATTGTAATATAATAGCAGTTAGTTTTTTGCAAGCGTGTGTGTTAGGCCTACAGCGCCTGCTCTGCCAACTTCTGCCAGTGCCACTCATTTCTGGTGTCACACACAGTAGCTTGCATTTAAAAAAATAAAATAAAATTTTGACTGTAATATAATAGCAGTTACTTTTCTGCAAGCGTGTGTGTTAGGCCTACAGTGTCTACTCTGCCAACTTCTGCCAGTGCCACTCATATATCTGGTGTCACACAGTAGCTTGCATAAAAAAATAAAAATAAATTGGACTGTAATATAATAGTAGTTAGTTTTCTGCAAGCGTGTGTGTTAGGCCTACAGCGTCTACTCTGCCAACTTCTGCCAGTGCCACTCATATATCTGGTGTCACACACAGTAGCTTGCATTAAAAAAAATAAAATAAAATTTTGACTGTAATATAATAGCAGTTAGTTTTCTGCAAGCTTGTGTTAGGCCTACAGCATCTACTCTGCCAACTTCTGTCAGTGCCACTCATATATCTGGTGTCACACACAGTAGCTTGCATTTAAAAAATAAAAATAGAAATTTTGACTGTAACATAATAGCAGTTACTTTTCTGCAAGCATGTGTGTTAGGCCTACAGCGTCTGCTCTGCCAACTTCTGCCAGTGCCACTCATATATCTGGTGTCACAGACAGTAGCTTGCATTTAAAAAAAAAAACAACACAATTTTGACTGTAATATAATAGCAGTTACTTTTCTGCAAGCGTCTGTAATATAATAGCAGTTACTTTTCTGCAGCGTCTACTCTGCCAACTACTGCCAGTGCACAGTGCCACTCATATCTGGTGTCACAGTAGCTTGCACGCATAGTACAACTAAACTAATCTAAAAAAATGACAGGCAGAGGCAGGCCACCCCGCAGGGGCCGTCGTAGTCGTGGTGCTGTGATTCCCTTTGGCCCTAGAATAATGCTCAGTGTTAAGAGGCCACGTACCCTGAACTCGAAAAGTTTTGAGGACATAGTTGACTAGCTAACACAGGACACCCAATCTTCTACAGCTTCCGCTCGGAACCTTGACGCACCATCCTCCTCCAGCTCAGCTTCGAGCACCTCTTAAGTTACCACTCGCCCGCCTGCAGCCACCACCAACACTAGCACCACAGCTGCTTCACTTGATCTCTCAGAGGAGTTATTTACACATCAGTTGGAAGAAATGAGTGATGTGCAACCATTATTGCCAGAGGATGTAGATAACAGGGATATGTCTCAGTCAGGCAGCATTACACACATGGACGTACGGTGTGATAATGATGATGTTGTACCCGCTGCTGCTTCCTTTGCGTGCCCTGCGAAGAGTGCTGGATCAGGCCATAGATGAGCATGAAGAGGAAGAGTTGTGGTCACCATCACCACCAGAAGCAGCCATCTCGTCATCGATTGCTGGACCTGCGGCAACGCAGAGAGAGGAGTCTGAAGAAGAGGAGTCAGAGGAGGAAGGTGGCTTTGAGGAGGTGGAAGACCAACCACAGCAGGCGTCCCAGGGGGCTTGTTGTCACCTTTCAGGGACCCTTAGTGTTGTATGTGGCTAGGTGGAGGAAGAGACCTTCAATGACGTCAGTGAGGACAAGGAATGGGACATGGCTAGCTTGGTATCCAACCTTGTGCAAATAGGGAGTTTGCGGTTGTGCAAATGGACTGTTTGCGGTGCGTTAAACAGGGAGTTTGGTCTGTCAGAGTTTAGTCTGTCACTGTGAAGCAGGCGTAACCCTTACACTACCTGATCGATATAACATCATACCTGATGTTTTAAAGCACGTTATTCCAAACAATTTAGGAATGTTAGGTGATTTATGCCCTTTATGGATTAAAACCCGACTCTGCGTCAACTACGTAATTTTCCATGGGAGTTTTGCCATGGATCCTTCTCCGGCATGCCACAGTCCAGGTGTTAGTCCCCTTGAAACAACTTTTCCATCACTATTGTGGCCAGAAAGAGTCCCTGTGGGTTTTAAAATTCGCCTGCCTATTAAAGTCTATGGCGGTTCGCCCGTTCGAGAACATTTGTGGAAATTTACATTTGCCGTTCGCAAACGGAAAATTTTATGTTCGCGACATCTCTAATTCCCACTGGCACTCATCCTCCAATTAAGGAAAGATATAGGCCTGTGCCTCCAGCTCTATACCATCAGATGAAGAAGATTCAGGACATGAAGACAGCTAATGTCATCCAGGATAGTCACAGCCCCTGGGCTGCTCTTTGGTCCTGGTAAAGAAGAAGGACGGAACCATTCGTTTCTGCATGGATTATCGCAAAATTAACAACATTACACACAAGGATGTTGTCATGGTCCCTCAGGTGACTGATGTCAGGAAATCAAGGAGATTGACTGAGTGTGGACGAATCTAACAGCCTCTTTGATTTCTCTTGATTCAGTGTTGATAAGGTAATGACCATTTCCCTTTTTTTAGCTGTTGCTCAGTTGTCATCACTTCTAACCTTTATAGTCTCACCCCACCCTTCTGACTATGCGGTTGATAGCTTAATTTGGGTTTGGCTGAGCTGGTGTGATATCCACTCTGGTGTTCCTGTTCTTCCATCTCTACAGAAGTTAAGTGTTGCATTTGTTTGTATTTGTTATATTCCCTGTTGTTGTATCTGGGCCTGAGAAGAGACTTCCATTCATCCATCTGGGGAGGAATGGGTTGTCTCTGGTCCTATACTTATTCCAGGGCCTTATAGGGAAATCAGGGCCTAGGTATCCTGCTTATGAATATTACTATCTTTAAAGTCTATTCATATTGATAGGTAGGGCCCGGAATAGGGTTGTCTAGGAGGTGACCTTTTTCTTCCTTAGTTTCCAGGCCCAGTTACTGTTCCCCTTCCCTCCTGTGTTCAGTGTGGAGTTTCCCCCCCACACTGATCATGACAGATGCGTACCCCCTGCCACGAATTGAAGAGTCTCTAGCAGCCCTAGGATCTGCTGCTTATTTCTCAACCCTGGATCTAACTAGTGGCTACTGGCAAGTCCCCATGGACCGGAAGATAAAGAAAAAAAAAACACTTTCACCCAATGGGTCTGTTCGAGTTCACCGACATTCCGTTTGGGCTGTGCAACGCCCCTGGAACATTTCAGAGACTCATGAAAGATGTCTTGGACACAAAAACTTTGAATCTGTACTGATGATATGATCGTCTACTCCAAGACTTATGAAGACCATTTACAGCATTTAGCAGATGTATTCCAGACTCTGGCTCAACATGGATTGAAAGTCAAACCTTCAAAGTGTCACTTGCTGAAACCCCAAGTTAAATATCTGGGACATGTGAGTGCGGAAGGCGTGAAACCGGACCCTGATAAGATAGCGGCTGTACAAAGCTGGCCCACTACTAAGACCATCAAAGAGGTCAAGAGCTTCCTTGAATTTGCGAGTTACTATCGGATATTTATTCCACACGTCACTCAAATTTCTGAGTACATCCAGGAGCTTTTGAAGGGTCATGCCAAAGGCGGTGAGAATGCTAAAATACCAGTAGAATGGAATAAAGAGCAAGAAATCGCTTTCCAGCTGCTTAAAGAAAAACTCACTGAGCCACCAGTCTTGGGCTATCCTGACTATAGCCTACCCTTTTGTCTCTATACAGACGCAAGTAAGAAAGTACGGTTCCTAAACCTATCCTAGACACAAGCCAGGACTGAAAGAGTCATCGCCTTGGCCAGCAGATTGTTATGAGAACCGGAGCAGGAATTACCATAATTATAGCTCCTTCAAACTGGCCTTGGTCTGGGCTGTAACTGAGAAGTTCAAGGATTATCTAGCGGCCACACCTTTCACCATCTTTACCTATAATAATCCACTGGCTTATTTGAACATTGCACGTCTGGGAGCCTTAGAACAAAGATGGGCCTTTAGACTGGCAAACTTCAACTTTACCATCAAGTACCGGACATGCAAAGCTAAATAAATTAGCTGACGCCTTATCCAGGCTACCTGCACAGAATGAACTAATTTCCAAAGATGATCAGTGGGAATATATGGAAATGCCAATGTTCTACTCCCGATTGGCACGGCAGGAAGCTCTACGCACTGAGCATCAGGCCTACAAAGCCTCTAATGCTCCAAGGACCAGTGATCCCTCACCTCCAGTTGAGAAAGAGTTCTGGCTTCAACTACAAGCAGAGAGTAGCGTTATCGGAGAACTATTGGATTACTTTTCCAGTGGCTACTTTGCCTCTCCTCAGAAGAACGCTTGATCCAGTCACCTATGAGCGTCTTTATCAGATAGTGGTGCCTCGGAGAGATGCCAAGATGGTAATGGACATGTACCATAACAGATCTGGTTACTTTGGAACCCAAAAGACGGAAGCCACCATCAGGCGGCGTGGACCGGCATGATGAGAAGTGATATTGAAGCCTGGTGTCAGGAGTGCCCCACCTGTGCTGTGGCCAGAATAGAAAGACATGATCAGTGAGCCCCCCTTCGTCCAATAGTGAGTTAAAGTCCACTGGAAATTGTGGCCTTTGACCACGTGAAACTGGAACCCAGCAGATCTGGATACACTTATGCTATGACGATCATAGACCATTACACCAAGTTCATTGTGGATTTTCCTGTGAAGGACTTAAGAGCCAAAACTACAGGAGCTGCACTGTGGAAAAGCCTCATTTTGCCATATGGGTGTCCTGACAAGATCCTCACTGACCAAGGATCCACATTCAAGTCTAAGTTGTTCTACGCACTTTGTGCCTTGTACCACTGCAAAAAACTGAGGACCACTGCATATCACCCACAAGGGAATGGCCTGTGCGAAAAGATGAACCAAACCCTGATCAATATGCTCAAGGCCATACCATCTAACAAGAGAGCTGAGTTGCCTTTGCTTCTGCCTGAACTAGTGTACCTGTACAACAACACAACTCACTGCTCCACTGGGTACACCCCATACTACCTCATGTTTGGAAGGCAGGGTCGTTTACCTGCACAACTTGCCCTTGACATCCCTGTGCTGGACTCTGAACCACTTCTTCCCCAATCTGAGTGGGTCAAAGAGCATCAGAAACACTTAGAGGATACCAGAGAAATAGTGGACTCTAAAATAGAGAAAACGCAGTAGACATTGGATGCAGTATTCCTTTCATTCAGTTTACTCATCATATGCGAGAGGTGTGAGTATACTAATACATCGAGATATAGATATCAAAGTAGTAAGAACTGAGATAGACAAGGAAGGCTGTTACATTTTTTTGGATTGCATACTAGAAGGGAAAGCATGTGTAATAACAAACGTTTATATACCGCCACCCTTTAAAACAGAGGTCCTACTTAAAATTCACGACTTTGCCCTCAAGGTGGGGGAAAAATTACTTTTGGTAATGGGAGATTTTAATCACATAATGGATGGTGAATTAGATAGATGTAGACTAGGGAATATGCAGGGGAAATGCACGGGATCTAAATTAAAAAACGATTACAGAAGAACTGGGTTGGATCGATATTTGGAGAGCAATATATCCAAGTTTAAAGAGATATTCATGTTTTTCTAAAATGCACAGGAGTTTATCACGGATTGATTTAGTTTTCACAAATAATAAAGGTTCATTGGATATTGAACGAGTTAGGTATGGACAACGGGGCATTCCGGATCACCACCCTATTATCACCAGTTTAAAAACGGGTAGAAGGGAAAGAAAAAGAGGGATGAACATAAGTATAGGATGGATAAACAATGGGAATACACAATAGGATCTCGAGAGAGATTAGGGAATATTTTGATATAAACGAGGGTTCTGCTGAAACTAAGGTGGTTTGGGAGGCTGCAAAGGCCTTCATAAGAGGGATTTTCACAAAATATGCAATAATACATAAGAAGGGCATAAGGAAGAAAATATTGGAACTAGAACAAGAGGTGGAGAGGTATGGAAAAAAAATATGTTAAAGACCCCACAGAACAAAAATATAAAAAATGGCTAGATAAAGCAACCAAAATGAAAGATAAATTGTTTTTGCTGGTGGAACAAAAAAAGGAAAACTACGTTAGGGATAATTACATCTAAGCACATATACCCGGCAAAAAGCTAGCTGCCCTCATAGCAGCTTAGACACAAAAAAATAAATATATACATTGTCTAGTAAATAATCAGGGGCAGAAAATTGTGGAGCAAACAGCTAAGTTAGATCTACTTAAGGAATATTTTGCAGATATATACAGTAGCAAGATAAAAGAAAATATGGTGCAAATACAGCAGTTTTCGGATAAAACCGCTATTACCTCATTAACCCCAGAACAAAGGGAAGATTTGGAACCCCCCCCCCCTGGAACCCATAGAAGTGGATAAAATAATATCAAGCATAACTAAAAATTAGACCCCTGGTATAGACGGCATCCCGTTTGAAGTTTACGCTATAGAGAAATACTGATCCCAAAACTGCTAACAATGTGGGCAGCCTCCAGGGAGACGGGGAGATTGACTTTTTGAGGGAAGCCCTTATTACACTCATTTTGAAACCAGGGAAGGACCTTCCCGGATTCATATCGCCCAATTTCTCTGATCAATACCGATAATAAAATACTAGCACAGACTTTGGCAGCCAGACTTGGGGGAGTAGTGTCGATGTTAATTCATGAGGATCAGTCGGGCTTCATGTCGGGGAAAACTACATCTGAAAATATCATCAGATATTTTATGAATGTCCAATTGGAGCCCACAAACAGGGGAGAGCGCATGATTTTAACTATAGATGCTTCCAAAGCTTTTGATACCATAGAGTGGCCCTTCATAATTGCAACATTGAAGAGGATGGGATTTGGAGATATATTTGTTTCTTGGATCAAATTGTTATACACCGAAATCTCTGCAAGGGTGATTTTGAACAGAGAACAACCGGATAATATAGCTGTTGGCAGGGGGGGGGTTAGACAGGGATGTCCCCTCTCCCCCCTGCTATTCACTATAGTCATGGAACCCTTGGTGGATATGATTATACAAGATAAAGAAATTGTGGGTTTTAGGTTTGGATCCCATGAAGAAAAGATTGCATTATATGCAGATGATATTATGCTGTTTGTGGGCTCCCATGGATCACTACCTAGGATTTTTCAGATATTTGATGATTATTGTAAATATGCTGGACTAAATATTAATTGGTCTAAATTGGCCTGTATCCCGATTGATCCCTTGAATAACACCGGGGCTATTGGAAATCAAGAAACCAGAGGAACCAGTAAAATATTTAGGAATCTGGATAACCACCAATTCTAAGGATTATGGTCACCTAAATGTGCTCTCCAAAATTCAGGAAATTGGGAAGAAAATAGAGGCATGGAAAAAACTACATGTCTCAATATCTGTAAAGAATAAATCAAGGCAACTTTGCAACAAGCTTTCTCAATTCTGAGTGACTGTACAAGAATTCTCTGGGAAAAAATATGTAACTGAATCAACAGAGTCATTATACCCAGCATGGGGTCAAAGGTGTTGATCCTATTATCCTAATTGGAGTCAGTAGGTGATAAAGACTTCCCAGAAAAAGGTGTCAAGACAGCATTGTATGTGGCAGACAATAGATGTCTAACCCCCCCCCGCCTCTTTTCAAGCTTGGCTTCTCCATTTTTACGTAGATGGTCTCCTTCACACCTCGTCTGTACCAATCGGCCTCCTTATCAAAATCGGCCTCCTTCATCCCCGCCTCCTCCTCCTGGCTCCTGCATACTAGTGAGCGCTTCCATTATGGAAGTGCTCACTAGTATTCCCTTTATAAGATGGACTGCATCTTATAATGGGAAAAGTACAGTACTGCTAGTATTCAGATCACATTGCCGTGTTGGCACTTTGCGATAAATAAGTGGGTTTTGGGTTGCAGTTTGGGCACTCAGTCTCTAAAAGGTTTTCCATCACTGCTCTAGGGCTACACATTGATATGTGTCGGGCGACACTTATTGTAATGACTGGATATTTCTGCGACTGTCGTGTCGCATGTCACAGTGCGACACCATAGACCAGGGATCAGCAACCTTCGGCACTCCAGGTATGCTGAAACTATTACTCCCAGCATGCACACTTGCTTGGCTGTTCTCAGACTGCTTATATAATTGAATGGAGCATGCTCAGAGTTGTAGTTTCACAACGCCTGGAGTGGAGGTTGCTGACTCCTGTGTTGCGGCAAAACCCCTACCTATATGACCTGCTGTTGTCCAAATCAGGTAAAGGTGCGAGTACTCGGAATATATAAATGACACAGACTCAAGGTTGTATCATAATATTGTCATGACTTTATTGAGAGGTGTAAGGGATTGCCTCTTATTCAGGGGTCATTCTCACAATGATCTTCATCGACCACAGGGTTAGGGGCCAAACATTGTTTTTATTTGGCACCTCAGCAAAACCAAAACAAACAATACAAATAAAACACCTGCCCGGCTGGGCTCTTACTAAACATGAGGACTCCCTACCTCACTGAAAGCCCCGTTCACACACGAGAAGAACATGCGGCTTTTCCCAGCCTAACAATCCAGCACTTCCAGGCTGCAACAAAGTCCAGTACCTTTTGAGGGATTGTGGCCTAGAAGTCCTCCTGACTCTGGCCTAGCGACCGTCGATTACAAGACCTTGCGGAGTCCCCCAAAGTCCAGGCTAACACCTAGCCCCGTATCCCCGTGGCCCCTCAGCCAGCTCGGCTGAGCTCACTTGTACAGAGCCTTCCCAGGCTTTTGCTGCAGACAGACTCTCCAGAGTGAGACACACCCAAGATCCAGTAGCAGGATTAAATAGGATCCCTGGACATGAGCATGCCCCAAGTCCCGGACTGGAACCTGGGGAAACAACACCTCAATGTTCACATTGCCACAGAGGATACAGAAATACTTTTACCCAGTTTCTAGGACTCAAGCCAACATAGCTCTCGTCACTTACGTAAGCATCGCATGATTAAGGCTACTTTCACACTAGTGGCAGGACGGATCCGACAGGCTGTTTACCCTGTCGGATCCGTCCTGCTGCTTTTTCGCTGGGTCAGTGCAAAAGAGACTGATACTGGAAAATCTAAATGTACTAGATGAAGCTTTTGTACTTTCTTTCTGCCCCACTTCTGTCCATCAAAATCCCATACTCTGACAGTGTTGTCTTTTTTTTGCTGTTACATTGGTCTGCCAGCAGGGGGGGCTCTACCCATCCAGCAATAGGAAGGGGCAATGCAGTAGAGTTAAACTTAAAGTAGTTGTCCGGGTTCAGAGCTGCACCCGGACATCCCTCCATTTTCACCCTGGCAACCCTCCTGACATGAGCATCGGAGCAGTTCATGCTCCGTTGCTCTCTTTTGCCCTGTGCTAAATTGCGCAGGGCAAAGGCATTTTTTGGAGTTCCGGTGACGTACCAGGGCTCTCCATAGGGCTGCCAGGAACCCCGGTGACGTCACAGGCACTGATGGGCTGGATTTAGCGCTGCCCTAGCCAGTAAAACGGCTAGGGCAGCACTAAAACCCCTCCATCAGAGCCGGTGACGTCACCGAACACACTGCCGGGCGGAAACTTTTTTCGCCCGGCAGTGTGTTATTGAAAACAAAAGAGCCCTTGCCCTGCGCGATCTAGCGCAGGGCAAGGGAGCGCATCGGAGAATGAGATGCTGCGATGCTAGCTTAAGGGAGGCTGCCTGGGTAAAAATAAGGGTATGTCCGGGTTCAGCTCTGAACCCAGACAACCCCTTTAAAGCTTTCATTCTCTAGTCTTCGAATGGATAAAAAGTCTCTACAGTTTAGGTCAGCAAGCTCTAACCACTGTACCAGGATTGCTAAATGAGGCATAGTCTTAGAAATTACAGGACTGTGAGTACAGATCCAACAGTTTTTATAATTGTCCGCATCTGTCATATTCTTTAACCACTTCAGCCCCGCTAGCTGAAACCCCCTTCATGACCAGAGCACTTTTTACACTTCTGCACTACACTACTTTCACAGTTTATCGCTCGGTCATGCAACTTACCACCCAAATGAATTTTACCTCCTTTTCTTCTCACTAATAGAGCTTTCATTGGGTGGTATTTTTTTGCTGCTGACATTTTTACTTTTTTTGTTATTAATCGAAATGTAACGATTTTTTTGCAAAAAAATGACATTTTTCACTTTCAGCTGTAAAATTTTGCAAAAAAAACGACATCCATATACAAATTTTTCACTAAATTTATAGTTCTACATGTCTTTGATAAAAAAAATATGTTTGGGCAAAAAAAAATGGTTTGGGTAAAAGTTATAGCGTTTACAAACTATGGTACAAAAATGTGAATTTCCGCTTTTTGAAGCAGCTCTGACTTTCTGAGCACCTGTCATGATTCCTGAGGTTCTGCAATGCCCAAACAGTAGAAAAACCCCACAAATGACCCCATTTCGGAAAGTAGACACCCTAAGGTATTCGCTGATGGGCATAGTGAGTTCATAGAACTTTTTATTTTTTGTCACAAGTTAGCGGAAAATGATGATGATTTTTTATTTTTATTTTTTTCTTACAAAGTCTCATATTCCACTAACTTGCGACAAAAAATAAAAAAATCTAGGAACTCGCCATGCCCCTCACGGAATACCTTGGGGTGTCTTCTTTCCAAAATGGGGTCACTTGTGGGGTAGTTATACTGCCCTGGCAATTTAGGGGCCCAAATGTGCGAGAAGTACTTTGCAATCAAAATGTGTAAAAAAGCATGCCCTCCGTAGAGACAGCTGGGAGTGTTGCCTTTTCTGGTTCTAACACCGTCACGTCATATGCCGGTGGTTTATGGTGAAACAACTGGCTGTCCGCCACAAGACTGGTCCAATATATCAAGGTCCATTTGAGGTTCTAAGAGTTGCTCGAACGGCTGTCCTTACTGACCAGAGTCCACAGTGGATACACGCCAGCCGACTCAAGAAGACACCAGAAGGAGTCCTCAAGGAATTCCCCGGACAAACATGAGTCCATTAGACAAGATGCCTTCAAAGGAGATGACTTTGATCATACCCCCAAGCCTGCAAAGTAGATATGAGCAATGGCTAAGAGGCTATCCTAAACCACTTTGTCCAGAGGATCCAAAAGACTATGCAGGACTTGTATGAGGAAGAATTCATGTTCAGGGAATATACCAATGAACTAGAGACTGAGGACTTGAAAGATCAAAACTTTCCTGAACCATTTAGTAAGCAGATGATTCAGAGAATGAAAATGGTGTGTGGTATAAGGAGTGATCATATGGAATGGGAATTCCATATGATCAAAGAGGGGATTGTAAGGAAATTATGTCTGTATCCACACATACATGTATATATATATTCAGCCTTATATGCTTGTATTAATGTATACAGAGTTCCTCTTTAAAGGAAATATTTATATATTCTTATAACAACAAGTCTGGTAACACAAGCTAGCAGGAAGTGGCTGTCTGAAGCTCAAAACCGCATGGCTAGAAAGAGATATGCACGCTTTGCAAAAGAATGCCACATTTATGAAGAAGGTACCTGGAGAGAGAATTGCTGAATGCATGACATCATAACTGCAGAAACATATATACTCATATATACCTTTGTACGCATATGTCTAATATGTGCATTAGACATATATTTTACATTTGCTATAATACTGGTTATATAAGCATCTTGTATATTGACGTTCATCTTTGGTTTAGATAAGTGAAGGATGTTTTATCAGATAAATGTTGGTACAAAATAAACAAGGATGATTCCGCGAAATATTTGAACAGAGCGAAGGTTGACAAAGATGGTGATTAGATATCTAAATTCTAAGAATAATAAATGCGTCACATATGTACCTTGTTTCTAAGAAATTATCATGACTTTTTTTTACTTTGTTGAAATAAAGATGTCCTTGAAAATTCGTTACCTGATTGGATGAAACGTAGGGCAGGTCTATGTCAATTTGCGGTTTGAAGCTATAAATTGTCTACGATGTCTAAATAAAGGAGCAACCATTTTATACCTATCAACGTGTATTGGTCTTCAGTGGTTGTCCGGCCGGTGATTCACCCACAGACAAACCAGGGGCTCCTTTCAATACCCATGCTGGGTGAGAGAAATATCTTGGCAAAAGACAACTTTTCAAATTTTTTTATACAAAGTTGGCATTTGACCAAGATATTTTTCTCACCCAGCATGGGTATATGTAAAATGACACCCCAAAACACATTCCCCAACTTCTCCTGAGCACGGCGATACCAGATGTGTCACACTTTTTTGCAGCCTAGGTGGGCAAAGGGGCACATATTCCAAAGTGCACCTTTCGGATTTCGCAGGCCATTTTTTACACATTTTGATTGCAAAGTACTTCTCACACATTTGGGCCCCTAAATTGCCAGGGCAGTATAACTACGCCACAAGTGACCCCATTTTCGAAAGAAGACACCCCAAGGTATTCCGTAAGGGGCATGGCAAGTTCTTAGAATTTTTTATTTTTTGTCGCAAGTTAGTGGAATATGAGACTTTGTAAGGAAAAAAGAAAAAAAAAGAAAAATCATCATTTTCCGCTAACTTGTGACAAAAAATAAAAAATTCTAGGAACTCGCCGTGCCCCTCACGGAATACCTTGGGGTGTCTTCTTTCCAAAATTGGGTCACTTGTGGCGTAGTTATACTGCCCTGGCAATTTAGGGGCCCAAATGTGTAAGAAGTACTTTGCAATCAAAATGTGTAAAAAATGGCCTGTGAAATCTGAAAGGTGCTCTTTGGAATGTGTGCCCCTTTGCCCACCTTGGCTGCAAAAAAGTGTCACACATCTGGTATCGCCGTACTCATGAGAAGTTGGGGAATGTGTTTTGGGGTGTCATTTTACATATAACCATGCTGGGTGAGAGAAATATCTTGGCAAAAGATAACTTTTCCCAATTGTTTATACAAAGTTGGCATTTGACCAAGATATTTTTCTCACCCAGCATGGGTATATGTAAAATGACACCCCAAAACACATTGCCCAACTTCTCCTGAGTACGGCGATACCAGATGTGTGACACTTTTTTGCAGCCTAGATGCGCAAAGGTGCCCAAATTCCTTTTAGGAGGGCATTTTTAGACATTTGGATCCCAGACTTCTTCTCACACTTTCGGGCCCCTAAAAAGCCAGGGCAGTATAAATACCCCACATGTGACCCCACTTTGGAAAGAAGACACCCCAAGGTATTCAATGAGGGGCCTGGCGAGTTCATAGAAATTTTTTTTTTTTTGCATAAGTTAGCGGATATTGATTTTTTTTGTTTTTTTCTCACAAAGTCTCACTTTCCGCTAACTTAGGACAAAAATTTCAATCTTTCATGGACTCAATATGCCCCTCACGGAATACCTTGGGGTGTCTTCTTTACGAAATGGGGTCACATGTGGGGTATTTATACTGCCCTGGCTTTTTAGGGGCCCTAAAGCGTGAGAAGAAGTCTGGAATATAAATGTCAAAAAATGTTTACGCATTTGGATTCCGTGAGGGGTATGGTGAGTTCATGTGAGATTTTATTTTTTGACACAAGTTAGTGGAATATGAGACTTTGTAAGAAAAAACAAAAACAAAAACAAACAAAAAATTTCCGCTAACTTGGGCCAAAAAAATGTCTGAATGGAGCCTTACAGGGGGGGGGGGGGGGTGATCAATGACAGGGGGGTGATCAATGACAGGGGGGTTATCAATGACAGGGGGGTGATCACCCATATAGACTCCCTGATCACCCCCCTGTCATTGATCACCCCCCTGGTAAGGCTCCATTCAGACGTCCGTATGATTTTTACGGATCCATTGATCGGATCCGCAAAACACATGCGGACGTCCGAATGGAGCCTTACAGGGGGGTTATCAATGACAGGGGGTGATCAGGGTGATCACCCCCCTGTCACTGATCACCCCCCCTGTAAGGCTCCATTCAGACGTCCGTATGATTTTTACGGATCCATGGATACATGGATCGGATCCGCAAAACACATGCGGACGTCTGAATGGAGCCTTACAGGGGGGTTATCAATGACAGGGGGTGATCAGGGTGATCACCCCCCTGTCACTGATCACCCCCCTTGTAAGGCTCCATTCAGACGTCCGTATGATTTTTACGGATCCATGGATACATGGATCGGATCCGCAAAACACATGCGGACGTCTGAATGGAGCCTTACAGGGGGGTGATCAATGACAGGGGGGTGATCAATGACAGGGGGGTGATCAGGGAGTGTATATGGGTGATCACCCGCCTGTCATTGATCACCCCCCTGTAAGGCTCCATTCAGACGTCCGCATGTGTTTTGCGGATCCGATCCATGTATCCCTGGATCCGTAAAAATCATACGGACGTCTGAACGGAGCCTGACAAGGGGGTGATCAATGACAGGGGGGGTGATCAATGACAGGGGGGTGATCAGGGAGTTTATATGGGGTGATCATGGGTGATCAGGGGTTCATAAAGGGTTAATAAGTGACGGGGGGGGGGGGGGTGTAGTGTAGTGTAGTGTTTGGTGCGACTTTACTGACCTACCTGTGTCCTCTGGTGGTCGATCCTAACAAAAGGGACCACCAGAGGACCAGGTAGCAGGTATATTAGACGCTGTTATAAAAACAGCGTCTAATATACCTGTTAGGGGTTAAAAAAATCAGATCTCCAGCCTGCCAGCGAGCGATCGCCGCTGGCATGCTGGAGATCCACTCGCTTACCTTCCGTTCCTGTGAGCGCGCGCGCCTGTGTGCGCGCGTTCACAGGAAATCTCGGCTCTCGCGGGAGGATGCGTATATGCGTCCACCCAGAAGAGCAGGGCTGCCGGCAGGACGCAATCCTGCGTACGGCGGTCCTGGAGTGGTTAACATGAGCTGATGATGCCTAATAAGAGCATTGTTCCAGTCACTTTTTAGGTTCATTATATAGAGCTTGGAGGCTCAGAACCAGGAGTAGCAGTGCAAAGATCTCCATCCTCAGGGTTTGGCACTTTCTTGCAATGTGAGGCGTGAATCCAGTTAGGTTTTCCTTCTACCTTTACAGAGGTTGCAGTTTTCAACAGGACTTGGAAGGGACCATCAAATCTGGGCTCAAAGGTTTTTCTGATGTGCCTCTTTATCACTACCCAATCTTCAGGCTCAAGACTGCGTGGGCCTTCTATTGAATCAGGGTCTGAAATGGAAGCAAACACTTGTTTATGAATGTGATCTAGTCTTTTAGTAAGGGCCTTCATGTAGCTGACCATACTATCAGCTTGTAACTGCAGTTGTTGAGGAAAATACAGTCTTAGCCTTGAGGCACTGCCAAACAATACCTCAAAACCCTGTCTTCTTGTTTGGTGTGGTTCTTATTGAGTACAAGGCTAGAGGCAAACACTCTGTCCGCCTGTTACTTGCATGGCCGTCTGAATTTTTCACTTAATTGTTCCGTTCAGTCGCTTGGCACGGCCGCTGCTTTGAGGATGGTAAGCTGTATGAAAGGCTTGGGTCACCCCTAAGGCTTGCATAACCTCTCTCATCACTTCACCTGTAAAGTGGGAATCTCTATTGGATTAAATAACTTCCGGAACACCATACCTGCATATGAGTTCACTGACCAGTTTCTTTGCAGGGTTCTTTTGCATTTGCCTTAGACACGGGATAAGCTTCCGGCCACCCTGAAAATAGATCAACACACACGAGAATAAACTCATATACTCCTACCTTAGGCAGTTGTATATAGTCTATATGCAGTCTCTGGAACGGGTAAAATGGCCTCGGAGTGTGCTTGCTTGGAGTCTTTACCACTTGACCTGGATTATTCAAAGCACAAATGATGCAACTTTGTACAAACCTGCTTGCCATGGTGGAGAACCCTGGAGCAATCCACCTTTTGGCCACAGTGTTGATCATAGAACCTTTTGCCTGGTGCGTCACCCCATGGGCTCTTTGGGCCATCATCGGATACAGGACTCTGGGTATGCAGATCTTACCTTGAACTTCCCATAGTCCCTGCTCATTTAGGGTAGCGCCTCTCTTAGTCCAAGATTATTTTTCTTCTTCATCTGCCTGAGCAGACAGTTTTACCAAAACCTCCACAAACATCTCCTGAGGCTCAAAGGCATTCACCGGTACAGTCTGTGTCTCTGGGCTTGAGGGCGGCTTGTTTAGCAACTTTGTCAGCCCTGTTGTTTCCTTTTGCTTCATTAGTCCCTTGTTTTGTGTGGGCTTTTACCTTTATGACAGCCATCTTTTCAGGTAACAATAGAGAGTTCATTAGTTCAAATACAGAGCCTTTGTTCTTAATGGTCTGGCCTGCCAATGTCAAAAAGTCTCTGGGCTGCCAAATTGGTCCATAATCATGAGCAATACTAAAAGCATACCTGAAATCCGTGTAGATGTTTGCCTTCTTGTCTTTGGCGATTTTACATGCCTCAGAGAGTGCCTTCAGCTCTTTCTCCTGTACTGACATGTGAGGAGGGAGTGTTTCAGCCAACACTACCTCATGCTGTGTGACCACCGCATATCCAGTGTGGAACCTACTTCCATCTACAAAATACTCAAAATCAGGGTTGTCAAGGGGTTGATCATGAACATGTGAAAATCCAGTGGTCTCTTGTTGCATCAAATGCTCACAGTCATGATCTTCTGTTTCCATTAACTCTGCAAGTAATGGACCTGTACCTCCCTCCCACATTTCTGAATCTGTGATTGGTAACAATGTAGCAGGATTCAGAGTTGTGCATCTCTTAAAGGTAATGCTATCTGGCATGAGGAGGGAACATTGTAACCTCAGTTGTCTGGCCATAGAAATGGCTGTACTTTACTGAGTATGTCTTGAATGTCATGTGGTGTTTGTACCACTAGAGGGTAGTCAAGGAAAATGTCAGATGCTTTTTCCACCATGAGCTGGATAGCCGCCACAGCTCTGACACATTAAGGAGCTCCCCTGTACACAGGATCCAATATGGCAGAGAAATATGCAACTGGTCTGTGCCTATCACCATGTTTTTGAGTGAGTACTGCTGTACTGTGTCCCTGGAGATCTGAACACAACCGGTTAAATGGCTGGTCAAAATTTGGAATACCAAGAGCAGATGCAGACAGTATTGCCAATTTTAGAGTGAAAAAGGAGTCAGTTGCCTGTTCTGTCAGACAAAAAGGATCTGACAACAGGCAATTGTACAAAGGCTGCATAAGCATAGATGCACGCCTTATCTAGGGTCTTCAATATGAAACCAGACCCAAAAACCTGAGAGGTTTTGGGCCCTGAGGAAGCTTTTTGTCATTCACAGCTTGTTTCCTTTCTTCAGTAAGGTGTCTTGCACCTTCTGAGAGACAATGCCTCAAAAATGTTATTTTTGCTTGGCAATACTGCAGTTTTTCTCTGGAGACTTTACATCCACTTTCTGAAATAAAGATCAGCAATGACAGAGTGGCTTTGCTGCAACCTTTCCAAGTTTCTGCACACAAAAGTAAATCATCAACATATTGCAACAGTACAATGTCATCAGGAATTTGCCATCCAGATAATATTGACTGTAAAGCTTGTGTGTACATGGTAGGTGAGTTCTGTGCCCTTTGTGGCAAGATTGTCCATGTATATTGGTTCCCTTTGAATGTAAATGCGAACAGGTATTGACAGTCTGGGTGTAGGGGAACACTGAAGAATGCATTTATCAGGTCTATCACAGTGAAGTGTGTAGCAGTTGCTGGTACCTGTGATAACAAGGTGTGTGGGTTTGGTACAATGGGGGTCTGTAATATAGTGACCTTATTTACCTCTCTGAGATCATGAACCATTTAATATGTAACTGGCTAGCCCTTTATGGGCTTCTTCTTCACTGGGAACAAGGGTGTGTTTGCTGGTGAGTTAGTTCTTACTAACACTCCCATTTGCTCATACTGCTTTACCTGCAGAGCCATTGATTGCTCCTGGGCATGACTTAACGGGTACTGACTGACTCGAGGCGGTTGGCACTGGGTTTAAGATGAACCATAAAAGGTGTAACATTGAGCTTACCAATATCCAGTTTTGTAGATGCCCACAATTTACTGGGACCACCTGAAGTTCCTCACAGTCCTTGTAATGCAGGTGAAGTTCTGGGTCAGGGTCGAAATATAAGGCCATGACCTGACAGAGGACCTCATCCGAGGCCCCTATATCTACCTGTGTGGTACCATCTACATTAAAATGAATACAGTATGTGCCCCCAGTGCCTGCAAACCATCAGTGCCTAGCAGATTAAAAGGAATATTTTCTTTGACCAACAACTGTGTTACCACTGTGCTATCTTTGATCTTCAACTTTATAGGCAATGTTTCTGGAACATAGACAACTTCTGTAGTGTCCCACTAGGTAGGAGTGGGCACTACACAAGGGTACATTGGGTAGCGTGTACTTCTACTCACAAGGGACTGTGATATTGTATTGATCTATGCATTTAATGTAATTTACTGTGTGTTTTACATGCAATGGTTTTCCCTGTTATATGCTTTGCAGGCCTAGTGGGGTGTAATTTAGCCTCCCAGACACTAGAGGGAGATAGGGAGCCCCTAGTATAAATGTCCAGGCCCAGACAGGGAGTGGTTAGATCATAGTCAGGAGTCTGTGGAGACAGAAGTGAGAAGGCACCAGCCCAAGATATGCTGAGAGCCTCCTCCTGACATGCAGCTGGATAGTCCTGGTTTCTAGCTGCACCAGGAGGCTAGATGGAGTACAGCCTGCTTGGAGACCGTAGTGTATTCCAGGGGACTAGAGGAGTTACCTCGTCAGCCTGAAGCTCCTGAGGCTAAGGATAGCTCAGTTGAGATACCCCAGTAGTAGGACAGCACCTCCTGGGAGCAACCTGCAGTCACCTGTCACCTGAAGCAGAGAGAAAGAGAGAGACAGCTAGGAAACAAAGGTATTGTAACCTTAAGCAAGTGCCAATACTGGAGGAAGGAATTCATACCAAGGATTTAAGCCAGCGAATAGGCATCCGGGCCTTGGGATCCAGCCAGCTAGAATAGCTGTGGGGATAGAGCAGCATAGCACTGCCAAGCATTAACTATATACCCTCCAAGTATCTTGCGAGATTGAAACCTGCTGTGATATAAACCTGCTGTGCATTTGGGACTGTAAAGGACTGTATTACCATCTTGATGTACAAAGTTGGACTGTTATAAGTAAAGCAACGTTTGGTTCACCATATCATCCGTGTACCTCACTTATTGCTACTGAAAACCGGTGTGCCACCGTTACAGGCACTGGCGTCACGTACCTTAAAGGGACCTTGCCTCAGGCACTCTAAACACCTGCAACAACCAGGGCACCTCACCCAATATCAGGCAAGGTCTCTACACCCAGAGTGGGCCCCAGAGGAATTAGTGTCTGCCTCTCATTCACTGCTACATGCCTCCCCAGGGTCCTCCAGAAAGTGAGTAACCCTCGATTGCCCATACCGTGACCTCACTGTCGCTATACCCTGCAGGTCTGGCGTGCTGCACTTCCCCCGTGAAACCAGACACAGGTACACTCTGTGCACTTATCTGCCATGGTTTTTAACGTAATACGGATTTACCACTGTTTTGGCTGCCCCCGTGTCTATCAGAAAGGGAACTTGTTGATTCGCCACCTGAACTGGTATTTGTATTTGACATCCTGCTTTTGCTGTACTTCTTCCTCTGTTAGTGAGCGGGACGCCAGCCCCAGACACGTGCACCGCACCACAGACAGCGGAGAGCCGACTGTGTTATAGTTAAACTTTGCTGTACTTATGGCAGATAAGGACACAGGGTTGCCGGCCTCCTATAGTGAACACACAGAGGCAGGGGTGCGCACAGGCCCCTGAGTCTGAGGATCCTGGTCCTGTTGAGGCTGTTGGGGAGGGGAACGACAGTTTCTCCGAATATGTCCTGGTTTTCCACAATTGTTAAATTTTTAATTATTCCTCCTCTGTCTCCCTTGTCCCTGCTGACCAGACCATGGTCTCTGTTGGCCCTTGACCATGTTTATCTTCGAGGGCTTGAAACTAGACATGTCCAACTACAGACCTTTATCAGCAGCAACTAATTGGGGTAATGGTGTTACCCTCCACTCTGGTTTGCAGGCTTTCAATTTCACCTGCAAAGCAGGTCTCAGTCCTTTCATGAAGGCAGATGTCAACAGTTTCTGTCCCATTAGTCCCGTCATGTCCCATCCCATGTCTGTCCACACAGTCCGTAGTCTGGATTCAAATGACACCACGTCCTGCTTGGTCTCCTGTACTACATCCTTCAGGCTGACGCCACTTATGCAGTGGGCTAGGACACTGGTTGGTAATAGTCTGTATTTGTCCATGACGCCAATTGCAGCGTGCGTAGGGTACTATCCCAGGACCCTTCCAAGGTGTTATAACGCACATCCCAGATTAGGAATGCCAGAGTGGTGTAATAGCCGATAATGTCTCTATAGGGTGGTGATAATTATGTCAACGGTGTCTCCTACCTGGGTACGGCTGGACTCCTGGCTCACTTGCAATAAATTTGAATGTAGTGATAGTAGGAGTAATAGAGGAATTTTGCAGCAGAAATTATGTCCAGACCTTTAGGTGAAGTTCAAACGTTTCTTTACTGGAGGTAACTTGTATCCAAGCATTATACAGCTTTGGTCTCTGGTCCCAGCAGGTGTTAGCAATCATTGGCAGGAATAAATGCTTCTGCTTGATATGCGGGGAGCTTGCAGGATAGGACGTCTGCTTAGTAGCTCTGTAACTGTGGCAGGAATTAATCTTCTGCAGTTTTCTGTACCTTCTGCTTTGTCAGGACAGACTAGCTGAAGAGAAATGGCTTCTCCTAGATCTCTGGACTTACTCTCAGATGATTTCTCAAGGGATGCTTTCTTCCTGGAACTCTGGAGGTTGTCTGCTTTCTTCTCATCCAGCTGAGGCTGCAGCTCTAACTTCCTTCTCTACCCATGCTACAGGATGTGGGCACAGCCCACTCTGCTCACAGAGGGGGAGCGAAGCTGAAATAATCCATTCCAGCCTAAATAAACTAAACTAGGACCTGTACCTTACCAATGGAATTGCTGCCACCTGCTGGCAAACCTGGAAAATTACAGGAAACAATTGCATTTAACATGGTTTTAGATGCACATTTGTGAAGACATAATATAAATTACATCAGATGACAATATAAAGGCTCTTAGAAGATAGTAGTGGGGCAGAGGCATGTAGTAACACAACTCTGCTGTTACATATGGTGGGCGGGCATTGGTCTTGTCAGTGGGTCAGGGATCCTACCCAGAAGCCCCATTTGGTCCTTAGGACTCCATGGTGCGTATGTTACTGTATGTTGCTGGGTGTACTGGGGTTGGGCAGGTGGTCCCTGAGGAGCCCGATTGTCCCCATCCTCACCACCAGCCGCACCGTCGGCCAGAGGTGCAGGCTGTGGGACAAAACCTGTTCTCACGGTCACTGGAAACAATCCTGCACGATGTTGTCTATGTCCTGGTGCTCCACAGACCCTACACATGTCAATCCAGTCAGGGTTTTGAGTGTCACATGCTTGGCATGTCCAACCAGCTGGTCCCTCGACCATCATCGGATAAGCCGGTGGTGGAGTATGAGGGGCAGAGGGAAAACCATGCTCCTCCTTCTTTTTCCCTTAAGGATCGGACTTGGTATCGTAATAAAGATTGCCTCTCATATGTCTGCACACCCAGTGCTGATTTTCCGCATGATTTGCGACTTTACACCAAGCATTCACTATCTCCTCACATTGATGATCCTTTATCCACCCTCCATTTAACTCCTTAAACTTCTGCCATGTTCTAGGGTTTCAATTTCCATACTTCATCCCAGCCTTTTCTAACACTTTCTCTGTCCTTTTCTTATCCTGTTTACCTTTCATAACCTCTACCACTTCCTTAACCAGTTTGTAGCCCTCATGGATTGCATAGGAGTTTCCCATTTTACTTTCCAATCCCTTAACTGAATGCACTAATTATCTCCAGACGTCTATATTTTTAGTTCCCTGCTTGTCCCTTCCTCGTGGTGCCTCCCCACTAGACTTCCTCTAGTGTACAGTACGTAGGATAGTACAATAACAACCCCTACCAGCTTTTAGCAGCGCCTTAAGGGGGTCCAGGGCTCCTGATTGCCCTGTGCTGCATGCACTGTGATTCTATACAAAATCCAGAGGACTACTAAGACATATATCACGATACCAAGTGCAAACCCAAAGGTGTTCCAAAAAACAATATTATCCATACCCAGCGATCATAGGAATGATGTGGTTGGGGTTCTTACCTCTCAAATATAGCTCGACCTTAATTAGACCCTTTATACTTCCCCACAGTCCCGATCCCAGGCAGAAAGGCAAAGGAGACACAGATATATTTGTAAGAATACGTTTCTTACCGTAACAGAGCTGTTTTCATATCATCTGTGCGTCCTGATCCCTGGGTTGTTGGGAGGAGTCCACTGGTCGAGCCCCCATGTTGGGCACCAAGAAATGTTGGGGCAAAACCCCTACTTCTATGACCCCTACTCCAAACGTTCCGGCTGGTGGAATCACAGCGCTCACGCAGCCAGGTGAGATATGCAGGGATCCCTTATTAGCGGTTGCTTGTAGTGGGGGCTCCCGGGGTTGGGGGGGCTCAGGGGTGTCTGTTACGGGGCGGCTGGGGGAGTTATTATTGTGGTTGCGTACTATGGTGTCGGGGTTGGTGGGATATGAGGTCTGTGGCGGGGTCGCCATTGGCGGCTTGGGGCGTACAAGGAGGGGGGATACTGAGTACAAGTGCGGCAGGTGGGACGGGGATAGGGATGTGGGTACGAGTGCTGAGGGGGCGCTTGGAGCAGCGCAGCATGGATTGGCGGATAAGGACGGGGATAAGGAGAGGGCAGGCATTGGTGATAAGAATGGTGAAGAGCTGCGAGTTGATGACGCAGCTAAAGGGGAGGTTTATGTGTGTTTTGAAGGGCCCCTGATGGCCCACTTGAAACATGAGGTTAAGGAAAGAATTTGGAAAGGGGAGTACGTAGACATATTTTCGCTACTCCCGCTTGAGTGCTTTAATTTGGACCATGATAGGCGGGAGGATAGGAAGAAGGAGGAGGACAAGCGGCGGTACCGTTTGATTCTGCGGATATTCTCTAACTGGTTGCAGGCGTTTGTGATCCTGGCCAGTGTTATTGGGGAAAAAGCGTCGGACAATTGTTCAGCGCTTTTCTGTTAGCTGAACGCAATAGGGGAGGCCTACCAAGTGTATGGGGGGCAGGGGTACGACGAGCAGTTTTGGCAGCGAAAGGTGGTCCGGCCTAGTATGCGCTGGGACCATAAGGACATTTGTCTTTAGATGCAGGTGATGACTCCAGTTAGGGCAGGGCAGCCCTTTCCAGGGAGTGCTGGGGGTTCTGGGCAATCAGAGCGCTCGGCAGCCTCGCAAGTATGGGGACAAGTGCAAATTTAAGCACGAGTGTTCCTCATGCGGTGGAAATCACGTGGCACAGAGGTGCTTCAGAGGGCGAAGAGGAAAAAGCTGGGGAGATGCGGCAGGAAAAGGGGCGTACGCCAATCCAGGTAACTGAGATGGAGCAGTTTTTAAATAGGTACCCTAACGCGGAGGCGGCAAAATTCCTGTTAACAGGTTTTAAGGAAGGTTTTCGTATATTGTTTGTGGAGGGGGTCGTTGGGAAAGGGGGGAAGAATTTGCGGTCAGCGACTGAGCTTTTCTGGAGTGGTGATGGAGAAGTTGCGGAAGGAGGTGAGGTTAGGTCGAAAGGCAGGGCCCTTTAGGGAATTGCCAATGCAGGATTTGCGGGTGTCACCGTTAGGTGTGGTGCCGAAGAAAGGAGCCTAATAAATTTTGCCTTATACTTCATCTTTCGTTCCCACAGGAGGGCTCGGTTAATAATGGAATTTGCCGGAATTGTGTTCAGTCGTGTATATGTCGTTTGATAAGGCAGTTCAGTGGGTACGGTTTTATGGGCGGGGAGCTTTTCTGGCCAAGGTGGTGCATCCGGAGTTTTGCTGGCCAAGCTTTGCTGGTGCATCCGGAGTGTGTCTATTTTGAACAGTTCAGCTCTTTCTTGGAGTGGGTAGTATGAGAGTGGTCAGGTTGGGGTTCCATCATCCATTACCTGGATGATTTTCTGTTCATAGGGCCACCAATGTCTCGCCTTTTCGGGGTTCCTTTGGCGCCTGAGAAGACGGAGGACCCTATGACACAGTTGAGTTTGGGAATAGTCATTGATACTGTGGCTATGGAGTGCCGATTGCCGGAGGATAAAGTTATGGATCAACGGCTGGGGGTGTTGGCGGCATGCGGTCGGCAAAAAATGCGGCTTTGCGAGTTACTGTCCTTATTGGGGAAACTTAATTTTGCATGCCGTATAATGCCCATGGGGCAGATCTTTTGTAGGAATTTGGCGCAGGCGACGGCGGGAGTCCGGGCCCCCCCATCATTTTGTTCGGATTAGTCGGGAGTTGCAGGATGACTTGAGGGTGTGGGCGTCCTTTTTGGAGAAGTACAACAGGCGGTCTTTGTGGATGGCGGACGGGGTGGAGGCAGCTGATTTGGATTTGTTTACAGTTGCGGCGGGGGTCTTGGTTTCAGGGCGTATTTGGGGGGTCGTTGGTGTGTGGGAGAGTGGCCGGAGGAATAGAAGGAGGAGGGTTTGGTGCAGAACTTGGTGTTGCTGGAGCTTTTTCCCATTGTGGTGGCGGTTTCCATTTGGAGTAAATTTTTTCGCAACCGGAAGGTGTGTTTTCATTGCGACAACATGGGGGTGATAGCGGCCATTAATCGTAATTCAGTTTTATCGCCGCCGGTCGTGCGTTTGCTTCAGCATTTGGTTTGGGGTTGCTTATCCTTGAACGCATAAGTGGTAGCGTCTCATGTCCCTGGGGTTAGTAACTCAATTGCAGATGCTTTGTCTCGTTTCCAGTGGGAGCGTTTTGGGGCGTTGGCACCGGAGGCGGAGTTGGAAGTAACAAGCTTTCCCCAGGAGCTGTGGAATCTGCCGTTTGGCTGGTTGAAGATCTCGTGAGTGGTTCCTTGTCGGCGGGGACCTGGGCGGCGTATGTGAGGGCATGGGGCTTATGGGAGGTCTGAAGGCAGCGTTTTCAAGGAAGTGGGTTGGATGATGGAGCTTTGATGTTGCTTTGGGTGGGGCACTGTAGGGAAGAGGGTTGGTCGTTTTTCAGATTGAGCAAGTTTATGGCAGGGAAGGCTTTTAGCTGTAGATGTCGGGGGGCAGCGGATGTGACCAAATCGTTTTGGGTTATGCAGGCCCTAAGGGTTTGGAGGAAGCGTTCAGTCGGGGTGGATCAACGTCGACTGGTTTCGTTGACTTTGTTGGTAGATATTATGGAACAGTTAGAGCGGATTTGTTTGTCGTGGGGGAGGTCAGGCTGTTTAAACTGGCTCTTTCGCTTGCCTTTTTTGGGTCATTGAGGATTGGGGAATTGGTTAGTCAGAGTAAGAGTCGGGCCGGGGGCCTGTTCAGTAGGGATGTGGAGTTATTTGATGATAGGTTGGAGTTTTGCTTCAGCAGGTCAAAAACGGACCAATTGGGGCAGGGTCGTCGGGTAGTGTTGTATCAGGTGGCAGAGTCGGATACGTGCTCAGTCCACTGCCTTTAGGATTTTTGGGGAGGGAGAGAGTTTGGGGGGGTTGGACCGTTGTTGGTTCATGGGGATGGGTCGTTTCTTCCTTGGTTCCAGTTTATAGCTGTTATGAGAGCCTGCTTGAAGGGGTTGGGGAGGGACCCCTCGTTGTATGGAGGTCATTCTTTTAGGATAGGCGTGGCCACGAAAGCAACTAGGAGGGGGTTGGGGGATGAAGTGATTTGGTGCATTGACCGTTGGGAGTCTATTCGGTTCCGGTCATATGTTAGACCTGCGTGGGTCTAATGGGGGAAGTTTTTTGTTTGGGCGGGAGGTGGATCTTAGAGGTGGTCATTGATTGATGTGTGTTATTTTGTGTTTCTACAGGTGTTTCACAGTGTCTGGTGTGGATTATGGGGCCTGATGGACGGCAGTTGGGTTTTTTGAGAGAGGCGGCGTTGATTCGATGGTTGGGGTTGAGAGGCGTGTTGTGGAGTCGGGTTCTTCCTGAGTTTCACAGGTTTGTGCAGTTGGATATGCCTCCTGGAGTGTTGGTGTTGCATGTAGGGGGAATGATTTGGGGGCACGCCCCTTCCGGGAGCTTGTGAAGGATATCAAGTTTGACTTGCTGTGGTTGTGGGCGCCGTCTCCGCAACTGGTGATGGTTTGGTCAGACATGGTGCCGTGTAGGCACTGGAGGGACGCGAGGTCTGTGGAACGGCTAAACAAAGCAAGGACAAAGGTGAACAGGGCTGTGGTAGGTTTGTAGTGAGGAACGGTGGGATTGTTGTTCGGCATAGGGAGCTGGAGTCAGATGAGGGGGCATTTTGGAGGAGTGATGGGGTGCACCTGAATGCGGTAGGGATTGACCTCTGGTGTTCAGGTTTGCAGGATGGGATCGAATTGGCGTTGCGGGTGTGGCGGGACTCAAGGAGGTGAGGTGTAGGGTGGTGGGGAGCGAGCCAAAGGGGGCTCTGGACTCCCCAGGTATTGGTTTTGTAGTGTGATTTGGTAGTTTGTTGCACTTGGTTACCGTTTTTTCTGCCCATGAGCTGGCATTTATCAGCTATAGGTAAGTTAACTAAGGGTGGGGCAGTTACACATAATTTTTACGGGCTCCAAGGACTCTCCCCATGCTGTCATTTTCCTAGTTAAGGTTCTTGTTAAGGTTCTTGGGGCGAGGCCTTCGGATGGGAAGGCCTTCGGTTTGTTATTATTTATTGCATTTATTGTATTTATGTTATTAATAAAAAGGCTGCTGTGGCCAATAAATCCACTTGCTGATTCTGTCATTATTGGGCTTGGAATGGGGAGGTAAAGGGGGAACGACTCGACAATACGCCGGTCATGATCCCTCTCTTTAATCAGTCGGAGTTGTTGGGAGGAGTCCACTGGTCAAGGCCCACGTTGGGCGCCAAGAAATGTTGGGGCAAAATCCACTTCTATGACATGCTGGGGTCTAAATCAGGTAAAGATGCGAGTACTCGGAAGAGATGAACAACACAGACTCAAGGTTGTATCAGAATAATCTCTTGACTTTATTGAGAGGATACAGAAATACTTATACCCAGTTTCTAGGACTCAAACAAACACAGCTATCGTCACTTACGTAAGCATTGCGTGATTAACCATAATAACATAACATTTTTGGTATTTGTAAATCAAGCACATTTAATTACAAAAAGCTTCATCTTCAGTTATTTATCCTTGAGAAGTATCTAGAACCAGTTGTACTCCCAGAACATCAGATACACATAGTTCTGGGAACTAACAAGTAACATAAATTTTGTTTGTCTCACATACACACAGTTCAGCAATTCTCCATTCTGACCCCAAATAAACCAGCCTATTAAATGGAATCCAGTATACAAAATGAAGGTGCAATCCCTCACACCTGCTATAGATTATTGTAACTAATGTAGTTCTACCTTTTTTGTCGTGCGACAAATGTCACACCATTTTGGAAATTATGATACCAATTCTGTTATTGTTGGGCCCCTGCAGATCTGATTTTGATGACCTATCCTGAGAATAGATAATCAATATTAAGCCACTGCACAATCCATTTAACATGTGATCATTTGATTGTCAATACCATAGGCTGTAATACTGTCATATTGCTGTCTATGATGATTGTCACGTTTTCCTATTAAGTCCTGCCACAGTGCCCCAGGCTGCCATGTCAACTGACTGGCACCCTGCGATTTTGTCTCAATCTGACTTACTGCTCAGATGCCAGATGTTGTGACTGTCCATGGTATCTGAGAGGTTAAAGAGGTTAGGATAGGTCATCAATATCTGATCAGTGGGGGTCCAACACCTGGCACCCCATGCGAGTGCTGCTTCCTTGTGATTATAATATGCCTCATCTCCAGTGGAGCTGCAGTGTCATGTAATTACAAGAACTCTCTCCATTCAAGTGAATGGAGCCAGTACTCGTCATTATACTGTACTTCTGAGATGAAGTGTGTCATAATGAACATCTTTCTCCACTGCCCTTTTTACTAAGAACAGCATATGAAATGCCAGTCTTTAGGAAATGATCTCCAGTTTTTCAGGAGTCTGCACTGATGTAATTTCTGCCAAATTGATCAAATGTCGCACAAAGTTTCATAAATTTGTGGCACTGTCTAACACTTCTGTCTTGAGATGTTAATCCATTTTCCCTGCCACCCCTCCTGTTCATACAGCTGATCAGTGGGGCTGCCAGAACACCTGCCGATCAGATATTGCTGACCTATCCGGAGGATAGGTCATCAATATATATTGCCAAACAACCCCATTTATGTTTACTCACCACACCCGAGATACTAGAAAACAAGGGAGGGATTTCTCAAGCTCTTCACTCAGTTTTGTGACTTTTGGGATTATTTGTGCAAGCAATTAGCATTTTTACACCATTCACTTCAGGTTTGAAAAGTGGGTCTGGTTAGCCTGTCATGTTGATTTCAGCCAGATTTATCAACTGCACATTTTGCAAACATTGTCAAATCTTACTCCAGGAAAGGGGTGGCAGAGAAAATGGATTAACATCTCAAGACAGAAGTGTTACACCTAATGTTGCACAAATTTACGAAACTGTGTGACAATTGATCAATTTGGCACGTCAGCAGGGTGGATAAAAATCTATCATTTTAAAAAATATATCAGTTTTTTTATTTAAATCAGAATTTTTTTAATATTTGCTTTTTGAGGAAAATATATTACCATCCAAAGGTTATTCCATCATGAAATAAAGATTCGTTTTTTAATTATGTAGAATAAGGCTGTACGTGGACTCCCATATTGTTGAATGGATTAGGCAGCGACTGAGGGACAGACAACAGAGGGTTGTAGTCATTGGAGTATATTCAGACCATGGTCTTGTTACCAGTGGGGTACCTCAGGGATCTGTTCTTGGACCCATATTGTTTGATATCTTTATCAGCGAAATTGCAGAAGGCCTCGATGGTAAGGTGTGTCTTTTTGCTGATGACACAAAGATTTGTAACAGGGTTGATGTTCCTGGAGGGAAACACCAAATGGAAAAGGATTTAGGAAAACTAGAGGAATGGTCAAAAATCTGGCAACTAAAATGTATTGTTGATACGTGCAAGATAATGCACCTGGGGCGTAAAAACCCAAGAGCAGAATATAAAATCAGTGATACAGTCCTAACCTCAGTATCTGAGGAAAAGGGATTTAGGGGTCATTATTTCAGAAGACTTAAAGGTAGGCAGACAATGTCATAGAGCAGCAGGAAATGCTAGCAGAATGCTTGGGTGTATAGGGAGAGGAATTACCAGTAGAAAGACGGAGGTGCTCATGCCGCTCTACAGAGCACTAGTGAGACCTCATTTGGAGTATTGTGCGCAGTACTGGAGACCATATCTCCAGAGTTCAGAGAAGAGCTACTAAACTGGTACATGGATTGCAGGATAAAACTTACCAAGAAAGGTTAAAGGACCCCAACATGTATAGCTTGGAAGAAAGATGAGACAGAGGGGATATGATAGAAACTTTTAAATAGATAACGGGAATCAACAAGATAAAAGAGGAGAGAATATTTAAAAGAAGAAAAACTGCTACAAGAGGACATAGTTTTAAATTAGAGGGGCAAAGGTTTGAAAGTAATATCAGGAAGTATTACTTTACTGAGAGAGTAGTGGATGCATGGAATAGCCTTCCTGCAGAAGTGGTAGCTGCAAATACAGTGTAGGAGTTTAACCCCTTAAGGACTCAGCCCTATTTCACCTTAAGGACTTGGCCATTTTTTGCTAATCTGACCAGTGTCACTTTAAGTGCTGATAACTTTAAAACGCTTTGACTTACCCAGGCCGTTCTGAGATAGTTTTTTCGTCACATATTGTACTTCATGACACAGCTAAAATTCGGTCAAAAAGTAATTTTTTTTGCATAAAAAATACCATATTTACCCAAAATTTTGAAAAATTAGCAAATTTCTAAGTTTCTACTTCATGTTTGCAGCATTTTGGGAATGATATTTTATTTTTTGGGGATGTTACATAGCTTTGAAGTTTAGAAGCAAATTTTGAAATTTTTCAATAACTTTTTATGGACCAGTTCAGGTTTGAAGTCACTTTGTGAGGCTTACATAATAGATACCATCCAACTACAGAAACTACACCCCTCAAGGTATTCAAAACTCTTTTTACAAACTTTGTTAACCCTTTAGGTCTTCCACAATACTTCATGGCAAATGGACATAAAATGTAAGCATTTTGATTTTTTGGAAAATTTTCCAATATAATAATTTTTTTCCAGGAAAAAAACAAGGGTTAACTGCCAAACAAAACTCAATATGGGTTGCCCTGATTCGGTAGTTTGGAGAAACACCCCATATGTGGTTGTAAACGGGAGGACATAGAAGGAGGGGAACACCATATGGGTTTTGCCAGGCAGATTTTGCAGGACTGGTTTTGTTTATACCATGTCCCATTTGAAGCCCCCCATTGCACCGCTAGAATAGAAATTTCAAAAAAGTGACTCCATCTAAGAAAGTACACCCCTCAAGGTATTCAAAACTGGGTTTACAAACTTTGTTAACCCTTTAGGTGTTCCACAAGAGTTAATGGCAGATGGAGAAACAATTTAGAAACTTCTATTTTTTGGAAAATTTTCCAATATAATACATTTTTTACAGGAATAAAACAAGGGTTAACTGCCAAACAAAACTTAATATGGGTTGCCCTGATTCTGTAGTTTGCAGAAACACCCCATATGTGGTCGTAAACTATTGTTTGGCCAAACGGGAGGACATAGAAGGAGGGGAACACCATATGGGTTCTGCAAGGCAGATTTTGCAGGACTGGTTTTGTTTATACCATGTCCCATTTGAAGCCCTCCGTTGCACCCCTAGAATAGAAATTTCAAAAAAGTGACTCTATCTAAGAAAGTACACCCCTCAAGGTATTCAAAACTGGGTTTACAAACTTTGTTAACCCTTTAGGTGTTCCACAACCGTTAACGGCAGATAGAGAAACAATTTAGAAATTTCTATTTTTTTTTAAAATTTTCCATTTTAACCCTTACTTTATTACTGGAAAAAATGGGTTAACAGCCAAACAAAACTCAAAATGGGCTGCCTTGATTCTGTAGTTTGCAGAAACACCCCATATGTGGTCGTAAACTACTATTTCGCTAAACGTCAGGACATAGAAGAAGGGGAACGCCATATGGTTTTTGGAAGGCAGATTTTGCTGGACTGGTTTATTTACACCATGTACCCTTTCAAGCCCCCTGATGCACCCCTAGAGTAGAAACTCCATAAAAGTGACCCCATCTAGGAAACTACGGGATAAGGTGGTTGTTGTTTTGGGACTATTTTAGGGGTAAATATGATTTTTGGTTGCTCTATATTACACTTTTTTGAGGCAAGGTAACACAAAATTGAAATTCTAAAATTGTTTTTACATTTGCAATTTAGTTTTGTGGAACACCTAAAGGGTTAACAAAGTTTGTAAAGTAACTTTTGAATACCTTGAGGAGTCTAGTTTCTTAGATGGGGTCACTTTTTTGGAGTTTCTAGTCTAGGCTACATCAGGGGGGGCTTCTAATGGGACATGGTGTAAAAAAAAAAAACAGTCCATCAAAATCTGCCTTCCAGAAACCATATGGAGTTCCCGTCGTTCTATGCCCTGCCGTGCAGCTATATAGCCATTTACGACCACATATGGGGTGTTTCTACAAACTACAGAATCAGGGCAATAAATATTTAGTTTTGTTTGGCTGTTAACCCTTGCTTTATTACCGGAAAAAAGGATTCAAATGGAAATTTTGCCCAAAAATGGGTGTTTTGGGACAGTTTTTATTTTATATTTTTAACGCTGTTCATCTGAGGGGTTTGGTCAAATGTTATTTTTATAATAGATTCTTACGGACGCGGCGATACCTAATATGTCTACATTTTAAAATGTATTTGGATTTATTTGGATTTTACACTATATTATCATTTTAGGAACCAAAAAAATGATAATTTTTGTATCTCCATAGCCTGGGAGCTACAGTTTTTTTTGTTGTTGTTGGGCGACTATCTAATGTAGGGGCTCATTTTTTGCGGGATGAGATGGCGGTTTTATAGGCACTAATTGGGGGTGCAGATGACATTTTGATCGCTCGCTTTTACACTTTTTCTTTTACACAAAAAAATTGAGGATGCCTGCACTAAAACTAATATTTTTTGGGGAAAAAAATTGTTTCCGTGTCTCCAAAGTCTGAGAGCCATAGTTTTTTATGTTCTCTAGGGGACTGTTGGGGATTATAAAAATGTAGTACTCCATGGAAGTGTGATACTCCCTGAAGCAATCGATAACGCAGAGGCCCGGATGATCGGGGCAAGTGTCACACTGAGTGGTGGTGTCCTTCCGTATCCCCCTCTTGTGACACACTCTGCATCTTTTTTGGGTTCGTCCCTTCTTTCCAGTATGGGGGACCACACCTGGAAAGTGTTGGCCAGGGACGATCCGGGCGCCTCCAGTTCCCGAGGTACTCCGGCCTGCTCTTTCCCGGTCCGAAAAGATCAGGTCTTTGAGGACTGCCTCATAGAATTGGAGGAATGTCCCTGTGCTGCCAGGGCTTCGGGATAGTACAAAAGAGTTGTACAAGGCAACCTGTACCAAGTAGACCGCAACTTTTTTGTACCATGCCCGGGTTTTGCGCATGGCATTATATGGCTTGAGGACTTGATCAGAGAGATCAACTCTTCCCTTATACCGATTGTAGTCGACGATACAATCGGGCTTGAGGACCGTTGCCGCGGTAGCTCGCACAGAGACGGGGGTGGTGCTGTTACCGTGGATTGTGGACAGCATAAGGACATCCCTCTTGTCCTTATACCTGACCAGCAATAGGTTTCCACTGGTAAGTGCACGGGTCTCATCCCTGGGGATAGGTACCTGGAGGGGGTGGGCAGGGAGGCCGCGTTGATTTCTCTGCACGGTCCCACAAGCGAACGTGGATCTGGCGGCAAGGGACCTGAGCAAGGGAATGCTGGTATAAAAGTTATCCACGTACAAGTGGTAACCCTTATCCAGCAGTTGGTACATAGGGTCCCACACAAGTTTCCCGCTAACACCCAGAGTGGGGGGACATTCTGGGGGTTGAATAAGGGAATCTCGCCCTTCGTACACACGAAATTTGTAAGTGTACCCTGAGGTACTCTCACAAATTTTGTATAGCTTCACGCCATACCTCGCCCGCTTTGTGGGAATGTATTGGCAGAAACTGAATCTCCCCTTGAACGCAACGAGAGACTCATCAACCGCGACCTCCCTTCCAGGTACGTAGGCCTGCTCAAATTTGGCCCTGGAGTGATCGATGACCGGCCGTATCTTATACAGACGGTCATGGGCAGGATCACCTCGGGGGGGGGGGACATGCTGCATTATCGGAATAATGCAGCCATTTTCGGATGGCCTCAAACCGGGGACATGTCATGACCATACTGTAGAGTACGGTCTGTTATAGGACGTCCCTACTCCAGTATTGCCTGACACTGTGTTTTTGCACTAGACCCATATGCAGCACGAGGCCCCAAAATGTCCTCATCTCGGCTGCACTGACCGGCGTCCAGCCACCGGTTCTAGCAAAAAATGAGCCCGGGTGCTGGGCAACGAACTGTTGGCGTACAGGTTCGTCTGCTCCACCATCAGATTCACAAATGGGCTACTGAAAAAAAAACTAAAAAGGTCAATTTCAGTAAACCTCACTGTGGGAATCTGGATTCCTGGATTGCCAGCAAAATCCAGAATCTCAGGCTCAAAGTCCACTGGGGGACACCAGCTAAGTTCATCGGCAGGGGGCTCCGGTGGACTTATTTGGTGGGCCAGGAAACCAGTACGAACCCCAGGGCGGCTCGTACTAGGGTGGGCCACAGGATCCCTAGCATGTGGGGCCTCTGGCTCCGCCTGGCGGCGTCTCCGCCGCCGTGGGGGCTCATCGCCATCAGATGATGAGGAGGAGGATGCGGATGACAAAAGGAACGTGGGGTCATCCTCATCCTCACTGGGGCTCTCGGAGTCAGAGGCAATCTAAGCGTATGCCTCCACGGCCATGTGTATGTGTGTGCGTGTGTATGTGCGTGTGTTTAAACCTTTAACAAATGCACGGACTGTGATGGTGGTGTGTAATCACGCCACCGATCACAGTCTTTTTCCGATTCATCGGGTCACCGGAGACCCAAATGGACCGGAAACGCAGCAAACCGCAGGTCTGAATTGACCTGCGGTTTTCTGTGATTGCCGATACGGTGGGTCAAATGACCCCCCCCTGCATTGTTACAGGAGGCCGGCTGAATGACTTCAGCTGGCATCCTGTTCCGATTAACCCCCGCGGCGCCGGAATCGCGATTTAAAGCCATGATGTACCGGTACGTCATGGGTCCTTAAGGACTCGGGAAATATGCCGTACCGGTACGTCATGCGTCCCTAAGGGGTTAAGCATTTATGGGATAGGCATAAGGCCATCCTTCATATAAGATAGGGCCAGGGGCTATTCATAGTATTCAGTGTATTGGGCAGACTAGATGGGCCAAATGGTTCTTATCTGCCGACACATTCTATGTTTCTATATGTGTAATTTTTTGGGTAAATAAATTCCATTAATCCATTCACAATGTCATGCTCTTCCAGAGGTTTTTATAAGATTATTGGGCAGTTTCTCTGCCTACAAGATGTTATCACAGATGCTTGCAGTTCTCAAAACTGAATTTGACTCAGCAGAGATCACATGCCCTTTCTTCACAGCAAAAATGTTGAGTTGAGAAAAATACCTTAATCCTAACTTCTACAAACCTATGAATGCAGAATCAACCTAATCAGCAAGAATTAGTCTTTATGTAGAACACTGATTTAAATTGTGATTTAAATCATTTTGATTTAAATCAAATCCACCCTGCACGTCAGTGTAGACTCATGAAAAACTGGAGATCATTTACTAAAGACTGGCGTGCATTACCCCAGAATAGTGGACTTTCAATCAGTTTTAATGTATTGTGAGGCACTAGAATAGTTTTGTATGGATCAGTCAGCGTTAACGATCCTGACTCTGCCCCTGTAGGAAGCTAGGAGAGGGACTTAGGTCTGCTCTTAACTCAGTCAGTAGTGTGTTAGCTGAGGAAGTGAGAGAAACTAATGTACATGTGCTCACTCCTAAGAGGGCTAGGCCTACATCCCAGAGAATCACTATCTCTGAGAGATCCAAAGAGAGAGAACCATATCTACTTCACAGTACTCCAGGAAGAAAAAGGAAAGAATTAGAAGGTCCAGAATCTGCATGGCTTAGCATTGGAATCAGTCAGTAAAATATTTGCTGTTTAAGGCTAATAGAGACTTTACTGCAGTGAGAGGAACATTGCTAAAAACTCCTTCACACTTGGACACAATCTAGTATTACTGCACTCCTCAGCTGGGAATTACAAGCAAGCTTGCAAAAAATAAAACTGCCAGCCTCAGATTCTGCAGAGAAAGAGACTTTGGTGTATAGAGGGAAGGAGTACTACAATCCCCATCCAAACCCATATCATACATTGCTATCTGGGAAGATTTCCACTGCAAATTGTTTGGAACTGTGTTCTAATACTGTTGGATGTACTTCAACTGCCATTCTGCACTTTTGTATAGTGAGGCTTTTACCTTCTTCTACTTGTGGCCTGTTTACTGATTCCAGCACCAGAAATTGTATCTCCTGCCTTACACCGACACGAAACCCACAACACCAAAGGCACCCCAACTACCATTAGTCAAGAGCCCTCAACATCAGGGTGTGCCCCAAGGAAAGAAAGGGTGTGCCCCCTAACCACTGCCCTTGCCCAACGGAGCATCAGTGTGGGGATTTCATCTGTTGTGCTCCCATAACCATTTATATTATTGCTCAGTCATTTTTTGGAAATCGATCACCATCTGTATATATACACCATGAGATTTGAGCTGGCCATACACATTAGATAGAAAGTCTTGAGGAAGTGTGTGATACGTGAAAGGGCCGTGTCACGGTGCGGTTCACTGTGGCAGTTGTGGCCATGTAGGCTGGCTGCATGCCCTCTCGCATACCCTCTGCAGGCTGACACCTGTGTATGCTGGTTGCTTGGGGCTGCATGCTGTCTGCGGTGTCTTGTGTGAACTTAGGCAGCTATGGCGCTTTGGGTCAGTCTCTTGAGTCTTGCTGGGTGTAACACATTGCAGATCACCCAGGGGTCAGTCCTTCCTGTGCCTTACTGGGTGTAGCCCCTTGCTGCTGACTCAGGGGGTTTTGAAATCTTCCCTTCTGTGATGTGTCGCCTGATAAAGCATTGGTGTTGTTTATGTTATTGCCTTGCCTGATCTTCTGTACCTGTTCTGTGTCTTGATCCACTGGTTCATGTTTAGCCTAGCAGTGCTCCAACTGCGTCTGATAGCCTGGTAGCGCTAAACTGCTTCTGATCCTGTCCTTTGTCCAGCCTGGCATTGTCTACTGCTTCTGATCTTGCCTGTTCCATGTCTTGCCTGCAGTGCCTTACTGCTTCTGTTCCTGTCCCATGTGTGTGCTGCCTTCATGAGAGGGCCCCTGGGTTCCCTGGAGGGAGGATCTCTAGTCTGTGTGCAGCTCTGCCTGAGACCACCATGCTTCCATTCCACTTGGGGTCCCGGCATTTGCTTCTGTGCTGGTTCCCGTTTGTTGTCTGATGTCCTGTGTTTGCTTGGCTTCCAGTTCTGTTGTCTGTTCCGCTAGTGCTTGCACCAACTTGGTTCTCCGTAGGTAGCAGCCAAGTGTAACGGGACCTTCCTGGAGGTGCGACCAGTGAGCTCTCGACCCAGTTCATCTCCACCACCAAGGGGTCTGTGAAGAACGGGGCTCACTGGCTCTCCGCCCTCTGGGTTTTGCCTCTAGTCTGCCAATGCACTTGGTTCTGTGGTAGTGCTACCGCTATTGCCTAACCTGCTTTACTGTCATGTGCTTTTATCACATGTGTAATAAAGTATTCTGTTGGTCCCTGGTCTGAATCTTGTCTGTGTCCTGTTTGCAAGACGTTCCGGAGGTCATTCTTGGGCCTCCGACACGTGGTAGGCCGTCACCTGTTTTTCTACATTTCTCCTGCCTGTGCTGTATTTTATAAAATAATGAAATAATGGGAATTGAATCTTATGAGTGCCACACTTTTCTGCTTTATTCTCTTTGGATTTTGAACACTATATAAGTGTAGAGCACCACACATACTGAACAAACAATTGGTGAATGTTCATTTCGCAAACAGGGCCATACACATTTTAGTCCATATTGGCCGATACAGTTGATGAAATTGTCCATGAACATTCAATTCAACCAGGAGAAGATCTTTCTGGGAATGTTCTTTCAAAAAAATATCCTTTGTTCACAATCTTTCTTTGAATGAAAGATCTTTCTTCCTAAAATATTAAACATGGATGACTTCTTTTGAAATGATAATAGTCTATTATCAGTCGACTAAAACAATCATTTGATGTTAAATTACACCTTCCGAACATTCCTTTTGGTTGAAATTGTCCAACTTTAGACTAAAGTGTATGGCGACCTTTAATACTGTAATGTTTCCTTAGCTAAATGACCCAACTTTTGCCTAGAAGAATTGTGATTTACCAGTTTCTCCTTGTCGCTACATGTTCCTACTTCCAGCCTCATTATGTTTGCTAATAATTCAATTACCATATTTGTAGTTGATGCTTGTCTCTTAATCCAATTACATAAAATTGCTTTTTTATGATGCTAAAAATACAAAATGAATCAGGACCGCCTTTGTTCTTAATATTTGCTCCTCTCCATAATGAAACACAAAAAAAGCTTGTCAGCTGGCACGTTGACCTTTGCCAACAACAAATATTCGCTCCACTATCTTCTGCCAGAACTTTTTAATAGGATTGTGCTCTAGTGTAGCATTATGTTTATCACATTTCAGGCAGCGCCTTTTATAATCAGTTATATATTTTTCCAATGGGACATGAAGCCATAATATTCCCTATAAATATTATTTTTAAAAAAAGTTCCTCCCATTTTACATGACAGCCTCTTTTGAACAAATTTCGAACTAGCCCTGTACCTCACATGGATCCAGAGATCTCTTTATTCATTGCTTCAATTGCTCTACTAGGTTTATTTCAAGCTGTCAGTGCAGCACGCCAGACCTGCAGGGTATTGCGATAGTGAGGTCACGGTTATGGGCAATCGAGGGTTACTCACTTTTTAGAGGGGAACCCTGGGCAGGCATGCGACAGTGAAGGAGAGGTAGACACAAGTTCCTCTGGGGCACACTCTGTAAATCGGGACCAGGCCTGATGGTGGATGAGGTGCCCTGGATGTTGCAGGTATTTTGAGTGCCTGAGGCAAAGTCCCTTTAAGGATTGTGACGCCAGTGCCTGTAACGGTGGCACACCGATTTGCAGGAGGATTAATAGAGTACACAGATGGTAAACCAAATGTTGCTTTAATTTGGAAAACAGTCCAACTTTGTACAGGCAGTTACAGTAGATGATGATGCAGTCCTTCATAGCACAAATGCACAGCAGGTTCACTTTACAATACGGCAGGCATAGATCTTGCAAGATACTTGGAAGGTAAACAGTTAATGCTTTGCAGTACAATGCTGCTCTATCCCCTCAGCTATTCTAGCTGGCTGGATCCCAAGGCCCGGATGCCTAATTGCTGGCTTGAATCCTTGGTATAAAAAAATCTTCCTCCAGTATTGACCCTTGCTTTATATATTACAGTACCTCTGCCTCTCAGCTTAGTTCTCTGCTGGGTTGGAAGGTGACTGCAGGTTTCTCCCAGGAGGTCCACTCCTACTACTGGGGTGTCTCTACTGAGCTAAGCTTAGCCTCAGGAGCTTCAGGCTGACTAGGTGGCACTTCTAGTCCCCTGGCATACACTAACTCTCCCCTGTCTGGGCCTACCTATATATACCTAGGGCTCTCAAGCTCCCTCTAATGTCTGGGAGGCTAAACTACACCCTGACAGGCCTGACACCCAGATAATACAGGGAAATGCACATTAAATATCACATTAATGCAATAAACATATTAACCCTTGTGTAGTGCCCACCTTTACCTAGTGGGACACTACATACCCCCACGCTATGACGTTGCCCATCCTCGGCGCAACATAAAAGGGTCCGCCCAGCTGGAAACTGCAGCCTGAAAGACAAAATGGAGAACAGGCATACACAGCAATCACCACATTAGCAAAATAAATATAACAAACAGTTTCACTGGGAAGTGCGGTGAAAAGGGGTGTTATTCTCTTCTCTAGCGATAATGTAAGGGAACAGGGGCGCTGACCTGGTGCAGCGTATCAATAATACCAGGATAGTCCATAATAATATTTTAAGTGCAGATTGTCCATAATAAAACAGTAGTAGTCCATAGGAAAATGCAAAACAAGTATAAGTCCTTGGAGGCTCAAAGAACAAATGTGAGTCCGTACCCAGGCTTGTAAAAGGTTAAACAGGGGTTTCCCGTGAGGGGCTACCTGGGCCCATAATGTAGTCTCCAAATCTCACAGGTGGGTGCCCCTTTGTAGACCGTGTGGATCTCCTTACTGGCAGAGGTTCTTCCTGCCTGGACTCAGGAAGGTCAGAGGAGCTCACCGCCTCTGGAGCTACTTCAGGAGCTCTCTGGGACAAGGTGTCCTGAGGTTGAGAACTAGCAGGAACTGGAGCTGGTACCATCAAGTTCAACCAGGGTGTGAGAAACCAATGAAGCGGTTCTTTGTCATGGAGCAAGTTCTCAACAGCCTGCATAGGATCAACAGGTGGAGCTTGCAATTCGGGTTCTGGAGACTCCGGCTCAATGTCCTCTGCCGCCGGTTCTCCTTCTATGCAGGGCTTTAAACGATTTCTATGTACAACTTGGGAGCCCTTCCCTTCTCTGGAGATTTGATAAATGTGAGCCTCAGCATTAGGGATGGCAGAAATGACATAGGGAATTCTTTCCCACTTACTGTCCAATTTGCTGGTTCGATGGTTGTTCTTCAACCACACCTTGTCTCCTAGAGTTAGGGGTACCGCATGGGCAGCCTGGTCATAGTCTCTTTGTTGTCATTCCCGAGCATTCTCCATGCGTTCTTGGACGATCTCTTTGGCATTGAGGAGACGTCTTTGGTGCTCCACTACCCAATCTGAAAGGTGAATAACCGGTGGAACAATGAATTGTGTTGTTATAGGTATACATGAGTTGTGGCAACAGAGTAGGCCAATCACCCCTTGTCTCAGGGGGTACTGCTCTCAGCATTTCAATGAGAGTTTGATTCATCTTTTCACAGAGTCCGTTACCTTGCGGATGGTAGGCAGTGGTCCGGACTTTCTGGCAATTATGCAGCAGGCACATCTCTTGGAACAGCTGTGACTCAAACGCAGATGCTTGGTCAGTGAGGATTCTCTCTGGGCAGCAGTAGGGCAGAAGGAAATGCTTCCAGAACGCCTCTGCTGTAGTCTTAGCTGTCAGGTCTTTCACAGGCACTGCTACGACAAACTTAGTGAAGTGATCAATAATAGTCATAAGTATACCCTGAGCGACTCGGCTCCAACTTCACATGATCAATAGCAACAAGTTCTAAAGGAGTTTTTACAGGGAGTGCAGAATTATTAGGCAAATGAGTATTTTGACCACATCATCCTCTTTATGCATGTTGTCTTACTCCAAGCTGTATAGGCTCGAAAGCCTACTACCAATTAAGCATATTAGGTGATGTGCATCTCTGTAATCAGAAGGGGTGTGGTCTAATGACATCAACACCCTATATCAGGTGTGCATAATTATTAGGCAACTTCCTTTCCTTTGGCAAAATGGGTCAAAAGAAGGACTTGACAGGCTCAGAAAAGTCAAAAATAGTGAGATATCTTGCAGAGGGATGCAGCACTCTTAAAATTGCAAAGCTTCTGAAGCGTGATCATCGAACAATCAAGCATTTCATTCAAAATAGTCAACAGGGTCGCAAGAAGCGTGTGGAAAAACCAAGGCGCAAAATAACTGCCCGTGAACTGAGAAAAGTCAAGCGTGCAGCTGCAACATCACTGGAGTGCCCAAAAGCACAAGGTGTGCAATACTCAGAGACATGGCCAAGGTAAGAAAGGCTGAAAGACGACCACCACTGAACAAGACACACAAGCTGAAACGTCAAGACTGGGCCAAGAAATATCTCAAGACTGATTTTTCTAAGGTTTTATGGACTGATGAAATGAGAGTGAGTCTTGATGGGCCAGATGGATGGGCCCGTGGCTGGATTGGTAAAGGGCAGAGAGCTCCAGTCCGACTCAGACGCCAGCAAGGTGGAGGTGGAGTACTGGTTTGGGCTGGTATCATCAAAGATGAGCTTGTGGGGCCTTTTCGGGTTGAGGATGGAGTCAAGCTCAACTCCCAGTCCTACTGCCAGTTTCTGGAAGACACCTTCTTCAAGCAGTGGTACAGGAAGAAGTCTGCATCCTTCAAAAAAAACATGATTTTCATGCAGGACAATGCTCCATCACACGCGTCCAAGTACTCCACAGCGTGGCTGGCAAGAAAGGGTATAAAAGAAGAAAATCTAATGACATGGCCTCCTTGTTCACCTGATCTGAACCCCATTGAGAACCTGTGGTCCATCATCAAATGTGAGATTTACAAGGAGGGAAAACAGTACACCTCTCTGAACAGTGTCTGGGAGGCTGTGGTTGCTGCTGCACGCAATGTTGATGGTGAACAGATCAAAACACTGACAGAATCCATGGATGGCAGGCTTTTGAGTGTCCTTGCAAAGAAAGGTGGCTATATTGGTCACTGATTTGTTTTTGTTTTGTTTTTGAATGTCAGAAATGTATATTTGTGAATGTTGAGATGTTATATTGGTTTCACTGGTAAAAATAAATAATTGAAATGGGTATATATTTGTTTTTTGTTAAGTTGCCTAATAATTATGCACAGTAATAGTCACCTGCACACACAGATATCCCCCTAAAATAGCTAAAACTAAAAACAAACTAAAAACTACTTCCAAAAATATTCAGCTTTGATATTAATGAGTTTTTTGGGTTCATTGAGAACATGGTTGTTGTTCAATAATAAAATTAATCCTCAAAAATACAACTTGCCTAATAATTTTGCACTCCCTGTACTTACGATAGGATGGAGAGGCGCCCTCTGGTCATGGCGTTCAGTTCGCCCCACAGCACAGGCAGTGCATTCTCTGCACCATTTTTCAATATCTTCTCTCATCCCAATCCAATATAATCTTCTGCGAATGGTGGCCTCAGTCTTCTGCACGCCGAAGTGTCCGGACTGACTGTGATACATTTCTAACACCAGACTGGCATCTCGACGTGGTATGAGGATTTGATATATCCTATCACAGGACACTGGATCCAGACTCCTTCTGAGAAGCAGGCCTCTTTGAAGGAATAGTTGGTGGCGATGTCTCCACAGTGTCGCTAGTTCTGGGTCTGCACTCTTCCTGCGGATTCTCTCAGGGGTTTTCCCACTGGTAAGGAAGTCGAGCAGTTCACCAAGGACTCTACTTTCGGACTGGAGCTTAATACACCTTTCTTGGTCGCCTCTGGACTCCGGAATATCTGATGAGGGAGGATCAGCAGCAGGGAGGTTTTCAGTGCAGATATTATCCTGCTGGGCAAATTTATTGTAGAACGCTGGCATTTCCACTTCTTCCCAGGCATCCTTTGGTTCATCTGGGGCTTCTGTAGTGGGAAGCCGCAACAGGGCATCAGCGTTATCGTTGGAGCGGCCTGCCCGGTATTTCACAGTGAAGTCATAGTTGGCAAGGCGGGAGGCCCATCTTTGCTCCAGTGCCCCTAATTTGGCTGTATTCAGATGCGCCAGGGGGTTATTGTCCCTGAAGGCAACAAACGGTGTGGCAGCGAGATAGTCTTTTAACTTTTCGGTCACAGCCCACACTAAGGCAAGAAACTCCAGCTTGAAGGAACTGTAGTTCTGATCGTTCTTCTCAGCTCCCTTCAGGGATCTGCTGGCGTAGGCAATTACCCTCTCTTTGTTATCTTGCACTTGAGCCAACAAGGCCCCCAGGCCTCTTTTACTGGCATCTGTATAGAGGTGGAACGGCTTCTGATAATCTATGTAACCCAGAATAGGGGGTTCAGTCAACTTCTTCTTTAGGAGCTTAAAGGCAATTTCGCGTTCTTCGTTCCATTCAACAGGAATAGGAGTTTTTGGGCTCTTCTTTAGATGCCCCCTCAGGAGTTCCTGGATGGGATCCGCAATTTGTGCGAAATGCGGGATGAAACGCCTGTAATACCCTGCAAAACTGAGAAAGCTTCTCACCTCTCTCACGGTGGTAGGAGTAGGCCAATTGCGGACAGCAGCAAGTTTATCAGGATCAGGCTGTACTCCTTCGGCACTGACAACGTGCCCTAGGTATTTTACCGCTGGTTTCAGCAGGTGGCACTTGATGGCTTGATTTTGAGGCCATATTTAGTAACACATCAGCCAGGTGTTTTAAATGGTCCTCATACGTCTTGGAGTATATAATGACGTCATCCAGGTATAGTAGTACAGTCTCAAAATTTCTATGGCCTAAACAACATTCCATCAGCCGATGGAACATCCCTGGAGTGTTACTGTCACGACCGCTATCCCAGCAGCAGTCGTGTCGCACCAGACGGAGGGGAAGGGGGACCCTTATCTACGGATGGGAAATAGAATGGTCACCCCTGACTAACCCTAAGCTGGCACCTGTCTGCCCTGATACCCTAGACGGGGTGTGAACCCGTGCGGCGAGCAGGATGCCTAAACCCTCAGTCACCCTAACAAGACTAGACTGGGGAAAGGCAGATGGGAGCACTAGTCACCATCACTCACGTCTAGGAGAACAACAGGGGAAGACAGCAACAAACAAACAAACAATCAAACATAGATAGACCTATCCAGTCACGAGCAGAGAAGGTGATCCCAGTAACGACGGTCAACACCAGACGAGAGCTCCACAGCAATACCATCAAACGATCTCCTTCAAAGGTCAGAATAGCACTGGAAGTAAGGACTATATCTGACAATGACTTCAAGTGAAACTGAAACTAATATAGTACCTGGGAGTGGCAGACAGGACTCACCTGAGAAGGATGCCTACAAACTCCCAGTCAGGACAAAAAGGTTCACAAGGCAAAACCCTGATGACATACCCTGAACCACAGAGCAAACTCACAAGCTATCGCGAGTAGCAAGTCGCTGCGACCTTCTCCTCTCAGACCTGTCTGGATCAGTCACAGTCGTGACAGTACCCCCCTTTCTACGAGGGGCCACCGGACCCTCAAGACCCGGCCTCTCCGGATGGGACCTATGAAAAGCTCGAATAAGTCTGTCCGCCTTTATCTCTGATGCTGGCACCCACATTCTCTCTTCGGGACCATAACCTCTCCAGTGCACCAGGTACTGAAGAGAGCGGCGAACATATCGTGAATCAACAATCTTTTCTACCTGAAACTCAAGACTGCCATCAACAACCACCGCTGGAGGCGGTAGTGGCAATGGTTTAGAAGGTTCTACATATCTCTTAAGCAGAGATCTGTGGAAGACATTATGGATCCTTAGAGTCTGAGGTAGCTCCAGACGAAAAGCCACCGGGTTAATGACCTTAATTACCCTATAAGGACCAATAAATCTCGGACCTAATTTCCACGAGGGAACCTTAAACTTGATATTTCTGGTAGACAACCACACCAAGTCATTCACCCCAAGGTCCGGACCTTCAGAGCGCTTCTTATCAGCCGCACGTTTGTATCTACTACCAATTCTCTTCAAACTTTCTTGCACACTCTGCCACACTGATGAAAGTGAAGATGCAAATCGTTCCTCCTCGGGAATCCCAGACGGCCCCCCTCACTAAACGTACAAAACTGAGGATGGAAACCATACGCACCAAAAAATGGTGACTTATCTGTGGATTCTTGACGACGATTATTAATGGCAAACTCGGCTAACGGTAAATAAGATGACCATTCCTCCTGATTTTCGGAAACAAAGCATCTCAAATATGTCTCTAGGTTTTGATTGGTACGTTCAGTCTGACCGTTGGACTGTGGATGGAAAGATGAAGAAAACGACAGATGAACCCCTAAACGAGAACAAAAAGCTTTCCAAAATTTAGAAACAAATTGGGTACCACGATCCGAAACAATATCGGAAGGGACCCCGTGAAGCTTCACGATGTGGTCAATAAAAACCTGAGCCAGTGTATTAGCATTAGGCAATGCGGTAAGAGCAATAAAGTGCACCATTTTACTGAATCTGTCAACAACTACAAGAATAACAGTCTTCCCAGCTGATACTGGTAGATCCGTAATGAAATCCATTGATAGGTGCGTCCAAGGCCTGTTGGGGATGGCCAGAGGTAAAAGACGCCCTGCTGGACGAGTATGATCTACCTTAGAACGAGCACAGGTAGCACATGCAGACACAAAATTAAACACCTCCTGGCGCCACTTAGGCCACCAGAACCGACGAGACACTAATTCAGAGGTTGCCTTACTACCTGGGTGTCCTGCCAGTGTGGAGTTATGGTGTTCTTTTAGTATCTCCAGGCGTAAATTTTCTGGCACAAACAGTTTACCCGAGGGGCAGGAGGCCGGGGCGTCCCCCTGAGCTTCCAACACCCTTCCCTCTAAACCTGAGTGTAATGCAGAGACCACCACCCCCTTTTGCAAAATAGGCTCTGGTACCTCAACATCACCCCCTCCAGGAAAACTTTGAGACAATGCATCCGCCTTAGTATTTTTTGCCCCCGGGCGATAGGTTATTACAGAATTAAACCTAGTAAAAAATAACGACCACCGAGCCTGTCTAGGGTTGAGACGTTTAGCAGACTGCAGATATAATAAGTTTTTGTGATCAGTAATCACTGTGATGGGATGAACCGCCCCCTCCAAAAAATGACGCCACTCCTCAAAGGCCAACTTAATAGCCAAAAGTTCCCTGTTGCCAATATCATAGTTCCTTTCTGCAGTAGACAATTTCTTCGAAAAGAAAGCACACGGACGCCATTCACCAGGGGACGGGCCCTGAGAAAGTACCGCTCCCACCCCCACCTCTGATGCATCAACCTCTACAATAAAAGGAAGCGAGACATCTGGCTGTACGAGAATAGGGGCCGAGGTGAATCTCTCCTTCAGAGATGTAAAGGCAGTTTTGGCTGCATGTGACCATTTGGAAAAATCGGATCCCTTTCGGGTCATGTCAGTCAGTGGTTTGACCACCAAGGAATAGTTCTTTATAAACTTTCTATAAAAATTGGCAAACCCCAGGAAACGTTGCAATGCCTTCAGGTTCTCAGGCAGATCCCAGTCCATAATCGCCCGGACTTTCTCTGGATCCATGCGGAAACCTGAATCTGACAACACATACCCCAGAAATTGCAGTTCTTTTACGGCGAACACACATTTCTCTAATTTAGCAAACAATTTGTTGGCCCTTAATATCTGCAGCACTTGTCTCACATGGATCTTATGTGTCTCCAAATCCGGAGAATAGACCAGGATGTCATCAAGATATATCACAACAAATCTCCCGATAAGGTGACTAAAAATATCGTTGACAAAATGTTGGAACACCGCAGGCGCATTAGTAAGACCAAATGGCATGACCAGATTTTCATAATGCCCTTCTGGAGTATTAAAAGCCGTCTTCCACTCATCCCCCTCTTTGATGCGAACCAGGTTATAGGCTCCTCTGAGATCCATTTTAGAGAATCATTTAGCACCAGCAACCTGATTAAAGAGGTCGGGAATGAGAGGAAGAGGATAGGGATCTCGGATAGTTATCCGGTTTAACTCCCGGAAATCCAGGCAAGGACGCAGGCCCCCATCTTTCTTTTTAACGAAAAAGAACCCTGCAGCCACGGGTGAAGAAGAGGGTCTGATGTGTCCCTTAGCCAAACTCTCCGAAATATAATCTTTCATAGCCTTCCTCTCCGGGCCGGAAAGATTGTATAACCGGGTTTTAGGTAGTTTTGCCCCAGGTACAAGATTAATCGGGCAATCATATGGACGATGAGGTGGTAACCCCTGACAACCCTTCTCAGAAAACACATCCATAAAATCTGACAGAAAGGCAGGTAGAGATGTTACAGAGAGTGTAGAGAACCTACTACTCAAGCAGTTGTCCTTACAATGTTCACTCCACTCCACAATCTCCCCGGCCTGCCAATCCACCACTGGATTGTGGGTCACCAGCCAGGGAAGCCCCAATACCATAGGAGCCGGAAGACCGTCCAGGACATAACAAGAGATATGTTCTTTATGGAGGTCCCCTACCTGTAGATGGATATTATGGATGATCTGAGTTAACTCTCTCTGAGTAAGAGGGGAGGAGTCGATGGCAAAAACAGGAATAGTTCTGCGTACCGGTTCCGGAGTAAAACCCAGAGCCTGAGCAAACCGTGAATCCACCAAGTTGACCCCTGCCCCACTGTCCAAAAAGACGGAACAGATCTCAGTCTTATTGCCCGCCTCAACGGTAGCGGACAACAAAAACTGAGACATGCGTATGGAGGAAAGAAATACGCCCAGACTGTTATCCTCCGCACAATCTGGGGACTCTAGTTTTCCGGCGGCTCCCTTGTTTGTGGTCTCTTGGGTTCTGAGGGACATACCTTTACAAAATGACCCCTCCCCCCACAACGAAAACAAACCTCTGACCTACGGCGGACCTTAGAAGGATTCACCCGTCTAGTGGCGCCCCCAATTTGCATTGGTTCGACTGGATCATAACAAACCGATCCCTGCCCTATAGAGGCCTCTGTAGAATTTAATAGTCTCTCCCTGAGTCGTCTGTCGATTCTTATGGACAGTGACATAGCAGCCTCAAGAGACCCAGGGACCTCGTATACCGCCAGCGCGTCTTTTAATTTTTCAGACAACCCCTGGCAGAACTGACTCCTAAGGGCCGAGTCGTTCCATAATGTATCAGTAGCCCACCTGCGGAATTCGGAACAATATAGTTCAGCAGACCGGTTCTCTTGCCGAAGTCTACGTAGCTTAGACTCAGCCAGTGAGACCCTGTCCAGGTCATCATATACGAGACCCAGGGCTTTAAAAAACTCCTCCACTGATCGTAAGGCCGGAGAGTCTGATGGTAGGGAGAAAGCCCAAGCCTGCGGATCTCCTTGCAGGAGCGAAATTACAATGCCCACCCGTTGTTCCTCACCGCCGGAGGACCTAGGGGCGTAACCTGAAGAACAATTTACAAGCTTCTCTGAAGGTTACAAATTGGTCTCTTCCTCCTGAGAACCTATCAGGTAAAACCACTTTTGGCTCAGGAGTACCTTGGTTTCCCGTAGCAACGGTGGAACCCAAGGATTGCTGCTGCTGCTGCACTGTTGCTTTTAATCCTGCCACTTCCAGGGATAACCCCTGTAATTCTTTTGCCAAATCCGTAACCGGATCCATAGTGGAACAGAAAAATACAAAGCAAAACAGTAAGCAAAAAAATAAAAATAAAAGAAATGTCACTTTTTTTTTTTTTTTTTTTTAAATGGCCAGATATACTGTCACGACCGCTATCCCAGCAGCAGTCGTGTCGCACCAGACGGAGGGGAAGGGGGACCCTTATCTACGGATGGGAAATAGAACGGTCACCCCTGACTAACCCTAAGCTGGCACCTGTCTGCCCTGATACCCTAGACGGGGTGTGAACCCGTGCGGCGAGCAGGATGCCTAAACCCTCAGTCACCCTAACAAGACTAGACTGGGGAAAGGCAGATGGGAGCACTAGTCACCATCACTCACGTCTAGGAGAACAACAGGGGAAGACAGCAACAAACAAACAAACAATCAAACATAGATAGACCTATCCAGTCACGAGCAGAGAAGGTGATCCCAGTAACGACGGTCAACACCAGACGAGAGCTCCACAGCAATACCATCAAACGATCTCCTTCAAAGGTCAGAATAGCACTGGAAGTAAGGACTATATCTGGCAATGACTGCAAGTGAAACTGAAACTAATATAGTAGCTGGGAGTGGCAGACAGGACTCACCTGAGAAGGATGCCTACAAACTCCCAGTCAGGACAAAAAGGTTCACAAGGCAAAACCCTGATGACATACCCTGAACCACAGAGCAAACTCACAAGCTATCGCGAGTAGCAAGTCGCTGCGACCTTCTCCTCCCAGACCTGTCTGGATCAGTCACAGTCGTGACAGTTACACAGTCCAAACGGCATATAATTGAATTCAAACAGGCCCATAGGTGTAGTGAAAGCAGTCTTTTCTTGATCTTCTGGGGCCATGGGGACTTGCCAATACCCACTAGTTAAGTCCAAGGTAGAGAAATAGGCTGATGACCCAAGGGCAGTCAAGGACTCCTCAATGCGTGGCAATGGATATGCATGTTTGTGGGTGATTTGATTGATTTTTCTGTAATCCACACAGAACCTTATGCTGCCATCTTTTTTTCGGACAAGAACTAGGGGCGCAGCCCAGGGACTATGACTGTCCCGGATTATATTAGAGTCTTTCATCTCTTGTATCATCTCTTTCACAGACTGATAGGTAGTAGGTGGTATGGGTCTGTGTCTTTCCTTAATTGGAGGATGAGAGCCAGTGGGTATAGTGTGTTTGATTACACTGACCTCTCCGTAGTCCGTGGAGTGCTTGCTGAAAGCCTTGTGGTGCTCTTTCACCAGATTCAGAACTCCCTCTATTTGCTCCTTCGGGGTGGATTCGTTCACCACATGAAGTTCTTCCCACCAGGATGTTGTAGGGGTGCCGCTGCTCTGTGTGGTCTGGAACGCCTCCGTGGCAGGCAGACGGATCACATCCTGGAAAGACACCTGAAAAGCTGAGCAACGGGGCAGTGTTTAAAAAGAGTAACAGGGTGATCACCAAAGTTAATTAAACGGACAGGCACTTTACCTTGAGACACGGTCACCAGACTCTTGGCTGTCCGTATGAAGGGATGATTCTCAATTTGAATAGGTTCCACTAGGGCTTGATAGTCCTGACCCTGGATCCCTAACACAGCACGGCCCTACAGGATGATCTGGGAATTTGGAGGCAGAGTTACCGGCCGGTTATCCCGGATCCGGACAGTACAAATTTCTCCTTTTTTGTTGGTGAACCTTTGTTGAATGACTCTTCTGGAAGTAGGCGAGGCTGAAGATATAGTTTGACTCAATGCTTCAAGCACTTCGGAGTAACAATTTTTAAGGACATTAGTTCCTAGGATCACAGGGTGTCCTCCTTTATCTCCTGCTTGTACCACAATCACGCCTTGCTGTAGCAAGGTGGCTTCTCCCACCTGAAGAGTAGGTTCCCAATACCCATGGACTGGCTTACCGTTACTGGCAATGATATCTAGCCAGGACTCTGGTGGCTGGGTGAGGAGACTTGGATCCCACAACTTGTCAAAGGCAGGTCGTTGAATGGTGGTGACCTGTGACCCAGTATCCAGCAGGGCTTCAAAGGGTATCCCGTTGATACATATTTAAATTTTTGGATGGGATCCTACATATTTAGGCATCCAGCTTGGATCCTTTGGACCTACTGTTCTACCTCCCGAGGGGCGGTCCTCTGCCTCAGGGGTTGCCCGTTTAACTGCCAGCACATTGATTCAGTATGTCCATTTTTCTTACAATAGTGGCAGACAGGCTTCTTTCTACTTCTAGACCGGTAACTCGGTCGCCCATCAGGTTCTTTTGGATATACATCCCTATATGCAGGTGGGAGTCTTGGAGGAAAAGGGCCTTCATCTTCCAGTAACAATGGTCTCCTCCACTCCTATTTTCTTGCATAATTTCTCTAAGCTTAGAGTGAGATGGTTCACTTGCTCCATGAGTGCTGCAACTAAATCTGTGACTGGAGCCTGAGTGGCCTGACTGACTCCAGCGGGCCCCACATTGACAGTCTTTGGCTGACAAGCCTGAGGTTCAGGGGAGGCTGCTGGCCCTGCGGCAGGGTTCTGCCCTAGTATACTGATGGCCAATTCTTTAAAGTCCAAAAATGTACAGTGGGGGGGTTGAGCTGACAACATCCGCAGCTGGCCCTTTAAATGCTCAGTACTTATACCCGCAATGAACTGTTCTCTAAGAGTTCTGTCCTGGTCCTCAGCCTCTTTGGGATCCACCTCGACCACAGCCCTTAGGGTCTCTTGCAAGGACAGAGCAAAATTGCGGAGCGACTCCCCAGGCTGCTTTCTGCTGAAGAATCGCATTTTAACTTCAGACACCGTTCTGGCCTCAAATGTGGTGCCGAGGCGATCAAAAATCTGCTCCAGGCTACTCTTTTCAGAACGGGGCCATGACATGACTTCCCTGCGGGCGGCCCCTTCTAACTGAGCTAGGAGGATCTCCATTTGTTGTTGAGCAGATATAGGGTAAAGCTGGAACAAGGCCAGTATCTGGTCCCTAAAGTCCTTTAATTTATGGGCTTCCCCTGAATATCGTGGGAACCAGGGGGCCCCAAAATAATACGGCATGGTTAGTGGCATCAGGCTTGATGGTGCCCTATGGTCGGTTGCGGGCACTTCAGAAGGCAAGACTGGGGCCACCTGCCCTGTTTCTTCAGGTGCGGACATGGTGTTACTAGGTGGGTATGGCCCTTTAAATGTCAGCAGAGCGGACCGGAGCGACAATGTCAGTTTTTTTTTCGGTCAAGTCTCTTACTGCTAGTGGGGGACCCTCTCCGGTACTCTGGCAGGGGTCGGGAACGTTCCGGTATAGCAATCGGAAGGGGCCAGTAAAGGATAAAGTCAGTACTTACTCCGGCGGTGCTCGCTCCAAGTCTCGCGAGATGCGTGGCTACGTTCGCTGGGAGTCCTATGCACAGCGTCAGCAGGTAGGCGCGGCCTCTCGCAGCTCCGGGATTCGGGTAGGCGGTACCTTTTTCCAGACAGGGCGGCGTTTCTCCTCCTTGTTGGCTGGGCGGTAACTTCACCTTGTCCATTTTCGCGCCTTTCGCGCCAAACGGGTCCCACGAGGCGCACTTGTAATCCAGTCAGGTTAAGCGGCCATCTTTGAGCAAATCGCTGTCTATTCACTGACAGCAAGCGGTGGCTTAAGCAAACGTCAAACAGTCCATGCAATATAATCTTCACACCGCAAATTATTACAGTTCTCTTTGGCCCAGCAATTTTCAATAAAACAATTCGGGTTGGTCACTTTAAGGCAAATAACGGCAGTATGATAGTATCCTGTTCGTGACACCAATTATGCAGCACGCCAGACCTGCAGGGTATTGCGATAGTGAGGTCACGGTTATGGGCAATCGAGGGTTACTCACTTTTTAGAGGGGAACCCTGGACAGGCATGCAACAGTGAAGGAGAGGTAGACTACAAGTTCCTCTGGGGCACACTCTGTAGATAGGGACCAGGCCTGATGGTGGATGAGGTGCCCTGGATGTTGCAGGTATTTTGAATGCCTGAGGCAAAGTCCCTTTAAGGATCGTGACGCCAGTGCCTGTAACGGTGGCACACCGATTTGCAGGAGGATTAATAGAGTACACAGATGGTAAACCAAACGTTGCTTTACTTTGGAAAACAGTCCAACTTTGTACAGGCAGTTACAGTAGATGATGATGCAGTCCTTCATAGCACAAATGCACAGCAGGTTCACTTTACAATACGGCAGGCATAGATCTTGCAAGATACTTGGAGGGTAAACAGTTAATGCTTTGCAGTACAATGCTGCTCAGCTGGCTGGATCCCAAGGCCCGGTTGCCTAATTGCTGGCTTGAATCCTTGGTATATAAAATCTTCCTTCAGTATTGAACCTTGCTTTATATATTACAGTACCTCTGCCTCTCAGCTTACTTCTCTGCTGGGTTGGAAGGTGACTGCAGGTTTCTCCCAGGAGGTCCACTCCTACTACTGGGGTGTCTCTACTGAGCTAAGCTTAGCCTCAGGAACTTCAGGCTGACTAGGTGGCACTTCTAGTCCCCTGGCATACACTAACTCTCCCCTGTCTGGACCTACCTATATATACCTAGGGCTCTCTAGCTCCCTCTAATGTCTGGGAGGCTAAACTACACCCTGACAGGCCTGACACCCAGATAATACAGGGAAATGCACATTAAATATCACATTAATGCAATAAACATATTAACCCTTGTGTAGTGCCCACCTTTACCTAGTGGGACACTACATAAGCTTAGGGGGTGTGCACTTTCTCAGTGGTTGTGTGAAGGATGGTACGGAGCATGTGCTTCTGTCTCATTGAGCAGGGCAGAGAAATTAGAAAAAGAGCAGACAGCAGGTGGCGCTGTACAGATAGATTTCAGTGAAAATTCAGTGGCTATAATACATTTTAAATGACAAAAATGGGACAAGCCCCTTAAATCTGTAAATCAATAAATCTGAACTAATTATAAAGGCATCCATGACAACTATAGTATACTGAACATAGTATTTGATTTAATATGACCTCCTTTCTTAATCATATCCTTATAAAACTCTTGTTGTCTATACATAAGTAATGCTTACTTTGGGTGGTATACTGATCAAAAATATCTTTAATCCAGGTCAATCACCGGACGCGTAACTATTCGTTTGAATGGGGTCTGAGATCCGCTTTTTTTTTGTGGTGTGAAGGCACGGACAGAAAACCCATGGAAGCACTCCACACTACACCGTATCTCCGGATTGTGGACCCATTCAAGTCAATGGATTCACATCTGTGATACTGTGCACTTTTATGGCTAGTGTCACTCTCCTCCGCTGTCGGCAAGATAAACACAGAATTACTGCAATGTCTCCTGCTGTGATATCTGCCGCGCACGGTGAGGCGCCACCGGCTGCTACATCCAGGCCGAGAATGAATAGACTGGTGGCCACACGCTCGTGCAACTCTGTCCATTTACTTCTATGTCAGTTACACTATCAGAGCTGCAGGCCTTTCATTCTCATATCCTAGTGAGATGCCATTACTTTATAAAATGGAAATTCCCCTTTAATGATGATAACTCACACAATAGATTTACATTCATGCACAAAAGTACATTAACATAAGCGCAAATTAAGACAAGCCTACTGTATGTATCACTACACTGGTGGTGTGACTTCCACTTTTTTCGCACACACTTTGAGAGTGCCCTCACACATTGCGGAATGCTTGTGAATTATGTTACAGAATTCTGTGTGGATTAAAATGGATTGTAGTGAATGGAGACATTCATGTACCGGAAATCTGCAGGGGAACAGAATGCAGGTGTTGACACTTTTCATCCCCATAGGCTAATATATAGGGGATGTTTATATGTTGCGGATTTTAAACCAGAAGAAGAACAGCGGCTCACGCTCTTGTTACTCTGGATATGGTGCTCTTGGTAATTTGACTCACCCCGTCAAAATATTCAATTAACTAAATGTACCTAAGACAGGCACTCAACATCTGAAACCATTCAGAGGGAATATGTCCTAAATTAATAATATTTCCCCACTACATTCATAAATAGAAGAAGTTTATAAACACAATTAAAACATCAATGGTTGGAGTACATATAAGATGCTTGAATAAGTATAATGGCAGTTTGGCAATGGTGCTCTGTCTAGTTGACTCACCACTTCCAATATGGCAATTAGCTATGTATAGCTGGGGTAACCAACCTGTGAGGGTATCTCTTTATATAGACATTTATTATGACACAATTTCATTAACAATTTGCATAAAATCTCTTCAGAGAAAATATATAAAAAACATGAGGAAAAAATGAAAAATAAATGAAACATACCACATTCAATGGCAATATCACACTATAGGTTTTGTGTGCAATAGATCTACTGATCATTTATTGAGCAGCAGAAATTCACAAGCAACCGTCTAATACATATGTGATTAGTATCCATTGCACATACAGCCACAGTTGCATCCCATGGCGAATATCACATTTGCATATTGCTACGGTAGGATATAGATAGTAGCTTTGCTTCTTTCTATTTGTTCATATAAGCAAGCAAAGATACTGGTTTTAAGCAATGTGCAGGGATTCTGTTTATAAAGATGAATAGTCTGCGCTACTTGCGCTCAGTAAGGGTGTTACTATAATGAGTCTATTGGCTTGTTCAATGCAGCAAAAATAATAAAGCGATACATTCAAATGTTCTTTTTTTATATTGTTTCAACCTTACATTTATAGTTCCATTTGGCTTCTATTAGCACTAATTATTTATATCGATATGTCTCCAACAGTGGTCGGTAATGGATACTCTCTGTTAGCGGCTGATGTATGCCCCCCGCGGTATCTCACCTGGTGATTTGAAAACTCACTTCCACCTCTGTGTTTCTGTGTTGAGTGCAGGTAATGTTACCTTACTCACTGTGTTTTTTTTTTTTTACAGGCTCTGTAGCTGCTGCGGTGCTTGGTAGCTGATGCGGTGCTTGGTAGCTGATGCGGTGCTTGGTAGCTGATGCGGTGCTTGGTAGCTGCTGCGGTGCTTGGTAGCTGACGCGGTGCTTGGTAGCCGATGCGGTGCTTGGTAGCCGATGCGGTGCTTGGTAGCCGATGCGGTGCTTGGTAGCTGCTGCGGTGCTTGGTAGCTGCTGCGGTGCTTGGTAGCTGATGCTGTGCTTGGTAGCTGCTGCTGTGCTTGGTAGCTGATGCGGTGCTTGGTAGCTGCTGCGGTGCTTGGTAGCTGACGCGGTGCTTGGTAGCTGCTGCGGTGCTTGGTAGCTGCTGCGGTGCTTGGTAGCTGCTGCGGTGCTTGGTAGCCGATGCGGTGCTTGGTAGCTGCTGCGGTGCTTGGTAGCTGCTGCGGTGCTTGGTAGCTGATGCGGTGCTTGGTAGCTGATGCGGTGCTTGGTAGCTGATGCTGTGCTTGGTAGCTGATGCGGTGCTTGGTAGCTGCTGCGGTGCTTGGTAGCTGCTGCGGTGCTTGGTAGCTGCTGCGGTGCTTGGTAGCTGCTGCGGTGCTTGGTAGCTGATGCGGTGCTTGGTAGCTGATGCGGTGCTTGGCGTCCCACGTGTCTCACCAAGCCAACCTCTAACTGCCCAGTTTTTTTCAAAGATAGGGGACAGTATCTGTGGAGTGCTCCACAACTCTTTTGATGAAACAGTATATTCTTTACATATCCATAGATATTTAGTAAGTGGGTCCTGGATCCTATGTCACGCCAGACGCATTTCGGAGTTTAGACTAACTCCTTCCTCAGTGGCAGTAAACACCTGAACATCCTGCCCACTTTTATATCCCCCTTTATTGTCATCATAAAAACCCAAACTGGATTTTTTTTTTTCCTCATTTTTTGCCAGCTTTGTTTTTCCAAATAATCAGGAAAGATCTTGTGTATATTTGCTTCTTCCTGTTTGAATATCTTAATTTTGCCTTGGTATGCAAAAAAAACACATGGAAAACGCATAACAAACGCAATGTGTTTTTTTTTATGGCAAATCAACAATTTGTTGATTAATATGAAGAAAATCAAGATATTCAAACAGGAAGAAGCAAATATACACAAGATCTTTCCTAATTATTTGGAAAAACAAAGTTATATTGTATTATCATAATGAACTGTTACTGGGCCAAATGGTATACCCAGCTCCACCATAATAACTATTTCTATTAGCTTCACAGTAATAGGCTAATGTATCACTATCGTATTCAGTGCGGGAAATATGCCCCCCAGGACAGCAGTATTCCCCCGGCTAAACACGAATGATTTATAACATTGTGTGCTCCTGCTCCACCTCGGCTGTACTGAATTGTACTGGTGGCATAATGTGAGTACTATTCAGTGCGGAAAAACAGTATTATAAATAATTCTAATGCTGTGAGTTCATGTCACAGTAGCACTGTTCAGCCCGGAAAATACCGCTGTCACATGGAACGTATTTCCCACACTGAACACGTTCTTGTGAAATTAGTAGTTTCAACATACTCAGCGTTCAGACTGGTCCACCAGAGTACCAGAGGATCCTCTGGTGGGCCCAGGCTCTAATCCCATAGTGGGCCCCAAAAGTTCACAAAAACAAATATTTGGAGCTGCCTTTGGAGACAATAGATTGCTACTAGGGTCTACTTTGAATCAAAACCTATTAGACTTTATTGATATGAGGGTTGGGCCCCCCTATGGTGGGCCCATGGAACTCCAGTCCGACCCTGAACATACTGCAGAGCTCCACATACAGATTCTATTAACTGGCAATAATTCCTATCCTAAGTGGGACACACAACCAAATGCCTAAACTGTCTCTGGCAGACATGTAGTTTTCACACTGCTAACTGGAATAGCCTGTTAAGCAGTTATGCCGTCCATCCTGAACAGAGGAAAATGGAAAAAATCTGTGACCCGTCCCCTTTATGTTGCAGGAAAACATGAGTTTAAGCCTCTTTCACATGAGTGATATGAAAAGTGTCAGGGTCTGTTCAGTGAAAAACGAAGGGGCTTTATGGCAAGTCCATTAAGTATTGTCTGCTATTTGAATGGGTTTTGCATCCATTTTTCACGCTTGTGATGAAAAAAAAATAAACTGAAGAATTAACACTCAACATCCCCTAGCAACCATCAGGGAAAAAAGCATTGCATCTGGATGCCTTCCGTTTTTCACACATCCACATTCATTTTTATGAGAAAATGGCTACATGAAAATCAGACAATAAAGAACATGCTGCAATGTTTCCTGAATGCGAAGATGATCAGTGAAAAACAATGCTGATATGTGTATACTCATTGCAATTAGTTGGTCAGAATTCAGTCCGGAATCCGTCCATTCACAAAACGGAAAACTCTCTTGTGTGAAATGATAGCCTAAAGGGTTAGTCCAGTGTTAGATAAACTCCTAGCAATCATCGGTGGAAAATAAATTGTGTTTCAGGTTTTTTTTTACTGACCCATTGACTTAAAGGGGTTCTCCAGGAATGAAAAAAATGAAAATACTTAAATATTATTTTATAATAAATATATTCACAAATACCTCTCATTACTTAGAATGGCTTGGGGAAATAAAATGGCGGCCGTCCTATCAGTACACAAAAACCCTAATCACACAGGAGGACAAGTTACTTCACCACAATGAGCCATAGTGCTGCCTCATCCTCCTCACTTCTCCGCTTGTCAGGATTCATGATCCTGAATACAGGTGAATCTCAGTGGGAATGAAGATGATGAGGAGACATGAGAGGAGGGCGAGGTGTGGATAATGAGCAGCAGCACTTGTTTACAGTCTCCATTACCAAAGCCTGTCCGTCCTCTCTGTACTTCATGTCTCATGAACTAAATTCCCCCCCCCAGAGATTTTGCTGAAGATTCTATCAGCTGTATTCAGGATGATAATCCCTGACACGTAGAGAAAAGGATGAAGCAGCTCTTTACCTTAGCGTTGTAAAGTAACTTGTCTTCATGTGTGATCAGGACAGATTTTGTGTGAATGAATGGGACAGAGGCCATTTTGTTTCCCCTGATGATTGCTCCTCAGACAAAATGAGCCATTATAAATAATGAAAGGTATTTGAGAATATATTTATAATAAAGTCATATTTAAGTATTTTCATTTTCTTAATTCCCATACAACCACTTTAAAGAGTAACTAAACTTTTAATTAACTTTTTGGTAAAATGTCCCTAATAATACATTTTGTAATGTACTTTATACTTTCTAATGTATTTAGAATTTTTAATAGACATATCCCCTCCTAAAGCGCACCATTCCCTGTGCGCTTAAAATCCACTTTTCTGTACACTGCTGACTTTTCAGCGGTGTATGGAGTACGGGCTCTACAATTTATGAATGGGGCTGCAGCGCATGGAGTACGGGCAGGAGCACACATTGCTCCTCCTGCCCGTGCCCCCCAGAGGTTTACTAAATCCTGGCATAGCACATGGGTACCCTGTAAACCCAAGGATTGGAGCAGTAGACAGCACTGGAGCCTGAGCAGGTCAGTAACCATCGGGCACCAGGTACTCATTCCCTTCAATAGGCCTTTAACCCTTTAAGTAGCAGCCACAAAAGATTATAATACACATAGTTCAAGTTTTTTTTTTTGCTGAGGACACACTCCCGAAATTGGCAGCAAAATCTGAATGTTCTAAAGTGGGTTTTGCCATGGAGTTTTTCCCAAGGCCAGATCTGCAACATTATTATTGTTATTATTATTATTATTTTTTTTGGGGGGGGGGGGAGAGAAGGGGGGCTTTTTACCTTTTGAATCAGACAGCAGAAAGGCTAGGTGCACCCCTCCATATTGTGGACAAGTGTCCTGGCCTGATCACAGATCTGCTCAAATGAACTGCACCAAAAACATGACAAACATACCCACAAACATATACATAAGCCAGCAACCCACATCATCACACACACAGATACACACGCAGCTATGCACACAGTGGCACCTGTGTGACGTATTAGCCGCACTTTGCGAGGTGATTCATTTCTTTTGTTCTGTGATTCAATCATTCAATTGTTACAATATTTGTATCTTATAAAGAATGATTCAGTGATTACCATTTTATCTCCCGTGAACATAGCCGCTTATCAGTGTGTAGGATGGAAAAGGTGACACTGGAAAAACAAAGGGTCGCCATCATTAAATGCATGCTACAGAAAAGCTGACTCACGATGAACCATTGTTGGCTGGTTTTTATTTGTCACAAACATCTTCAGCAGGATCTGTTATAGAAGCCTCTGTGACTTTCAGCCTCCTGCACGACCGGATGTATTCTGCGGTCTGCAAACTGCCGTGTGCATCCCACAATTTCCACTGGCTCCATTGTAAAAAATACCTATTCTTGCTCGCAAAATGGACAAGAATAGGACATGTTCTATTTTTTTCGGAATGGGAATGCAGACATATGGAGGCGGACAGCACATGTGTGCTGTCTGGATTTTTTGCGCCCCCATTGAAATAAATGGGTCCGTATCAAATCTGCACAAAATGTGGATCGGATACGGAAAAAAGAATAGTCGTTTGTATAAGGCCTTACAGTTATAGGGCATGTAGAATATATTCACGTCATGCAGCTTTACCTGCAGCGGTCTTCTGCCCCCTAGATGTCACAGCTCACAATGCACTTTACAATAACTATTTCTGAAGTCCCATAAAAACCTCTACTGTAATATCATATATAACTGTGTCAAATTTAAACACAGATCCATTGTATATTAGTGACGCGGCATTCTGGTCTATTCTGTCTTGGGTGCTAATCATTATGGCTTCCCAGCCTGATACAAGTAGTAGATATAAAAAATAGCACTCCGAATGTATGCAGAATTCAATCTTTATTTATAAGGCAACTTCACAATAAAGTGACGTTTCGGTCAACTCTGACCTTTTTCAAACACTGTGAGACAATAAGAATAAAAATAAATATTTAGAATGACATCAGAATGACAAAGTAGAATGGCATCAAGTGTGAACATGTTTCAAAACAATAAATAAACGTTCAGTTTGCATCATAGAAATGATCAGGTCTGAATGCTAAATTGTAGACATTTTTTTCATGTCGTACGCCGTATTGGCTAGGTATATCAAAAGAAATCTTAAAGCTACTAAAACAAAGAAAACTGAATATACAGAGTTTATTTTGAGCCCAGTATGAATGGCTTAGTAATAACAATATAGAATTAGCTGAATGAGCTATACGTGAGGAGTAAAATATACGAGATCTAAGAAAATGAATGATACATCAGAAACACAACGATATCCAAGACAAAACAATAATGCATGTAGATTTGCATATCTAACTAAAATCGTTAAGGACACACAGAGATACAGGCCTTAGAATGCACAGAAATGTCTGGTAAAGCATGGCAGATCCCTGTAGGGCCTTTTTAGGGACCACAATTCCAGGGCTAGGTTCCGGACGGGGGCCCAAATAGTGGGACACCTCGTGGTTAGTTTTGGAGGCTTATTCTAGGGCTGCGAGGGCCAATTAGGGATAGGAAAGAAAATCTTTATTTCTATTCCCTTTAAGTATCCTCCAACTGCCGTAAAAGGACCACCCTGCCTGATAAAGACTCAAGAACAAAGGTGCCCCGAGTACACCAAATCTGTACGGTAGGACACCTGGTGGTGTGTCTTTCTTTCGAGCGGTGCCGCCGTGCACCTATATGTTGTGGATGCATCAGTGTACAATATGTAATACGGATATCTATGCATCCATGTCATTCTTTGTGTTGTGTTTGTCGTTGTGCTTATTTTTTCTGTTGTTTAATACTTGTCATATGTCCACCTTGATGTGTCAGATATTGGCGCCAATGTGTGCCAACCCTGACTACTCTGTGGTTTGAATAATGATGTGCACCATCCTTGTTGCCTAGACCTTGGGGCATCAAGTCTGGAGTACATCAGTTGTTTCTTTCCGTGCCTTTGTGGACATTCTAGTGTTGCCCTCAGTACAAATCCCAATAGACCGTGGGACACTGCGAGCAATTTGTGATTACCTACCTTCTTTATTTCCACTTTGAGGAACAAAATCTCATTCATCTTATAGAGCTATAATAAAAGCTAAGTTTTAATTTATCCAGATCACTAAAATACGATTTCAAAGATTTATGTGAGTGATTATATGTGAATAATCCATATTTAAGTCTATTCTAAAGCATGGCAGATCAACCAAAGCAAATCACTACTTTGAGCGAGGATCCGGTTGCCCCCATGTGGGGTTGGACTTACCAAGTTGCCAGAGAAGTGAAGTAGTAAATGGAAGGAATTTCTTATAGAAAAATAGAGCTTAGGAATGATGTATACACATCTATGTGTAAGCTAGCCCTCATGGAGTGAAGCTCCCTTAAATGTCCCGGGAACCGGGAAGTGGGATGCGTTCCAAGGTGGAAAGCATACCCAGAATGGAAAAAGAATGAGAGTATAACCTTAAGGAATCTATAAATTAACAAAGGATAACAAAATAGGGGTGAGATGATGTATAAAAGGATACATCGAAAGTGGCAAACGAGGTTGGGGTCCGGTTCCTAATGGATCTGGAAAAAAGAAGGCAGAGAATTAGTGGTATACAATGTACAGTTAGTGCATGAGATCAGATGAAAGCTGACAACTTGTATTCTCTATTAAGACCCCTCGGTTCCAGGCTTGTAACCTGGGATGTAAACAGCCTGTATACCGCTATATAGCATACTAAAGGGATCAGGGCCACCAGACTTCTATTGAAAGAAGCTAATATGTCACCTCATTTTATTGAATTTTCTATTGATCTTCTAACCATTATCTTACAGAAGAATTTTTTATGTTTGAGGATTATTTTTAGATTAAAAAACAAGGAACCGCTGTGGGTTCACATGCAGCACCACCTTACGCTAATAGCTACATGGCCCGTTTCGAAAAAGAATATATATACCCACCCACCCTTTTTCTCCAACAGAGATAGGGTCTGCCAGCACAAATCCACGGTCCGCTGCCAAAACCTCCTACTTCCAGTCCCACACCATTTTCACAAAATGAAGCACAATATATCCCAACTTAAGTTCCCGGTCATAGAACAGATAAGGATGCCAAGGCGAGGGGGCAATCAACAACAAAAACTGAAGCCTATTAGATACACAGGCTACAAACCCTGGAACCGAGGGGTCTCAATAGAGAATGCGAGTTGTCAGCTTTCATCTGATCTCATGCACTAACTGTAAATTGTATACCACTAATTAATCTGAGATACTGATACTCTGCCTTCTTTTTTCCAGATCCATTAGGAACCGGACCCCCACCTCGTTTGCCGCTTTCGATGTATCCTTTTATACATCATCTAACCCCTATCTTGTTATCCCCTGTTAATTCATAGTTTTCTGAAGGCTATACTCTCATCCTCTTCACTCTATTTATTCTGGTGACTTTATTACCAATTCGAATTCTATTTTCTCTATTTTAATTTTACTTTTATTTATTTTTTCACCTATATTCTAAACTCCTCGTTACACCTCCATTTTCCTTACCACATATTTTTCCCCCTTTTTCTTCCGTTCCTATTTTCAATCTTTTTTTCTATCTCCCTTTTTCCTTATTTCTTATTATAAGGGCTCATTTATTAGCAAAACAGTGAGTGAGTAGAATTAGAACACATACACACTCATTTCACTCATTGCAGTCCAGCCGTTTTAATAATAGTCCTACATTGATTGCTGCTTCATACACACTTATATTTCCCTCCTACACGCGTCCCACAGATTAGCGATGCGTTCCACTGTGAAACGCAACGCTACCTCTACATGCTTTGGCCATTATCAGCCGGACCTCAGCTTACTTCCACTGTGGAACGCACCGGAACCCTCTGCACACAATAGCAGCCCATGGGATCCTTTTTACTAGTATAGAGCCATACCCATATGAGTGCCTATACCGGCACCCATCTATATTGAACATAGACTTAATTTTGGAGAATCCATGTCTTTGTTTTCCATTGTGGGTATGCATTCCACCTTCCACCTTCCACCTTTTAAGGGAGCTTCACTCCATGAGGGCTAGCTTACACATAGATGTGTATACATCATTCCTAAGCTTGATTTTTCTATAAGAAATTCTTTTTATTTACTACTTCACTTCTCTGGCAACTTGGTAAGTCCAACCCCACATGGGGGCAACCGATTCCTCGCTCAAAGTAGTGATTTGCTTTGGTTGATCTGTCATGCTTTACCAGACATTTTCTGCGCATTCTATATTGTTATTACTAAGCCATTCATACTGGGCTCAACATAAACTCTGTATATTCAGCTTTCTTTGCTTTATTAGCTTTAAGATTTATTTTGATATACCTAGCCACTACGGCGTATGACATGAAAACAATGTCTACAATTTAGTATTCAGACCTGATAATTTCTATGATGGAAACTGAACGTTTATTTATTGTTTTGAAACATGTTCACACTTGATGTCATCCTACTTTGACTAGTATATATTTATTTTTATTCTTATTGTCTCACAGTGTTTGAAAAAGTTCAGAGTTGACCAAAATGTCACTTTATTGTGAAGTTGCCTTACAAATAAAGATTGAATTCTGCATACATTCGGAGTGCTATTGTTTATATCTACTACTTAAACCCAGATCCACCATACCTACTATGTGTTTTTTTCACTCATTATAGCTGCAAAGTATTATAGCTTGAACATACTACACAGCTCTGTGTACAGATTCTATTCACTGACTGATTCACAATCAAATTCCCAAATTATGTATACAAAGCGTGTAGTTTTCACACTACTAAGGGTCCTTGCAGACGAGCGTTGGTCACGCTGTGAGTCTGCAGCGCGGCACCCGGCCTGACCTCCCAGCGCTGCCGGGGGTCACATAGCATTATATTGATTTATGATGCTATGTAACCCTTAGGCCCCTAAGGACGAGAATTCCACGCGGGTGCAATGCGTGAGGCGAACGCATTGCACCCGCACTAAATCCGGACCCATTCACTTCAATAGGGCTGTGTAGATGAGTGGTGTTTTTCACGCATCAGTTATGCATTGAGTGAAAATCACAGCACGTTCTATATTCTGCGTTTTTTACGCGACGCAGGCCCCAAAGAAAATTAATTAATGGGGCTGCGTGAAAATTGCAAGCATCCACAAGCAAGTGCGGATGCAGTGCGATTTTCACTCATGGTTGCTAGGAGATGATAGGGATGAGCAACCCCGGACCCCATTAAAGTCTATTCACTGTATTATTTTCCCTTATAACATTGTTATAAGGGAAAATAATAGCATTCTTAATACAGAATGCTTAGTAAAATGTGCCTTGAGGGGTTGAAAAATAAAAAAAATTAACTCACCTCATCCACTTGATTGCACAGCCGGCATCATCTTCTTTCTTCTTCTTTCAGGACCTGCAAAAGGACCTTTGATTACATAATCTCGCTCACCACGTGGTGAGTTCTGTGACGTCAGCGCAGGTCCTTCTGAATGAAGATCCTTCTATCTTCATTCAGCAGGACCTGCGCTGACGTCACCATGCTCACCACCTGGTGAGCGCAATTACGTCATCAAAGATCCTTTTGCAGGTCCTGAAAGAAGAAGAAAGAAGACTATGTCGGCTGCGCAATCAAGTGGATGAGGTGAGTTATGTTTTTATAATGTTTTAACTCTCAATTGACATTATACTTAGCATTCTGTATTAAAGAATGCTATTATTTTCCATTATAACAATGTTATAGAGGAAAATTATAAAATATACAGAACCCCAAACCCGAACTTCAGTGAAGAAGTCCAGGTTTGGGTCGGGGTACCACATTCAGTTTTTTCTCACGCGCGTGCAAAATGCATTGCACTTGCGTGGAAAAAAACTGAACATCGGAACACAATCGCAGATAAAACTGACTGCAATTGCATGCCTACTCACGCGGGTTTCCGGCAATGCACCCTGAATGCATCCGTCACCCGTAATGCCCGTGTGAAGGGGGCCTTACAGTTCTGAATGTATTGGATAACACTGGCAGCATTATGTCAATTTCATCCAATACATTCCAGAACTATAAGGGTTACATAGCATCATAAATCAATATAATGCCATGTGACCCCCGGCAGCGTTGGGAGTTTAGGCCGGTTGCTGCGCTGCGGATTCGCAATGTGACCAACGCTCGTCTGCATGCAAGGGCCCTAAGGGTTGATTCATACGACCATGCTTGGACTGGGAAACACTGGCAACATGTCCAAGAACAACCCTGGCCCCTCTGACCCAAACCAATTTCATCACAGTGATTTCTGAAAACGGTGAGTTCCAATCGGATTATGGCTGTATTGTATTGTACTCTAATAGATGATATGAGTATACCACAAAAGATCCGCAATCAGATAGGAACTGACCGTATCAGAAATTACATTGTACATTCAATTGAGGACAGTGAAGCCAAGGTCAGTCTGGGAAATGCGGCCGACACATGGCCCATTTTTCCTGGACTAAATGCGGTCAAGTGAATCAGCCCTTACTGGAATAAGTGGAATACCATGCGTAGCAGTTACGCCGTCCAACCTGCACATAGGAAAATGTAAAAAAATCTGTGATCCATGCCCTATATGTTGCAGAAAATCATGAGTTTGATGTTTTTTTCTGGGTCACAATAATAATGGCTTATCAATATAAGATCGGTGGAGGACTCATTCATTTAAATAGGACAAAGCTAACTCTGACTTAAAGGGTTGTGTCACGGATAGTGGTAGTAGGATAAAGCAGAAGTGCACCCCCTGAGCTGCCACCTGGTCCCCTGTCCCTGCCTACTTGCACCACCCGCCCTAGGTGGCGGGGCACAACTGGGCGACAGTCCCTGACCTGCATAAGTGCAAGCAGAGAGATAGAGACAGCAGGGAAGCGGACAGGCAATGAGACGCAGCACTAGAGCGGACAGAGAGGTAGAACAAGCAAGTACCTCCAAAAACGGAAGGGCAAGGCAGGTCAACTAGCTGAGGTCAGTCCAGGAGGTCACGTCGGTACAAGGGAGGAGACAAGACAAAATCAGAAGGCAAGCCAAGGTCCAAATTCCGGGAGGTCACGTCAAGGTTCAGGGAGAAGGCAGAAGAGGTGTCAGGAAGCAAGTCAAGGGTCAATTCCAGAGGTCAGCAAATAACAACTATACACAGCCTAAGGGACGAAAATCACAGGCAAGCTGTGGCCAGCAGGTTGCCTGTTTAAATAGTGGATGGAAGGAGTCATGTGACGTGGCCAACGTCACATGATCCCTCCTCCCTGACAGTAGCCGAGCGCCGAGTGCCTAGCCCCAGCTGTTCCCCATGGTGGCGGGGAGCGTCGGCCGCTCCTGCAGGAGGAACGCCTCCCCCGTCACCATAGCAACCGGGACGCCGCAGATAGTAGAGCGCATCCAGGAGACTAGAATGTCCTGGCTGCTGCGAGATCAGAGGCCGACGGCGGCGCAGGGAACAGGAAGCCCGCCGTCTGCCTTTCGTGACAGGTTGTCTCACTTTAGCAAGTGGCCTTTATCACGTAGAGATAAGTTAATACAAGGCACTTACTAATGTTTTCTTATTATCCATATTGCTTCCTTTGCTGGCTGGATTGATTTTTCCATCACATTATACACTGCTCATTTCCATGGTTACGTCCACCCTGCAATCCATCAGTGGTGGTCATGCTTGCACACTATAGTAAAAAGTGCCGACCTCTCTGGTGGCTGGGACCGTCAGAGTTCACATAGTGTGGTGCTTTATTGCTGCTGTATTGCAGGGTGGTCATAACCATGGAAATGAGCAGTGTATAATGAGAAGGAAAAATGAATCCAGCTAGCAAAGGAGGCAATATGGATAATAACAGTACATTAGTAAGTGCCTGTCACAACTGAGGATGGGGGAAACCCTCAGCCGTGCGATGTTACACGTATGTAGAAGCTGCATGGCCAGGACAACAGAATTAGGGAGCAGGTCACCTCCTACAGCGTCCCTAACTCTGACCCTGACTCCTAGCTATATGAGCCAAACCAGATGGTAGGAGGGCTCATACTCAGGAACCTTGGTCCCTACTAGCCCTCAGCAGATCTCTGAGCTAGGAGCTGGGTAAGACAACCTGTTCCTCCTAGACACGGAGGAACAGGAGTCTAAACTGGCCAAACTGCAAGGAAGGGGAACATCAACAGCCTATGGATATGGCAGGTAAGTGAAACCACTTCCACACCTACCTGCCACAGACACACTGACTGGATCCCGTGCTCACATGCTGTTGTCCACACCAAACATAAAGGACACATCACGCACACATAAACACACAGGAACCCAGATCCATAGCTGCAGTAAGATAAGACATCACAAGAACATAAAATAAACATCACGCATAACTTTTATGACCACAAGGGTGACCCTCACTGGCAGATGGTATAAGACCAGGAGGATGACTCCAGCTTACCACAAGGCTGGAGTACCCCTCAGCTTCAGGTCTCAACTGAGGCTAAATAGCCCAAGTAGCCACACCCACACAGACACACACTGGAAAGGGAATTAACCCTTCCAACACCAGACCGGGAAAGTGCACACATACATAGACAGGTGCAACCGCATGCACTTGACAGCAAGTTGCCTAGCGACTGCTCCGGCTGCTATATTGCCAAATAAGATCATGTTGCCAGCGGCAACCACACGTGAGGCAAACTACTTCAACCCACACCTGTGATTGAACAACAAGACAAGACCGCCAGCAACTGCATGCGGTTCCAGGAGTCACGGCCATGACCATGGTCGTGACAGTGCCTTGTATTAAGTCTCTCTATATAATAAATGCTATTTGCTGAAGTGAAACAACCCTGTTAAGTATCCAGACATGAGGGGTAGTATCTTAGATAAATGCAAAGCAACAGCATGGGGTAGTTCTCCCTTGTGGCAGGCAAATTCTTCTTCTCTATTATTTAGACAGTTTTCTAAACCCACATTAGAATTTTGAAATTCACACACGTGATTAAGCTGCTTAGGTGTCTATCCAGGCACAATAGGCTTCTTCTGGACACAGGTGCCGTAAAGCCTTTGAGTCCGTTATAGACAGTTATCTCTACTGTACTTTATCTGCACCTCTTCTTTCATGTGGTTCTGGCTCTATCCTGGGTGGTACCAGGTCCAGGATGAGCTTGGCCGTCAGTTTCTTACATAAGCTTCCTCCTCCTAGCTCTAGCTAGGCTAGGCTAAACTAGACTAAACCAGAATGTTCTCTCTCCTCTATTTATACAGAGGGTAACACCTGCCCCATCTAATGGTGGCTAGGAATATGGCCTTTTAGTAACATGTGCATACAAAAAATACACCATAAGTATACTTTACACTGAAATATCTTATTTCCACTTTCTTTTGCAGTTTGCAGTGGATGGCGACTCTTGGAGCAGAATGCTGCAACAGGAGTCCTCTCAATGCATTCCATGGCTGGTTTGCGGTGGAGTGAGGGTGAATATGAAGTCACAGACAGGTATTCTGTATACTGTATGTATTAATGTACTTATTAGGGTCTGTCAGAGGTGACTGATTCCCTTTCAGCATTTATTTACTTAAGACTAGAGAAACCATTTAAAGGGGTTATCTGACAAATTGAAATCCCTTTATTCACATATGTGCTGAACTTTCTTCTCTTTCTGTATGTGCAATGAGCCGGACCAAGAGGGGCAGTTACACGGACACCAATTATGCAGTGGGTCAGGATATGTGTATAATAGTCTATGGTTTTTGTTTGTGACGCCAATTGCAGCGTGCGCAGGGTACTGTCGCAGGGCACTTTAAGGTGTTGCAACTCACGTACCAGGTTAGGAATGCCAGAGTGGTGTAATGTCTCTGTTTGGTAATAGTAATAGTGTCAACGGTGTCTCCTACCTTGGTACGGCTGGACTCCTGGATCCTGGCTCACTTGCAAAAAAAGAGTGTTGCTAGTAGGAGTAATTGAGGAACTTGGTAGCAATGAATGAGATCCAGATTTGGAATATAATTCTAACTGGTCTTTACTTAATGCAGCAGTAATCCATGTGAGATACAGGAATAGTCTAGGTTCCCAGCAGGTATTGGCAATATGTGGCAGGAATTACTATCTTCTGCTCTGTCTATTTTCTGCTGTATTGGGGACTGACTAGCTGAGGAGGAATTTGGCTTCTCCTGGTCTCTGGATGGTACTCACAGTTGTGCTCACAGGGTATGGTTCTTCCTGGAGTTCTGGAGGTGGCTGCTTGCTTTCCACCAGCTGAGGCTGAAGGGCTCAGACTGGGAATGGTGATCTTTTGTCTCAGCCGAGACAAGATTCTGGCTTGGAATCCCTAGAACTGGGAGCTCCTACTTGCATAGCCTTCCCGTGCGGAGGCAAACGGATCCGTCCAGACTTACAATGTAAGTCAATGGGGGCGGATCCGTTTGAATTTGACACAATATGGCTCATTTTTCAAACGGATCCGCCCCCCATTGACTTTAAATGTAAAGTCTGGACGGATCCGTTCAGGCTACTTTCACACTTAGAATTTATCTTACAATATAATGCAGACGGATCCGTTCTGAACGGATCCATCGTCTGCATTATATAAGCGGATCCGCTCTGAACGCAAGTGTGAAAGTAGCCTTATTCATGAGCTACCTCTCTCGTGATCGCTGGTTCCTTCCTTTGTCTTCTTCCTAGGAAAAAACTGTCAATCATCAGCGGGTGGGCAGGTAGAAAGGGAGATCATGAATAACCGTGACTCTTCTCTGGCAGCGTGTGAATCTTCTAGGGTTCCTGCTGCCAGTATTAATGAAGTTTCATATCATTGTGGTTTGAAAGATCATACCAGATCCCTATCATGACATGTGAAGATGTCAGATACCAGTGTTATACCAGTGTTATACAGAACAGAACCGTTAGAGGGGTCAGGAAAAGGCTAGTTTCCTTTCCAGCCAGGGTCACACATGAAATCTTCTATCTTCATTCAGCAATACCTGCGCTGATGTCACCGCGCTCGCTACGTCATGAAAGGTCCTTTTGCAGGTCCTGAAAGAAGAAGAAAGAAGATGATGCCGGCTGGCGATCAACAGGATGAGGGGAGTCATTTTTTATTTATTTTTTAACCCCTAAAGCCACATTTTAGTAAGCATTCTGTATTAAGCATGCTATTATTTTCCCTTTATAACCATGTTATAAGGGATAATAATACAGTAAATTTACTTATCAATTTACTTACATTGTCTCCTAGCAACCATGCGTGAAAATCGCACCGCATCCGCACTTGCTTGCGGATGCTTGCAATTTTCACGCAGACCCATTCATTTCTATAGGGCCTGCGTTGCATTATATAGAACATGCTGCTATTTTCACGCAACGCACAAGTGATGGGTGAAAATCACTGCTCATCTGAACAGCCCTATTGAAGTGAATGTGTCCAGATTTAGTGCGGGTGCAATGCGCTCAATGTAGAGACTACTTAGGTGTTATTCTATGGAAAAGGTGTCTTGTCAGCCTGAGGTGGCAGCGATTGATTACACTACGTGCAGAATTATTAGGCAAATGAGTATTTTGACCACATCATCCTCTTTATGCATGTTGTCTTACTCCAAGCTGTATAGGCTCGAAAGCCTACTACCAATTAAGCATATTAGGTGATGTGCATCTCTGTAATGAGAAGGGGTGTGGTCTAATGACATCAACACCCTATATCAGGTGTGCATAATTATTAGGCAACTTCCTTTCCTTTGGCAAAATGGGTCAAAAGAAGGACTTGACAGGCTCAGAAAAGTCAAAAATAGTGAGATATCTTGCAGAGGGATGCAGCACTCTTAAAATTGCAAAGCTTCTGAAGCGTGATCATCGAACAATCAAGCGTTTCATTCAAAATAGTCAACAGGGTCGCAAGAAGCGTGTGGAAAAACCAAGGCGCAAAATAACTGCCCATGAATTGAGAAAAGTCAAGCGTGCAGCTGCCAAGATGCCACTTGCCACCAGTTTGGCCATATTTCAGAGCTGCAACATCACTGGAGTGCCCAAAAGCACAAGGTGTGCAATACTCAGAGACATGGCCAAGGTAAGAAAGGCTGAAAGACGACCACCACTGAACAAGACACACAAGCTGAAACGTCAAGACTGGGCCAAGAAATATCTCAAGACTGATTTTTCTAAGGTTTTATGGACTGATGAAATGAGAGTGAGTCTTGATGGGCCAGATGGCTGGATTGGTAAAGGGCAGAGAGCTCCAGTCCGACTCAGACGCCAGCAAGGTGGAGGTGGAGTACTGGTTTGGGCTGGTATCATCAAAGATGAGCTTGTGGGGCCTTTTTGGGTTGAGGATGGAGTCAAGCTCAACTCCCAGTCCTACTGCCAGTTTCTGGAAGACACCTTCTTCAAGCAGTGGTACAGGAAGAAGTCTGCAAGATAAGAAAAACATGATTTTCATGCAGGACAATGCTCCATCACACGCGTCCAAGTACTCCACAACGTGGCTGGCAAGAAAATATAATGACATGGCCTCCTTGTTCACCTGATCTGAACCCCATTGAGAACCTGTGGTCCATCATCAAATGTGAGATTTACAAGGAGGGAAAACAGTACACCTCTCTGAACAGTGTCTGGGAGGCTGTGGTTGCTGCTGCACGCAATGTTGATGGTGAACAGATCAAAACACTGACCGAATCCATGGATGGCAGGCTTTTGAGTGTCCTTGCAAAGAAAGGTGGCTATATTGGCCACTGATTTGTTTTTGTTTTGTTTTTGAATGTCAGAAATGTATATTTGTGAATGTTGAGATGTTATATTGGTTTCACTGGTAAAAATAAATAATTGAAATGGGTATATATTTGTTTTTTGTTAAGTTGCCTAATAATTATGTACAGTAATAGTCACCTGCACACACAGATATCCCCCAAAATAGCTAAAACTTAAAACAAACTAAAAACTACTTCCAAAAATATTCAGCTTTGATATTAATGAGTTTTTTGGGTTCATTGAGAACATGGTTGTTGTTCAATAATAAAATTAATCCTCAAAAATACAACTTGCCTAATAATTCTGCACTCCCTGTAGTTTCAGGAAGGAGTACTGACAGAGGGAGGTCCAGTGTGACTCTGCAGGCTCCACTCTTGAATCTAAGTCCCTGATCCTGACTTTGAGAAGGCAACTCCCTGGAATAACAGGATACTGGCTGGCCTTTGTCTGTACCTATGTCATCTGAGCTAGTGATAGACGAACATCGGCTGGGACGGTGCGCAAACACGATCGAATGTTTGCGAACTGCAAGTTCGCGGCGGCCCCCATTCAATTTAATGGCAGGCAAACCTGAAAAACCTTCAGCTCATATTTGCAGCCACCAAATACTTAGTAGAAGTTTACAAATAGTCCCACAACATGGACAGTGACAAGAGGGGGATCAATGACAAAAATTCCAACAAAAAATATGTATCTTAATCAAGGGAATCTCTCAGAAATGTGCCCTGCTGGAGCCTAGAAATGTTTTATTTTAGGCCACAGGAGTACCCCCCAGGTGTCCATACATAGCATAGAGTTGCCCCCCTTTATTGCCCAGTATTCAAAATTCGTTGGTGGATTAGTGGGCCAGTAGATATTATACTTACCTTTTAGGAAATAGTATCCCGTTCCTCTGACGTCCGTCCGCTCACTCCGCTAACTCGCCCGAACTGTTCGGATGCCCGCGCATGCGCAGCTCTATCTCAGACGCGCTGGATATACTGCGCATGCGCGGACGTGCGCGTTCTCGTAATACTGAAGAGGCTGGCCGATGAATGTCTTCGGCTGTGGTGCGCAGGCGCGGCACATGGATGCGGCCGGCGAGATGAGGCCGTATCCATGGGAGACAATAGTAAACAAAGGGTTCTCATAGAACCTTTTTTAGGACGAATGGTAACTTTTAGAAAATTACATATATAGGAGGATATGTTCAGTGGGGGGAAATGAATTAGTTAAAACCTATTTAATGAAGTGGGACAACCCCTTTAAAAATTAGGCATTCACCTGACATAAAAGAAATTCTGATTATGTGGCTCAAGGTACATTATGCGGTCAATGGATAAAAATTGACAGAACAGATCAAGCGATTATGTGGCCGGAAATATATTACACAGTCAATGGAACACAATTGTACTGCAGGCCAGTACAAATACATGTCAAATACATATGTTTAAAAGAACAAAAAATATAAAATTGGATTAAAAACATGATAAACGAAATCCCCCCTCTTGAAAAAAAAACTAATGATAATAGTTGATAGCTGAGGTAACGCAGCAAAACCGCAAACAAATGCTGCACTACCCAAATGCACTGTATAGAAAGTATATTATTGGTATAGCTCACCACTGCTCAATCAGTTTTTTGGGGGGCAACTGGTATATCACACCAGTAGAAATAATTTGTTACAATGGTGTTTGTCACTATCTGTAGCTGCGGTAACGCAGTAAAACCGCATACAAATGATGCACTACCTAAGGCTACTTCCACACTCGCGTTTGGTGCGGATCCGTCATGGATCTGCACAGACGGATCCATTCAGATAATACAAACGTCTGCATCCGTTCAGAACAGATCTGTTTGTATTATCTTTAACACAGCCAAGACGAATCCATCTTGAACACCATTGAAAGTCAATGGAGGACGGATCCGTTTTCTATTGTGCCATAAAAAACGGATCCGTCCCCATTGACTTACATTGTGTGTCAGAACGGATCTGTTTGGCTCAGTTTCGTCAGACGGACACCTGTCCGCCTCCAAAGTGGAATGGAGACGGAACAGAGGCAAACTGATGCATTCTGAGCGAATCCTTTTCCATTCAGAATGCATTGGGGCAAAACTGATCCGTTTTGGACCGCTTTTGAGAGCCCTGAAACGGATCTCACAAACGGAAATCCAAAATGCCAGTGTGAAAGTAGCCTAAATGCACTATATAGAAAGTATATTATTGGTATATAACACCCCTGCTTCAGTCAGTTTTTTTTTTTTGGGGGGGGGGGGGGGGGGGCAACTGGTATATCACCCCAGTAGAAATTATTTGTTCCAATAGTGTTTGGCACTCTGTATAGCTGCAGTATCGCAGCAGAACCGCACACAACTGCTGCACAATACAAATGCACTATAATATACTTTCTATGTTAGAAAGTATATTCTAAGTATATTACACCCCTCAGTATGTCACACCTATTGATAGCACACCTATACCAGTCCTTAAAAGGACTTTTGTGGCCCTGTTAGCTAGCATTTGGTGTCCCTAACAGTCTGTTCCTGCTCTACACAGCAACCTCTCCCTACACCGGCAAAAGACGTAATGTCGGCCAGATCAGGTTTATTTATAAGGTAGGGGGTATGTCCACGTGCTGAAATGTCTCAATTGGCTGTCCTGTACCACCTGATGGATGTGTCATGGGTCAAAGTTCTTCACAATGTAAAAGAATATGGCTTCGGCGGACATCTCTTAATGTTCGCATGTTCGGCGAACGAGCAAATTTTGCCGTGAAACGACCGCTGGGCGAACCGCAAGGCCATCTCTAATCTCAGCCATCTGATGCATGTATAATAATAAACTGGGTAGTTTGCTAAATAATTTACCCAGTTTTACATAAACATAGGCTGGAGTGCTGTATGCCTCCTATCTATATGTAGTGAAGTTAGTCTACTACAGTGACGCCCAGCCTACGGCCCACGGGCCAAATGCGGCCCGCGCAGTGACCTGGACTTTATCAGCTCAGGGAGCGCTGCGAACGGCACAGGCAGCAAAGCGATGCTTCCTGTGCCTGCAATCTCCCCGCCCAGCCCTGCCTCCTAGCTAATTTATTCACTCCACTTGTCATTGTGAAATTGAAGAGGAATTCCGTAATCTCGCACAGGCGCACTGGCAGAGGCATTGAAGTGCTCATGCACCGTCTTCCTGGCTTCTGGGTGGGGGGGGGGGGGATATCTGTAAACGACACTGAAGGGGGGGATATCTGTGGACGACACTTTTCTTCATTCTATGAAGCTAAAGCCAATTCTCCAACTCCCATTGTTTGCTTACAATGCATTTCCTATAAAGAGGGGAGTCCTACACAGGTTCTTACCACCGAATATACATAGTAAAAGAGATGTCACAACAAATTCTCTCCGAGAGCCGCATACTGGATGTATGATCTGCCTCTATGATCTGCCTCTATGGTATGCACGTTCTTGTTGTGGGGCATCAGCAATCAATGGTTCTTTCAGAACAACCCATGTCAACTCAGCTTGCACTAAACGGCATCATTTTTTGCTACCTTGATCGCTTATTATTGGATCAGCCGCTTAATAAATTTAGCAATTGTGATGCATTCATATTGGTTCCGAGCCCTAACAATTTCTGAATACAGCCACAAGATGGCAGCATAATTGTACTCACCAATACACAGGCAAGTCAGTCTTTTAATAGATTCTGATCCATACCTTACAAACCAAATATACCAATATAAATCCCTGCAGCTGGTCATGATTCAGTCAAAGAAGTCGTCTGGTTGTCTGGGGAAGTAGTTTTTAAGAAATCCATAAAATAACAAACCAAATACAATATTTCTAACCAGTCAAATTGACTGCTGCTCCAGCACCAATTCTCTGTTGGACTCTGCCCCTCTTTTTTTTTTTACTTTTCCTGCAAACACAGTATGCTGTAGAAAACACATCTTCATACAATATTAAACAGAGTTTGTATTTGAACCCTTTTTTAAAAAAAACGCATACGGACAGGAGAGGCAATTTCTGATGCATTTCGGGCAAAAGCTCCAACTCAATAAAACTTTGATATGTACACAGGTTTCAAGAGACAAGTAATGGAAGTTACTACCCAATGAAAGAATTGCAGCAGAAATTCAGGAAAAACATGTATTAACCTCTAGCAAAACTGGATCTATAAACCATATTAAACTATTATAATTAAAACAATAGTAGCCAAAATAGCTCGTATATGGTTCCTTCTATTCCAATACTCCATGGTAAGCTTTATACATCATTATATAATAACAGCATTCTTTCATTATTACTCGTGGCTGCAATATCGCATGTATGCCATTATAAAGTGAATGAAAACCAACTTTCAATACAAAAGGCAAAAAGAGTACAAATGAAAACACCTTAGCAATGAGTAATAACATCCTGCTTCTGGTTAAGACCCTAGGTTGTCTGGTGGAGAACAAACAATCCAAAAAACTTTGCGATTCCCAAGTTTTTTCCTACAGTTTTCCCCTCCTCTAATAGTTCAAATAACTTTACTAATAGCACTACAGACCAGTCCTGAGGTATCCCCTCTATGTATAGATTTAAAGGGTCACATTACTTTCATACAATTTCATTTACTAGAAATTGTCATGAGGGTGTCACGACCTATCGCTGTCCCTGTTTTGCCTGGGGTTAGAAGGTTGCAGCAGGTGGCTACTTACTCGGTTTCAAGATATTGCTCCATGACCTAGTGGTGGGGATGGATTCCAATCCAGGTTTTCTTGCTCAGGTTTGCGATCCTTTTTGTCCCATTTAGGAATCTGTAGCTTTTCCTTACAGCTGTTCTCTGTCAGCCACTCCCAGCTACTATATATTCTCCCTTTCTGCTTCCCTTGTTGCCAGATATAGGCTACTTTCACACTTGCGTTTGGTGCGGATCCGTCTGGTATCTGAACAGACAGATCCGCACCTATAATGCAAACGCTTGCATCCGCTCAGAACGGATCCGTCTGCATTAGACACATCGTGTAAACTCAGATCCGACAGTATATTCTAACACAGAGGCGTTCACATAGTGATGGGGACACTTCAAGTTAGAATATACTAAGTGACTGTGTACATGACTGCCCCCTGCTGCCTGGCAGCACCGGATATCTTACAGGGGTCTGTGATCCGCACAATTAACCCCCTCAGGTGCCGCACCTGAGGGGTTAATTGTGCGTATTATAGCCCCCTGTAAGAGATCGGGTGCTGCCAGGCAGCAGGGGGCCAGACCCCTCTCCCTCCCCAGTTTTAAATTTATTGGTGGGCGTGTGCGTCCCCCCTCTCTCCCTCCCCAGTATTAAATTCATTGGTTGCCAGTGCGCCCCCCCTCCCTCCCTCCCCAGTATTAAATTCATTGGTGGCCAGTGCGGCCCCCCTCCCTCCCTCCCCAGTATTAAATTAATTGGTGGCCAGTGCGGCCGCCCTTCCTCCCTCCCCAGTATTAAATTCATTGGTGGCCAGTGCGCCCCCCCTCCCTCCTTCCCCAGTATTAAATTCATTGGTGGCCAGTGCGGCCCCCCTCCCTCCCCAGTATAAAATTCATTGGTGGCCAGTGCAGCCCCCCTCCCTCCCCAGTATTAAATTCATTGGTGGCCAGTGCGGCCCCCCTCCCTCCCCCAGTATTAAATTCATTGGTGGCCAGTGCGGCCCCCTCTCCCTCCCTCCCTAGTATTAAATTCATTGGTGGTCATTGCGGCCCCCCCCTTCCCCCCTCCCCAGTATTAAATTCATTGGTGGCCAGTGCGGCCCCACCTCCCTCCCCAGTATTAAATTCATTGGTGGCCAGTGGGGCCCCACCTCCCTCCCCAGTATTAAATTCATTGGTGGCCAGTGCGGCCCCCCTCTCCCTCCCTCACGATCCCCCCTCACGATCTAACTCAAATCCCATGGTATATTCTAACCTAGAGGCAGTCCCATGGGGATGGAGACGCTTCAAGTTAAAATATACCATCGGATTGGAGAAAACTCCGACCCGATGGTATATTAATAGGGACTCCTGACTTTACATTGAAAGTCAATGGGGTACGGATCCGTTTGCAATTGCACCATATTGTGTCAACGTCAAACGGATCCGTCCCCATTGACTTGCATTGTAAGTCTGGACGGATCCGTTTGGCTCCGCACGTCCAGGCGGACACGAAAACGCTGCATTCGGGTGTCTGCCTGCTGAGCGGAACGGAGGCCAAATGAAGCCATACTGATGCATTCTGAGCGGATCCGCATCCACTCAGAATGCATTGGGGCCGTATGGATCCGTTCGGGGCCGCTTGTGAGAGCCTTTAAACGGAACTCACAAGCGGAACCCCGAACGCAAGTGTGAAAGTAGACCTTCTTTCCAGATCTTCTATTCTGACCTCCGGTGGAGTGGTTGCTGTGGAGATGTTGGAACTCCAGTTCTCTCCTGTTTGTTGTCTCCCTTTGGGGATTGTTTGTGTTGTTTGTCCTTTCCCTGTTGTTACCCTAGGTGTCAGTGGTGAGGACTAGTGCTCCCACCACCCTATTCACTACCTAGGGCTTATTTTGGGGTAAGCCAGGGACGAGGCATGTGATCAGCGTACGGGTTAGCAGCCCATCTAGGGACGTCAAGGCAGCCAGGTGCCAGTGCTAGGTGAGTTAGGGGTTACCACTCCTCCCTCTCACTAGTGAAAAGGTACTCTCCTTCCCTCCCCTCTGTGCCGCACATCTGTTACCTGCCATATCATATATTTTTTTTTAAGATCCACTATGGATCCTATTGCTGCTTTGGCAAAGCAGTTGCAAGGTATGTCTCTTGTTGTGATAGAATTGAGGGCATTAGTTCTTCAGCAGCTGCAGCAGACCTCAAGTCCAGTGGTTGCTATGGGTAACCAGGCCAATCCGGAACCTAAAGTTGCTCTCCCAGACATATTTTCTGGAGGGAGAGACAAATTTGTGGTGTTCCGAGAAGCCTGTAAATTATATTTCAGGCTGCGCCCAAATTACTCTGGTAATGAGGAACAGCGGGTGGGGATTGTTATCTCCCTTCTCCAAGGAGATCCTCAATCCTGGGCTTTTTCATTGCCAGCTGGTACCTAGGCCCTCCGGTCATTAAATTAGTTTTTTGAGGCCCCTGGTCTCATATACGATGTCCCTGACCGAGTCTCCCTAGCGGAGTCTAGAATACGTCGGCTTCAGCAGGGAGATCGGTTATTGTTCCGAGTTTTGAAGGTGGGCCATAGATTCTCCGTCGCCTAGGACGGGTAAGTGCAAGTAGACAGGGACAGGTTCGTGGGTGGCAGACTAGTGGGTGCACGCTCTCCCTCTCTCCTTCCGGGACGGCGTGACAGACACTCAAGCTTCCAAGGTTATGGGAAGCTCGGTTATGTACCTGATTTTCTCCCTTTTCCCATCTCTGGGCTCTAAAGCAGAGGGGGGCCCAGGGTATCAATCTGAACACTGTGATAAATGGGATTTTGTACCTCTTCAGCAGGTTCTCTTTCTGAGCTGGCATAATGAAGGAGGACAAGAGATAGAAGTCTGCAGAGAGAGAGAATGTGACACAGGTTCTGGTACTTTAGGCACAGTGGAGTTCTGAGTGAGTTACCATGCAGTTTGCATCTATTCCTCACTATATTTTTTGTATGACTAAGGCTACTTTCACACTAGCGTTCGGGCGGATCCGTTCTGAACGGATCCGCTCATAATAATGCAGACGGAGGCTCCGTTCAGAACGGATCCGTCTGCATTAAAATGGCAAAAAAAAAGCTAAGTGTGAAAATAGCCTCGGACGGATCCGTCCAGACTTTCAATGTAAAGTCAATGGGGGACGGATCCGCTTGAAGATTGAGCCACATTGTGGCATCTTCAAACGGATCCGTCCCCATTGACTTACATTGTAAGTCTGGACGGATCCGCACGCCTCCGCACGGCCAGGCGGACACCCGAACGCTGCAAGCAGCGTTCAGCTGTCCGCCTGTCCGTGCGGAGGCGAGCGGAGCGGAGGCTGAACGCCGCCAGACTGATGCAGTCTGAGCGGATCTGCTCCATTCAGACTGCATCAGGGCTGGACGGCTGCGTTCGGGTCCGCTCGTGAGCCCCTTCAAACGGAGCTCACGAGCGGACCAGCGAACGCTAGTGTGAAAGGAGCCTTATATTTTAGAGCAAGCCTAAAAAGGTGCTAAGATAAATAGTGTGCCTTGTGTAGGATGGCTCTTTCATCTTCATATGAGAAGAAATTATGTCAACAATGTATTGACAAGACAGTAGCTGAAGAATCTCCCTCATTTTTGAAGAATATTAAAACTCGTATTAGGTCGGAGGTCAAGAATACTCCTAAGTCCAGTAAAAAACAGAAGGTGACAGAAGATAGTAATTTATCTCAAGATGAATCTTCACAGGACAGTGACTTCCCTCTTGAAGCCTTTCCTTCAGGAATATCATCTTCTTTAGATGAAGAAATTGAAGGAAAAGCTTGCTTTCCGCCAGAGGATACTGAAAAATTGCTTAAAGCAATTAGATCCACTATGAATATAGAAGAGGTTAAGAAGGATAGATTTGTAGTGGATTCCATGTTTGAGGGGTTGCAGGAAAAGAAGCGTCTAGTCCATAAAAATAGCATAGCGGCCACAGTTACTGCCAGATCCTTGGTTAGAACAGTTAGAAGTCCAATTAAGAGAAAAATGTCCTAGGGATCAGATTTTGTCTTCTTTGCCTACCTTGCAAAAAGCAGCTGACTTTTTAGCAGATGCATCAGTAGATGCGGTTAGACTTGGAGCCCAGGCCTCTTCCCTGACTAATTCTGTTTGTAGGGCTCTCTGGTTTAAGAATTGTTGCAGTAGGGATATTGCCTCAAAACAAAAGCTATGTGGTATTTCCTGTCAGGGTGAGTTGCTTTTTGGGCCAGATTTGGATGATCTGCTAGAAAAAGCGGCTGATAGGAAGAAGAGGTTCCCTAGCTCTTACTCTTCCACCTTTTCCTCCTTCAGACCTAGGCGGTCCTTTCGGTCCTCTGGGGGGCTTGCAGGGAAAAGATAATTCATAGATCAGGATCAAAGATACAAGTCCAGAGGTTTTGCAGGGAAGTGTTTCCTCTTTGGGAATTCTTCCTCTGCAAATAAAAAACCCTCCCAACAATGACGCCAGACCAAAGGTGGGAGGAAGGTTACGCTTTTTCCTCTCCAGCCTGGAAAAAAATGGCAGTACAATGGGCTCCAAATATTATCTGTTTTGGTTTAAAACCAGAATTTCGTTCTTTACCGCCAAGAAGGTTTGTTATTGCAAAAATACGTTCTGTAAAACAGGGAATTTCCCCTATAATAAAGGAGGTTCAAGAACTTATAGACAAAGATATGTTAATTCCATTTCCAGTTCTAGAACAATCAGAAGGATATTTCTCCCCTCTTTTTCTAGTACCAAAGCCAGACGGTTGCTTCAGAACTATAATCAATTTAAGGAATCTAAACAGGTTTCTGGTATTGAGAAAATTCAAAATGGAAACGATGAGATCAGCAATTCAACTTCTATTTCCGGATTGTAACATGGCGGTTATAGATCTGAAGGATGCCTACTACCATATTCCGATCCACCTGGGCTTTCAGAAACTTCTCTGGATTGCAGTATACATGGAAGATTGTCTATGCCACTTTCAATTTCAGGCCCTACCTTTCGGCTTGTCTATGGCCCCGAGGATTTTCACCAAAATAGTATCAGAGATGGCGTTCTTCATAAGGCTAAAGGACATTATGCTAGTTCCATACCTGGACTATTTCTTGATCATAGCAGGGCCCTATCAGAGCTGCAAGGATGCAGTTCAAGAGGTAGTGAGTACCTTCCAGGGGTTGGGTTGGATAGTCAATGAGAAAAAGTCCAGACCGATTCCAGACAAACGTCAGAAGTTTCTGGGACTCATCCTAGACTCGAGGTCTCAGAGAGTGTTTTTACCAGAAGAGAAAGTGGTCAAAATTCACTCTCAGGTACGGTCTTTTTCATCCCCCAGATTGACAATTTGAAAGGTAATGTCAGTTCTCAGTTCCCTAGTGTCCTGTATTCCGGCAGTCGAATGGGCACAGCCACACTCCCGTCAGCTGCAAATTTTGGCATCCATCAAAAAGAACGGGTTCCTAGAAGCCAGACTTCAGATTTCAGCCAAAACAATAAGTCATCTAGCCTGGTGGGAGAACAGAGGAAATCTAGTTCAGGGAATCCCGTGAAGTTCTACAGGTCCACTACAGATGCAAGCCCTTGGGGGTTGGGAGCTCTTATTCTGGGTCACAGTTTTCAGGGTCTTTGGTCCCAGGCTCAGAAGTCATTTACCTCTAACAGGAAGGAACTTCTAGCAGTAAGGTTAGCCTTGGAAGATGTAACGGACCGTTTGAGCAGACAAGGGGTTAAAATCCGTTTAGGCGATATTCCCCTTTCTGAGAGACAGGCCCAGCTACTGCAGAACACCAAACTCCCGAACTGGATACAAAATAGCACTCCAAACTGGAACTTCGCAAATAGCTGCTAGCAGACGAACAGGAAAAGCATACAATCAGCTTACACTCCTGGCAATCAGTCTCTAACAGCATACAGGGAATCCCCCCAATAACGAGACAAGGCTCCGTGTTGAGGGTCAAGCAGTGGTCTGACGTGCTGGCACACCCAGCCTGGTTTTTATTAAAGTTGTTGCAAATACAGGACAGATACAACACATCCCCACAATGCATCATGGTTTCCTCCTCTCTGTCCCAGAGACAACCGAGAAGTAATCCAATTATCTCTCAGGACAAAGGGAAATCGCCAATACACATGTGGAGACAACAGGACAGACATCACCATTTAAACACACAATGGGACAATAGAAACACACCCACACAAAATCCTCCCCTCTGCCGGTGATGATTATTGAACACACTGGCGAATATAATTATCAAAGGCAGAGAAATACAGTTTTATAAAACATATCACAGGAACCCCAAAACATGCAATAACCCCATAACCAATATATCCTCGGAACTGGGGGATCTGGGTGAACCGCATATCCAAAATTCACCCACATCTGTTCAGTAGTTTAGAAGATACAGTTTTATGCCAGTTACACCGAAAATATACAAGTTATACAGAAAATAGTCACTAATAAATGTGTCCCCTGTTTGGTAGTTTCAAACTACTGAATGATGTCTCTGTGCACCAAACACAGGCAAGATAGCACCGTGTTGAAAAGTCAGAACAGTGTCTGTGAGTTAAAATGGCAGCTATCTATTGTTCTCACCATGTGCTTCATCCATTGTTCTCACCATGGGGATAGTAAAATCCAAGCAAGTAAGGCAAATGATGCAATACAGGGACAGAGGGCTCAGTCCCAAGTGCCTTAAGACCCAATAACTTAAGGGACCATAATCCCAGGGCAGGAGGCTGGCAAACAGCCCCCTCCAAAACACCGTGGCGAGGTTGGTTTTGCCACAGAAGCGTCCCAGACTTTGGTAGGGTCAAGCCATATAAGAATCCTATAGGACAATCAATCGACGGTGGCATATATCAATCGTCAGGGGAGAACAAAGTCAGCCACTCTCTGGTTAGAAGCAAATTGGTTGTTGCAGAACTCGGAAGGGCAGATCTGCCATATCTCAGCTCTTTATATAAAGGGGAAGGAGAATATTCTGGTGGATTTTGAACAGATGTCAACTGAAACAGGGAGAATGGTCTTTGAACCAATCAATTTTTTCAAGTATCACAGAGCTTTGGGGTATGCCTGTAATAGTTTTTTTCCCTACCATCAGAACAGGAAGGTAGAGTAGTTTTGTTCTCTAAAGCTCAAAGAATCTCCTTATAGGGTGCCCTTCTCCTAAGATGGGACTTCTCTCTAGCATACACCTTCCCTCCATTCCAGTTATTACCCCTGGTATTAAAGAAAATCAGGAGAGACAGGGCAAGAGTGATTCTGATTGCGCCCTTCTGGCCCAGAAGGGCTTGGTTTACTCTTCTCAGAACGATGTCTGTTTTCGATCCTTGGGTCCTTCCAGAGAACTCGGACCTACTGTCTCAGGGCCCGGTTTGTCATCCAGCGGTCCGGGGTCTTCGTTTGACGGCATGGAATTTGAAAGGGGCTTATTAGCTAAAAAGGGTTTTTCTCAGGAGCATATAGCCACCCTTCTTAAAAGTAAAAAGGAAGTAACTATATCAATTTATGCGAGGGTTTGGAGGAATTTTATTGATTGTTATGGTTTAAATCCTAACAGTTTGCCTAGTTCTGTGTCTACATCTCATATTCTAAAATTCCTCCAGAAAGGTCTAGCTTTAGGTTTGGCCAAAAACACCCTAAAGGTTCAGGTTTCTGCTCTTTCTGTTCTCTTTGAACCTATCGAGTCGTGTAGTATTATCCATCTGACCTTGAATTTAATTTTATCTTATTAGTGGCACTTACTTCTGCCCGTAGAATTAGTGAATTGCAGGCAATTTCCAAGAATCCTCCTTTTACAACCATTTTGGAGGATAGAGTTATTATCCAACCAGATCCATCTTTTCTACCAAAAGTTCCCTCGCAATTTCATAGATCGCAAGAAATAGTGCTTCCCTCTTTCTGTAATAATCCCAAGTCTTTAGATGTGAGACGCTGTTTATTGCACTCTTCAATCTACTGAGAATTGGCAAAAGTCTTCAGCTTTGTTTGTCCTTTCATCTAGGCCAAACAAGGGTAAGAAGGCTACAAAGAGTTCCTTTTCTAGATGGATTAGACTTGGAATCTCCCTGGCTTACTTGGAGGCTGGTCTGTCTCCTCCATTGTTGGTGAAAGCACATTCCACTCGTTCTGTTTCTACATCTTTGGCTGAGAGATCTTGTGCAACTATTGAACAAATTTGTAGAGCTGCCATGTGGTCTTATTCCTCTACCTTTTCCGTCACTATCGTTTGGATCTCAACTCCTCTTCTGATCTTTCTTTTGGTAGAAAGGTTCTGAAAGCGGTAGTCCCACCCTAAAGAAGGTTCTTTTCTCTGTAACTCTCTCTGTGGTGCTGTTGTGGGGGAAGGGAAAAATCATTACACTTACCGATTGTTACACCTGGGTGTTGCAAAAAAAAAAAAAAAGAAGAAGTATATTATTTGGATGATGTAAACTTGATTAACTAGGGTTGGAGACAGTGGGGCGGGGGTCAATTAGGTGGATGACTGATTCGCTCAGACTCTGGGTTTTTCTTTTAGTCCTTTACCGAGATCTATCCCCATATTCGCTATCGACTCTGCTTCTCTTACTCAGGGGAGCCTGACACACATTGTACATAACAAACATCTTCGGGTGGGGGCCTCCATAATGAGTTTATTTCGTGCTATGTCCTTGAAGGTCTTCCTACTCCTATGGTATTGGGTCTTCCCTGGTTGGTAGCGCACAATCCTGTTGTTGATTGGCAGGCCAGGGAGATATTGGAGTGGAGTGAGCATTGTAGGGTACAATTGCTTAAGTAGCAGTTGCGCAGCCACCTCCATTACAACCTTACCAGCATTTGTGTCTGATTTTGAAGATGTTTTCACTGAGAAGGGGTGTCAGGAGTTACCACTCCATCGTCCATATGATTGCCCAGTTACCCTGCTCCCTGGAGCAAAGTTACCTAAAATCAGGTTATATAATCTTTCTGGCACCAAAAAACAAGCCATGAAGGACTATATTTCCGAGAGTCTGGTTAAAGGATATATCAGACCCTCTTCTTCACCCGTGGCTGCAGGGTTTTATTTTGTGAAGAAGAAAGAAGGGGGCTTGCGTCCTTGCCTAGATTTTCGTGAACTAAATCGGATAACTATCCGAGACCCCTATCCTCTTCCTCTCATTCACGACCTCTTCAATCAGATTGTGGGTACAAAATGGTTTTCCAAAATAGATTTAAGGGGAGCCAACAATCTGACTCGCATCAAAGAGGGGGATGAGTGGAAGACAAAGTTTAACACTCCTGAGGGGCATTATGAAAACCTGGTCATGCCATTCGGCCTGACTATTGCTCCTGCTGTCTTTCAACACTTTATCAACGATATTTTGATCTATTCACCCGATCTGGAGACACACAAGGTACATGTCAGGCAGGTGTTGCAGATCTTACGCATGAATAAGTTATATGCTAAATTAGAGAAATGTGTATTCGCCGTACAGGAGGTATAATTCCTGGGAAGGTCAGCGCGATCCTAGAATGTGATCTTCCTGAGAACCTAAAAGTGCTGCAGAGTTTTTTTTGGGTTTTGCCAATTTCTATATAAAATTAATTCCGAACTATTCTGTGATTGTCAAACCATTTACAGACATGACAAAGAAGGGGATTGATTTTTCTAAATGGTCTAACGCTGTTAAACTGGCTTTTTCCTCTCTGAAGGAGAGTTTCATCTCGGCACCCATACTGGTCCAGCCTGATGTTTCTTAACCTTTTATTGTGGAGGGTGATGCATCGGAGGTGGGGGCTGTACTGTCCAAGGGTCTGTCTCCAAGTAAATGGCATCCCTGTGCTTTCTTTTCTAAGAAATTGTCGGCAGCCGAGCAGAAATATGATATAGGCAACAGGGAACTTTTAGCTATTAAATTAGCGTTTCAGGAATAGTGTCACTTTTCACGTATAGGGTAGGGTACTTTACCATATACGCAGTACAGGGTACTTTACCAGTCCTGTGGGATCCATGTACCCCCTAATTCCTTAACTGCTCTTGCCCGCTTGCCTATTTACCGGGTCCCCCGTGGCGTCTCTCGCGATTTAAAAATTCCACGTGGCGTCCCACGTGATATGGGCAGGTTTGTTTCTCCTGGGTCCTGGGGTCTGGCCTTCAAGTGCGTTTTTCTATATAGCGAGCAGTGTAGATAATTGGAAATTGAAGAAAAAACAAAGGAACAAATGATCTTCTGTATTTAACCACTTCCCCTCCGGGCCATTTGCCCCCTTTCTGACCAGGCCTAATTTTGCAAATCTGACATACACTCACCTAAAGAATTATTAGGAACACCTGTTCTATTTCTCATTAATGTGATTATCTAGTCAACCAATCACATGGCACTTGATTCAATGCATGTAGGGTTGTGGTCCTGGTCAAGACAATTTCCTGAACTCCAAACTGAATGTCAGAATGGGAAAGAAAGGTGGGCTACAACAGCAGAAGACCCCACCGGGTACCACTCATCTCCACTACAAATAGGAAAAAGAGCCTACAATTTGCACAAGCTCACCAAAATTGGACTGTTGAAGACTGGAAAAATGTTGCCTGGTCTGATGAGTCTCGATTTCTGTTGAGACATTCAAATGGTATAGTCCGAATTTAACGTAAACAGAATGAGAACATGTATCCATCATGCCTTGTTACCACTGTGCAGGCTGGTGGTGTAATGGTGTGGGGGATGTTTTCTGGGCACACTTTAGGCCCCTTAGTTACAATTGGCCATTGTTTAAATGCCACGGGCTACCTGAGCATTGTTTCTGACCATGTCCATCCCTTCATGACCACCATGTACCCATCCTCTGATGGCTACTTCCAGAAGGATAATGCACCATGTCACAAAGCTCGAATCATTTCAAATTGGTTTCTTGAACATGACAATGAGTTCACTGTACTAAAATGGCCCCCACAGTCACCAGATCTCAACCTAATAGAGCATCTTTGGGATGTGGTGGAACGGGAGCTTCGTGCCCTGGATGTACATCCCTCAAATCTCCATCAACTGCAAGATGCTATCCTATTAATATGGGCCAACATTTCTAAAGAATGCTATCAGCACCTTGTTTAATCAATTCCACGTAGAATTAAGGCAGTTCTGAAGGCAAAAGGGGGTCCAACACCGTATTAGTATTGTGTTCCTAATAATTCTTTAGGTGAGTGTATCTCACTTTATGTGGTAATAACTTTGGAACACTTTTACTTATCCAAGTTACTTATCTACCAATTGTTAGGTAGGGGTGGGAGCAACTACCAACCCCCAACCACGCAGCATCTCCTGAAGGGTCCAAGATCAGAAGGTGATGAAGTCCATGCTGTCCTGCCTCCCCCGCCACATTCCAAGGTGATCGGTCACTGGACAGTCTATAAAATGTTTATTCAGTGAAGCCCCCAGCAACACAGAAAGGTTTACAGCCCCTTCCCCCTGAATGCTTTTAAGATACATAATTCTAAGATACATGAATAGATGTGCAATGGGAGACCCCCAAGGGCGATCGAGTCCCAGTGTTTAGGAATGCCAAGCTGTTATGTGGCCTGACAGTTTTGTGTCCCGGTGCTCCTACCTAGATACTGTCTCTCCCCGGAGCTAGACTCTGTAGCAACAAAAGAGTTGTAGTTGGTAGAATAAGTAGAGTCCAGACTTGGTGAAGTTTACCGGTTTTACTTGAACAACCTTGTAATAAACTGGTGTCATCGAAACGATATTTGATCTTTTTCTTGGCTCCAGCAGGCTAAGTATATACTGGCAGGTGAACTTGAATACTTTCCTTTCTCTCTCTCTCTCTCTCTCTCTCTCTCTGCAGTGCTAATCTCTGAATTCAGTGTGGTTACTGGACTTTTTAGAGGTTCTGGTATCGATGAGCCTTTAGCTGTTGAACCCCTTATACTCAGTCTGTGAACTGCAAGGAGTCGGGGAGCCTCACAAGCTACTTGAGGATAGGTCATCAAAATCAGATTGGCGGGGGCCGACTCACGACATCCCCACCCATCAGCTGTTTGAAGAACCCTGCCTTCTCTTCTCTGTTTACCTGCTCCCTATCAATGGGATGGCTCTGTAGTATTCACTTGAATAAGTCATCCCTTTGAAATGAATGGGATTCCTGAGATGTAATTACACTGCTCATCACTACATTCGTAAACAGAGAATAGAAGGCAGCATTCATACAAGCGCTGCTTTCTCTTCAAACAGCTGATCGCAGGGGTGTCGGGAGTCGGACCCCTGCCAATCTGATTTTGATGACCTATCCTGAGAATAGGTCATCAATATAAAAAAGCAGACAACCTCTTTAAAGAATAGCTTTGTATCCAGTGTTCTAATATCTATATATGTAATAGTTTTGTTTTGCAACCCATTTCTATAAAAGTCTGCCAGGAATCATATGTATTAAAAAGTACTGATGTTATTTTTTTTTCTTCTTGGAAACTGCATGTAACTCAAATTTACTGTCACGGGCCGCCAAAGGTGCACTCGGGCTCCCATCAGCTGCAGACCTGCTGCTTAGCTTTGAGAGCGAGGATCTGTGTTTGGCCTCGTTCCCAGGGCGGTTATGCTAGCTGGGAGGCTCCCTGTTCCTAGGTCGGCCTTGAGCGCCGAGCTGATCACTCGGTGCTCGACTTGTCTGTCTGTCGATCATGTGACGCTGGCCACGTCACATGACCCTCAGACCCCACTATAAATACAGGCAGCCTGCTGGCCACAGGTTGCCTGTTAATTCTAGGTTCCTGGCTATTTGTTGGACTACGAATTACTCACCTGATCCTGTTCCCTCACAATCCTTTGCCTGCTCCTCCTGTACTGCGCTGGTCAGTCACGGGGCCAAAACTGACCAAATAACTCAAGTATGAACTCAGCCTTACAGGTCGATGTTGGAGTCAGGTATAAAGAACCCTGCAGAGGCCCAAGATCGTACTGTAGTGTGAAAGAGCGAACTCATTTTACACTGTCGTAAGCTGATTCCATATAGATGTCTACAGAACTTGTTCTATTAAACGCTTAAACAAGTAGAGCCCCCCGACAGAGTGGAGAGGGTGTCAGCAGTAGGTCTGTGTTGATGTCACTGATTCTTTTGCCCTTCCTCTGATTCTTCAGAACAATAACCCAAAAAAACTGATCCTGTCTGTGGAGCCCTCACTCAGTCAGCATTTGGTCAGCAATCCTTCAGTATTGCTTATGCCAAAAAAAAACAGGAGTGGATCCAAAACAGATGACACGTGATCTGAATATTTGCATGTCTTCTGTGTTTTGTACCCACTACAGCTTTTGGCTACCAAATCACAAGCCAATTCTAAAGGGATCATACAGGCCTTACAGATGCTACACAGACCGATCTGTTGTGCATCAAATTTTTCCTTCCTTCTGACAGATCAGAAGAAGGGTCAAATAAATGATGATGTCAAACAAGCCAAAAAGGCTAAATAGTGGCCCAGTCATTAAGTGGGGAGGGTGGAAGCACCATGAGGAGATGACAGAGTGGCCCAATGACAGAGCCTGGGGGTGGCGGCGGCATCGGGAAAAGGACATAGAGTGGCACAACGATGAGAGATTGTGGAGGTGGCAGCAGCATGAGGAGGCCAGAGTAGCATGACGACGTGAGATTCTGGAGGTGGAAGCAGCACAGAGTCGCACGACGACAAAGTGTTGAGGTGTCAGCAGCATGAGGAGGCCAGAGTAGCACAATGACAAGAGATTGTGGAGGTGGCACTAATACACAACAAAAAGGGCTGTAATTTTTGCACTTCACCACACAATGGCTAATAAGCCCTTTTCCCCCCACTAATAAAAGCCAAAAAATGCTTTAGAACATACAGTGCCCTGCAAAAGTATTCGCCCCTCTTGACTTTTTTCATATTTTGGTGCCTCACAACCTGGAATTAACATTGTTTGAGGATTTCCATCATTTAATTTACAGAACATGCCCACAACTTTGAAGGTGTTTTTTTTTTTTTTTTTTTATTGTGAAGCATACAACAAATAGGACAAAATAACAGAAAAAGTCAATGTGCATAACTATTCACCCCTCTAAAGTCAATACTTTGTAGATCCACCTTTTGTGGCAATCACAGCTCCAAGTCGCTTTCAATAAGTCTCTATGAGCTTGCCACATCTTACCACTGGGATTTTTGCCCATTCCTTCTTGCAAAACTGCTCCAGCTCCTTCAAGTTGGATGGTTTGCACTTGTCAACAGCAATCTTTAAGTCTGACCACAGATTTTCTATTGTATTGTGATCTGGGCTTTGACTAGGCCATTCCAACATATTTAGGCTACTTTCACACTAGCGTTCGGGGTTCCGCTTGTGAGTTCCGTTTGAAGGCTCTCACAAGCGGCCCCGAACGCATCCGTACTGCCCTAATGCATTCTGAGTGGATGTGGACCTATTCAGAATGCATACGTCTGGCACCGTTTGTCCTCCGCTCAGCTGGCCGGGCGGAGGCAAAAGGATCCGTCCAGACTTTTCAAACGGATCAGTCCCCCGTTGACTTTCAATGTAACGTCTGGACGGATCCGTCTGAAGCTACTTTAACACTTAGAAATTTTTCTACAATATAATGCAGACGGATCCGTTCTGAACGGATACCATCGTCTGCATTATATGAGCGGATCCGTCTGGGCAGACCCCAGACAGATCCGCTCTGAACGCAAGTGTGAAAGTAGCCTTACACGTTTACCCTTAAACCACTCAAGTGTTGATTTAGCAGTGTGTTTGGGGTCATTGTCCTACTGGAATGTGAACCTACGTCGTAGCCTCAAATCACACACAGAGAGGTACAGGTTTTACTCAAGAGTATCCCTGTATTTAGCACCATCCATCTTTCCCTTAAAGGGGTTATCCCATTTTAGACAATGGGGGCATATCACTAGGATATGCCCCCATTGTCTGATAGGTGCAGGTCCCACCTCTGGGACCAGCACCTACAACGAGAACGGAGCCGGGGAGAGTTGTGGCTGAAGGACCCCGGGTTTCCCAGGGTCCGTCCACCACCAGGCACAGCTCCCCGCCTCTCCCATTGAAGTGAATGGGAGCGCACTGCGCATGCCCGGCCACCGCCCCCATTCCTTTCTATGGGGCCGACGGAAATAGCCGAGCCAGCGCTCGGCTATTTTCGGCGGCTCCATAGATATGAATGGAGGGCGGCTGCGCATGCGCAGTGTGCCCTCCTCCACTTTCTCCGCTCCATTCTCCTTGTAGGTGCGGGTCCCAGTGGTGGGACCCGCACCTATCAGACAATGGGGGCATATCCTAGCGATATGCCCCCATTGTCTAAGATGGGATAACCCCTTTAACTCTGACCAGTTTTCCAATCCCGGCTGCTAAAAAACATCCCCACAGCATGATGCTGCCACCACCATGTCTCACTGTGGGGATGGTGTTCTTTGGGTGATGTGATGTGTTGGGTTTGCGCCAGACATAGCGTTTTCTTTGATGGCCGAAAAGTTCAATTTTAGTCTGATCAGACAGAGCACCTTCCTCCATACATTTTGGGAGTCTCCCACATTCCCTTTTCGCAAATGCACAATGTGCCTTTTTGTTTTTAGCTGAAAGTAATGGCTTTCTTCTGGTCACTCTGCCATAAAGCCCAACTCTATGGAGTGTACGGCTTATTGTCATCCTATGTATAGATACTCCAGTCTCTGCTGTTGAACTCTGCACCTTCTCTAGGGTTACCCTAGGTCTCTGTGCTGCCTCTCTGATTAATGCCCTCCTTGCCCTGTCCATGAGTTTTGGTGGGCGGCCGTCTCTTGTCAGGTTTGCTGTTGTGCCATGTTCTTTCCATTTGGTTATGATAGATTTGATGGAGCTCCTGGGGATCATCAAAGATTTGGATATTTTTTTTATAACCTAACGCTGACTCTCCATGGCAGTGTTTGGTTAGTGATGCCTCTTGCACCTCTTGCAGCCTCAAATCACACACAGAGTGGTACAGGTTTTGCTCAAGAGTGTTGCAGCCTCTGGGGCCTTTCAAAAAAGGTGTGTATATGTAATGACAGATCATGTGACACTTAGATTGTACGCAGGTGGACATCATTTCACTAATTATGTGACTTCTGAAGGTAATTAGTTGTACCAGAGCTTTTTGGGGGGCTTTCTAACAAAGGGGGTGAATACATGCGCACATGCCAATTTTCTGTTTTCTATTTCTGAACAGTAGTTTTATTTATATATTTTTCTCATTTCACTTCACCGACTTA